>NC_084639.1:9029622-9192122 GCF_033978795.1 Nerophis ophidion | reverse complement strand
CTTTGTATGGCTGTTTAGTAGAGGGGACACGGACATCAGCGTGGATCTACGTTAGCTTTAGTTTTAAACCCACACAGCGTCAATTCCGGCCCTTGAACAATCGCTATTTCTTCGGAATCAAAATATATATTTATATATTACATACAGCCTATTATTCATGCATTATTGGCAAGTGACTGCAGTGAAAGGCTCAGTTGGTAACTTGTGATCAATGACAATTGTCTGCAAATCACTTGTCCATTTGGTTATCGTTATGGTTTAAGTTTATTTCAAACATGCTAAACAGATGGGTGAACATTTAATCTAGTTTGATTACATTTGGATGGACTTATTTTAGGAGCAAAATGCTATTTAAAGGAGTAAAATATCAGACTTGGACTTCCGTTTTTCCGTTTATCGTCATTCAAAATTGTACTTTACAAAACAGATAAGAATGAAATTCTGTTGCATTAGCTCGTTGTAATGCAGAATATAATAGCAATAATGTGCAGATATAAATAAATAGATTACTGCACAGATAAATATATTGCACTTTTGCATGTGCATCAATGTTTGCAAAACATATTATATATTCGCACTTGTGCAGAATTACTACTTTAAAACTCGCACAACCTATTTTTAGTCGGAATGCGACTAAATTGCTCGCACTGTACAGCCCTGGTTATACATTCATCTGTATAGTGTGGCTACAACTTGAAAGACTCAGTTGGTAACTTGTGATCAATGACACTTGTCCGCAAATCACTTGTCCATTTGGTTATGGTTGAAGTTTATTTCAAACATGCTATACAGATGGGTGAACATTTAATCTAGTTTGATTACATTTGGATGGACTTATTTTAGGAGCAAAATGCTATTTAAAGGAGTAAAATATTAGACTTAGACTTCCTTTTATTGTCATTCAAATTTGTACTTTACAGAACAGATAAGAATGAAATTATTTTGCATTTGCTTGTTGTAATGCAGGATATAAGATCAATAATGTGCAGATATAAATAGATAGATTACTGCACAGATAAATATATTGCACTTTTGCATGTGCATCAATGTTTGCAAAACATATTATATATTCGCACTCGTGCAGAAATATGATTTCAAAACTCGCACATTCTAATTTTAGTCAGAATGCGACTACAATGCTCGCACTTTACAGCCCTGGTTATACATTCGTCTGTATAGTGTGGCTACAACTTGAAAGGCTCAGTTGGTAACTTGTGATCAATGACACTTGTGCGCAAATCACTTGTCCATTTGGTTATGGTTGAAGTTTATTTCAAACATGCTATACAGATGGGTGAACATTTAATCTAGTTTGATTACATTTGGATGGACTTATTTTAGGAGCAAAATGCTATTTAAAGGAGTAAAATATTAGACTTAGACTTCCTTTTATTGTCATTCAAATTTGTACTTTACAGAACAGATAAGAATGAAATTATTTTGCATTTGCTTGTTGTAATGCAGGATATAAGATCAATAATGTGCAGATATAAATAGATAGATTACTGCACAGATAAATATATTGCACTTTTGCATGTGCATCAATGTTTGCAAAACATATTATATATTCGCACTCGTGCAGAAATATGATTTCAAAACTCGCACATTCTAATTTTAGTCAGAATGCGACTACAATGCTCGCACTTTACAGCCCTGGTTATACATTTGTCTGTATTGTGTGGCTACAACTTGAAAGGCTCAGTTGGTAACTTGTGATCAATGACACTTGTGCGCAAATCACTTGTCCATTTGGTTATGGTTGAAGTTTATTTCAAACATGCTATACAGATGGGTGAACATTTAATCTAGTTTGATTACATTTGGATGGACTTATTTTAGGAGCAAAATGCTATTTAAAGGAGTAAAATATTAGACTTAGACTTCCTTTTATTGTCATTCAAATTTGTACTTTACAGAACAGATAAGAATGAAATTCTGTTGCATTTGCTTGTTGTAATGCAGGATATAAGATCAATAATGTGCAGATATAAATAAATAGATTACTGCACAGATAAATATTTTGCACTTTTGCATGTGCATCAATGTTTGCAAAACATATTATACATTCGCACTCGTGCAAAAATATGATTTCAAAACTCCCACATTCTAATTTTAGTCAGAATGCGACTAAAATGCTCGCACTGTACAGCCCTGGTTATACATTCGTCTGTATTGTGTGGCTACAACTTGAAAGGCTCAGTTGGTAACTTGTGATCAATGACACTTGTGCGCAAATCACTTGTCCATTTGGTTATGGTTGAAGTTTATTTCAAACATGCTATACAGATGGGTGAACATTTAATCTAATTTGATTACATTCGGATGGACTTATTTTAGGAGCAAAATGCTATTTAAAGGAGTAAAATATTAGACTTAGACTTCCTTTTATTGTCATTCAAATTTGTACTTTACAGAACAGATAAGAATGAAATTCTGTTGCAGTTGCTCGTTGTAATGCAGGATATAAGAGCAATAATGTGCAGATATAAATAAATAGATTACTGCACCGATAAATATATTGCACTTTTGCATGTGCATCAATGTTTGCAAAACATATTATATATTCGCACTCGTGCAAAAATATGATTTCAAAACTCGCACATTCTAATTTTAGTCAGAATGCGACTAAAATGCTCACACTGTACAGCCCTGGTTATACATTCGTCTGTATTGTGTGGCTACAACTTGAAAGGCTCAGTTGGTGACTTGTGATCAATGACACTTGTGCGCAAATCACTGGTCCATTTGGTTATGGTTGCAGTTTATTTCAAACATGCTATACAGATGGGTGAACATTTAATCTAGTTTGATTACATTTGGATGGACTTATTTTAGGAGATAAATGCTATTTAAAGGAGTAAAATATGTATTCGCACAACCCTTTTTTAGTTGCAAATGCGACTACAAAGCTCGCACTGTACAGCCCTGGTTATACATTTGTCTCTGTATGGTGTGGCTCCAACTTGAAAGGTTCGGTCGGTAACTCGTAATATCAGTTGATGAGCAGGCATGGCACTTTGAAAGGCTTGAGAGCAGCTTTGACTGAACGCTGACAAACACTTAAGCGCAGCAGAAAATTCTTCCAGGAGGAATGTTCATCAACCTCTCGCAGGTTATTACAGAGAAAAAGCTATTTGACGATTGAGAGCTGGCCTGCCTGCTCATTTGCTATCTGCTCAGAATAAGGAGGATATCATATCTTTTGTCAACCATGAAGACGTTTTACAGTGTAGGAACAAATTGCTTTCAATTTCTAATCCGCTGTACTAATGGAGCCATTTTCTGTCAAGTGCTATGTGCACTCTGTTTTGTTTGTTGTTGCTTCAAACAAGGGGTTGAAAGTATCATGTGCACGCCAATGTCAAAACGGTAGTTTGCTTTGTGCGATTGACGTTGAGTCCTCGAGTCGGCTGAGGCCAGGAACCCCCGTTTTAAACCTCTCCTGCCCCCGTGTTGACCCCTCACGGCCTCTGTCAAGTCGTTAAAACCGTGCAAGCTGAAGGCTTTTGTTTGAAGTGAAGGCCAGACTTTCCTTGGCAATTGGGAACATTTTGTGTCACTTCATATTTTCGTGCATCTTCAAAAGTACTTTCACGCCGCAGGTAGTTTAGAATTGTAGAACTTCGCCATTTAAAAAAAATTTCGACGGTAGCCAAGTGCTCGACGAACCCATGCCGTGCAATGCATCCACGGTGATGCGATAACTGCTGACAGCTGACGTGAATAACACCCGACTATCTTGTCAGAGTGGCACCTGTCAGCGGACGGGGACGCGTTCGGCAGCAAGTGCACATTTTGTCCTCGAAGGTGACGTGAGACAAAAAAGAAATCGACATTCTTAAGAGATCCTTGCGTCTTTGACAAGGCTAGAGGCGAGACGGCTAAAAGCCCGTGTCGAGGCATCCCCAGAACTGTCTCTTGATCTGGTTGAGGGTTACCAGGCTGCTGTGAGTTAGTGCTTGCAAAAAGTGACCTCAGCAAAGACAAGCTGTTTAGCTAAGGAAGAGATTGTGTGGAATATTACTCCGATCTACGTAGGGCTGGGCCAGGGGTCGGCAACCTTTATCACTCAAAGAGCCATTTTGACCCGTTTCACAAAATAAAGAAAACAAAGGGAGCCACAAAACTCTATTGAAATTTAAAATGAAATAACACAGCGTACAAAGTTTTTTTTTTTGCTTTGTGCTATGTATAAACCAGGCGTCTCAGACACGCGGCCCGCACCTTAATATGACAATTTAATATTAGTGCGCCCGCAAGTTTTATTTAAATGCCGCTTGACAGCATCCCATTTGCCAGCCATCCCAGCTTTTCCGGGAGACTACCGCATTTCAGATCAGCTGTTTTTCTCAGATGTCTGCCGATTTTCTCCCAAACAACAATAATAAGGGCGTGCTATGATAGCAACGAGTTTGGCGCTCTCTACAGTCGTTTCAAAACATTTTACCAACACATTCACATGGCTTCTGCATCCACACGTATGTGACTGCAAGGCATACTTGGTCAACAGCCATACAGGGCACACTGAGGGTGTCGATTTAAACAACTTTAACACTCTTCCTAATATGCGCCACACTGTGAACCCACACCAAACAAGAATGACGAACACATTTTGGGAGAACATCCGTACCGTAACACAACATAAACACAACACAACAAATACCCAGAATCCCATGCATCCCTAACTCTTCCGGGCTACAATATACCCCCCCTGTTACCACCAAACCCCGCCACCCCCCAACCCCGCCCACTTCAACCGACGCACGGAGGGGGGGGTTGGTGGTAGTGGGGATGTAGACCAGAATGCATGGGATTCTGGGTATTTGTTCTGTTGTGTTTATGTTGTTACAGTGCAGATGTTCTCCCGAAATGTTTGTCATTCTTGTTTGGTGTGGGTTCACAGTGTGGCGTATATTATTAGTAAGAGTGTTAACGTTTTTTATATCACAACCCTCAGTGTGACGTGTATGGCTGTTGATCAACCATGCCTTGCCGTCACTCATGCGGGTATACACTAGCCGCACACTGCACGTGACCAGCGGGCACTCAGATAGCATGGTTTAAAAGCAGACGTGATGACATGTTCTAGAAGACGTTTAAGGCATTGACGTCACAGCACACCCTCAATATTGTTGTCCGGGTGAAAATCTGAGTATATTATCCTTGGTAGAGGCACTGAAATACGGAAACCTCCTGTAAAAACCGGGGGGGTCGACAAGTACGCAGCTGAGCCACATCATAGTGATCAGAAACCTTTGGGAAAAATCGGGGGGGTCGACAAGTACGCAGCTGAGCCACGTCATAGTGATCAAAGAGCCTCATGCGGCTCCGGAGTCGCGGGTTGCCAACCCCAGGGCTGGGCGATATGGCTTTTTATTATTATCTCTATATTTTTAGGCCATGTCACGATACACAATAATTTTGCCTTAGCCTTGAATGAACAGTTGATGCATATAATCACAGCAGTATGATGATTCTATGTGTCTACATTAATACATTTTTGTTCATACTGCATTAATATATGCTCATTTTAAACTTGCATGCAGAGAAGGAAATCACAACTAAGTCAATTTGCCAAAACTGTATTTATTAAACAGTTTTTAAGCAATGGCACAAACATTCATGTCATTTCCAAAACAGAAAGTGCAAGATTATCAGAGAAAACAAGCTCTAAGTGCACTTTTGTAAATGTTATCACCAAGATGACATATCAAAACAACACTAAATTAAAATGTGCTTTTTGTACAGAGCGCCACTACAATAATTTAAAACAAATAAAGTGCACTTTTGTGCATGATGTCACACAAGATATTTCAAGAACTGTCAAATAAAAATGAGCTGCATAATAGGAAATCAGATAGTGTATGTCCTTCGTTATGTTGTAGGTTACTGTGGATGTTGACATGCGGAGTTTCAAGCACTCGTCATTCTTTAGCGGGTGACTTTTCAAATGATGCTACATTAGCAGTGCTGCTACTTTTTGTAGCAACGCTTTTGCTGCATAAATGTTAAACATATTCCCGCTTGATGCCAAACCACCGCCAGACGATAGTTCCTCTGCTGTTTTTTTAAGGACTTAATTATTCCTCAATTTGGTACCAGATTCGCACCTTCTCTCTCTTGTATTACCACCTGCACCGCACTGTTAGCATCACAGCTAACGTTACCATGTCACTACTTCTCTGTTCCGCGGGAGCGTGTGACGTTGAGCACGTGACATATGTATGAAGTTGCGCTTGTTTTACGTCTGTGAGGAGGAGAGACAAGAAGGAGTGAGAAACGCATGTAGTGTAATGCCCGCAGCTAAAAGCAACTGCGTGAGAACATATACTCCAATATCACGATATAGTCATTTTCTATATCGCACGGAGACAAACCCGTGATATATCGAGTATATCGATATATCGCCCAGCCAAAGATCTACGTACAAACCAACTGGAAATTCCAGAAGGGGATTCCATGCTTGTACAGTTCGGAATAAAACTACAAGGAATTTTAATGACCCAGATAAGACAGTATTTTTGATTATAAGTCAGTGCTTTTCTTCCTGTCACTCACATCAGTGAGTTATTTATTTAGTTTTTTTTTTCATCTTTAAAATTGACCCTTATCAAAAGAGTGGTCCTCTTATACCGGGGGTTGGGTTGCTCTTTGGTGCCGTTCTAGTGGCTCCCTGGAACATTTTTAAAAAATGATTAAAAATGGAAAAAGATGGGGGGGAAAATCTTTTTTTTTTGTTTTAGTATGGTTTTTGTTTGAGGACAAAAATGACACAAACCTTACCAATTGTTAGAAAGCCCTCTGTTTAATATGTTTGTGTATATGCTTCACTGATGAGACTATTTGGTGAACATCTTTTTGTCCTACTAATTTTTGGCGGTTCTTGATCTAACCATAGTGTGGAATAGGAATGTGACGCAATAGTTAATTTACATGTAAAATATTCCACTCTTTCTTTGTTTCATTTTGTCCACCAAAAGTTTTATGCTGTGCGTGAATGCACAAAGGTGCGCTTTGTTGATGTTATTGACTTGTTGGAGTGGTAATCAGGCATATTTGGTCATGCATGACTGCAAGCTAATCAATGCTAACATGCTATTTAGGCTAGCTGTATGTACATATTGCATCATTATGCCTCATTTGTAGGTATATTTGAGCTAATTCAATATCCTTTACTTTTATCCTCTTTGTATGTAATTTAGTTTTGCATGTCTCATGATAAATTATCCGTGTGTAATATTGGCTGCATTACTGATAGTTGTTTGTGTGCCATGTTGTTCCAGACCACAGCAGAGATTACCTAGCTTGCCAATAGGGGTCAGGGAAAAAAATCAATTCGAATTTGAATCGCGATTCTCACATTGTGCAATTTAGAATCAATTCTCATTTTAATTTTTTTTTTTTTTTTTAATCAATCCAACAAAACAATACACAGCAATACCATAACAATGCAATCCAATTCCAAAACCAAACCTGACCCAGCAACACTTAGAACTGCAATAAACAGAGCAATTGAGGAGACACAAACACGACACAAAACAAACCAAAAGTAGTGAAAGAAAAATTAATATTATCAACAACAGTATCAATATTAGTTATAATTTCAGCATAGCAGTGATTATAAATCCCTCATTGACATTATCATTAGACATTTTTAAAAATAAAAAAAAGAAGAATAGGTTTACTTGCATCGCACGTCATAAGCTTGACAACACACTGTGTCCAATATTTTCACAAAGATAAAATAAGTCATATTTTTGGTTCGTTTAATAGTTAAAACAAAATTACATTATTGCAATCAGTTGATAAAAAAATGTCCTTTACAAGTCTAAAAGCTTTTTTCAAAAATCTACTACTTGCATGTCAGCAGACTGGGGTAGATCCTGCTGAAATCTTTTGTATTGAATGAATAGAGAATCCTTTTAAATCGGGAAAAATCGTTTTTGAATCGAGAATCGTGTTGAATTGAAAAGAAAAATTGATTTTGAATCGAATCGTGACCCCAGGAATCGATATTGAATCGAATCGTGAGACACACAAAGATTTGCAGCTCTACTTGCCAAAGATTGTAATACATCTACTGAAAGAAGACGTGTAACTTGGACACACACATCTATACAATTAGGGTTGTCCTATATCAGTCAGCATGTATTTTTCCGTTGATCTTATACAAGGTTTTACTTAGAAATGTCCAACGATATCGGACTGTCGATATTATCGGCCGATAAATGCTATAAAATGTAGTATCAGAAATTATCGGTTTGAAAAAGTAAAATTCATGACTTTTTGAAATGCCGCTGTAGAGCGAAATACAGAGCGCCAATAAACCTTAAAGGCACTGCCTTTGCGTGCCAGCCCAATCACATAATATCTACGGCTTTTCACAAACAAAAGTGAGTGCAATGCATACTTGGTCAACAGCCATGCAGGTCACACTGAGGGTGGCCGTATAAACAACTTTAACACTGTTACAAATATGCGCCACACTGTGAACCTACACCAAACAAGAATGGCATTTCGGGAGAACATCCGCACCGTAACACAACAGAGCAAATACCCAGAACCCCTTGCAGTACTAACTCTTCTGGGATGCTACAATACCCCCCCCCCCCGCCAAACCTAGCCCACCTCAACCTCTTCAAAAAAATAATGCACTTTGTGACTTCAATACTAAATATGGCAGTGCCATGTTGGCATTTTTTTCCATAACTGAAGTTCATTTATTTTGGAGACACATACAATCATCATACTGGTGTGATTATATGCATCAAGTGTTCACTCAAGGCTAAAGCAAAAATATCGAGATATATATCGTGTATCATGACATGCCCTAAAAATATCGAGATATTAAAAAAAGGGCCATATCGCCCAGCCCTACTCTGGTGCATATTATATCATTCCATTTTTTCATTTTATTGTATTTTCACTGTTGGGAATGGGGAAATTGGAACCCAGAGGTGGACCAATATCCTGAAAAGTCTCGTCCACAAACTCAGAGGGTTCGCCTCCTATCTCAGCCCCTTGTGCTCCTCCTGCTGACATCGGACCAGGGAAAAGTAGGCTTTGTCCTGCATGGACTGTCTGTAAAAGGCAAGGATTAGATAACAAGCCAAGACCAAGGCAGGAGAGTATGAAGGTGGACAGGCACATCCTTTTTAATGCAAATCATTTCTTTTTTTTCTTCTGGCTGTACATGGTGCAGTGTACTGTCAGTAGCTAATTACAGCACCTTCAGCTCCTCCTCGCTGCCTCCAGCCTCTCGTATTGTCAGAGGAAACACTGATGGTTAGATAGCGGGGCTTGGCTGAGCACCTACACAACACTCAAGCACTCACTCGAACGCCCACACATGGGAACCGCATGCCATCAGGATTTAATTGTATTGTTGGCGAGTGAGCGCATACGTGGCAGCCGTCTGTGTTTTCAATGCACACATTGCACGGGGTCTTCATCCGTCTTCATTTTCGTTTTACCTCACCTTAAAGGCCTGCTGAAATTAGATTTTCTTATTTAAACGGGGATAGCAGGTCCATTCTGTGTCATACTTGATCATTTTGCGTTATTGCCATATTTTTGCTGAAAGGATTTAGTAGAGAACATCCACGATAAAGTTTGCAACTTTCGGTACTAACAGAAAAGCCTTGCCTGTACCGGAAGTCGCAGACGATGACGTCACATGTTGATGGCTCCTCACATATTCACATTGATTTTAATGGGAGCCTCCAACAAAAACAGCTATTCGGACCGAGAAAATGACAATTTCCCCATTAATTTGAGCGAGGATGAGAGATTTGTGTTTGAGGATATTGATAGCGACGGACTGAAGAAAAAAAAAAAAACGCGATTGCATTGGGACGGATTCAGATGTTTTTAGACACATTTACTAGGATAATTCTGGGAAATCCCTTATCTTTCTATTGTGTTGCTAGTGTTTTAGTGAGTTTAACTGTACCTGATAGTCGGAAGTGTACATCCACGGGTGTGTTGACGCGCAATGTCTCAGGGAAGTCGACGGCAGCTTTATGGACGGCACAAGCTCAGCTGATCTCCCGTAAGAAGTGACTTTTTACCACAATTTTCTCACCGAAACCTGCTAGTTGACATTCGGTTGGGATCCGTGTTCGCTGTGATCCATAGTAAAGTTTCACCTCTGTGAATTTTAAACAAGGAATCACAGTGTGTTTGTGTGGCTAAAGTCTAAAGCTTCCCAACTCCATCTTTCTACTTTGACTTCTCCAATATTAATTGAAGAAATTGCAAAGGATTCAGCAACACAGATCTCCAAAATACTGTGTAATTATGCGGTTAAAGCAGACGACTTTTAGCTGTGTGTGTGTGTGCAGCGCTCATATTTCCTAACAGCCCGTGACGTCAAGCGTACACATCATCATCACACGACGTTTTCAAGAAAAAACTCCCGGGAAATTTAAAATTGCAATTTAGTAAACTAAAAAGGGCGTATTGGCATTTGTTGCAATGTTAATATTTCATCATTGATATATAAACTATCAGACTGCGTGGTCGGTAGTAGTGGGTTTCAGTAGGCCTTTAAATCCGGGTCAATCCGGTGTTGTGCAAGCATCCTTATTTTTTTTTTTTGTCTGTAAAACTTTCGTGAAGTTGTTTGTCTGCACACATCAACACCTCAGTCTCTGGATTACTTTGAAACCCTAGCTGCATGTATCAAAACAGCAGTGTTATAGTGTCTGTAACTGATACGTGATGAGCTATGATATACAGTTCCAATTAACAGGAAAATAAAAAGGTGTCATTTTTTTAAAGGCCTACTGAAACCCACTACTACCGACCACGCAGTCTGATAGTTTATATATCAGTGATGAAATATTAACATTGCAACACATGCCAATACGACCTTTTTAGTTTACTAAATTGCAATTTTAAATTTCGCGCGGAAGTATCATGCTAAAACATCGCGGTATGATGACGGGTGCGTGTGATGTCACGCATTCTAAAGGACATTGTGGTCCAGCACCGTTCACAGCTTTAAGTCGTCTCTTTTCATTGCATAAATCCACATTATTATGGACATCTGTGTTGCTGAATCTTTTGCAATTTGTTCAATGAATAATGGAGACGTCAAAGAAGAAAGATGTAGGTGAGAAGCGGTGTATTGCGGCCGCCTTTAGCAACACAAACACAGCCGGTGTTTCCTTGTTTACATTCCCGAAAGATGGCGGTGAAGCTTTACTATGGAACAGAGCGGTCAAGCGAACATGGTTCTCTACCACGTCAACCGGCAGGTTTCGGTGAGAAAATGGTGGTAATAAGTCAGCTCTTGAGACATGAGCGGAGAGCTTGTGTTGTTCCTCCTGCACCTGTCAAATAGGCAGCTGCGGACTCTCTTGCCTCCTCCCACTGGCCGCCCCCGACCGTCGGATGCTTCCACCGTGGAGGAGGGAAAAAAAATAAAATCTCAGCCCGGCCCCACCGGCTGCCTTCGCCTCGTCGAGAAACGTGGCTTCCCTCGGAAACACTGGCGGTCGCCACACCCCTCCGACTTTCAGGTTGTACAGGTACAACCATATAATCTCACTAAAACACTAGTAACACAATAAGCAGATAAGGGATTTTCCAGAATTATCCTAGTAAATTTGTCTAATAACATCTGAACCGCTCTGCCATCTATTTACAGTATTTATTTATTTTTTCTAGTCCTTCACTCTCACTTTCCTAATCCACGAATCTTTCATCCTCGCTCAAATTAATGGGAAAATCGTCGCTTTCTCAGTCCGAATCGCTCTCGCTGCTGGTGGTCATGATCGTAAGCAATGTGAGGATGTAAGGAACTGCACAACCCGTGACGTCACGCGCACATCGTCTGCTACTTCTGGTACAGGCAAGCTTTTTTATTAGCGACCAAAAGTTGCAAACTTTATCGTCGATGTTCTCTACTAAATCAATTCAGCAAAAATATGGCAATATCGCGAAATGATCAAGTATGACACATAATGGACCTGCTATCCCTGTTTAAATAAGACAGCCTCATTTCAGTAGACCTTTAAATATAATAATTGGTCTGGAAATTAGAGTTTCGGGAGCGGCTAAACTTTTGTCGCATTTATTGGACACTGTGTGTCAAACACGGTGACGCGTTGATTTGAGGCGGTGACTTGTTCATTACTGCGCAAAATGCTTTTCTGAAATGAAATACGAGTGCCCTTAAATTACAGTCCTGTGCCACTAATAGGGAAATGTCATCTGCGGCAGGAGCTCTTTTGCGGGCCTGTAATTGCTTTGAGGTTTACTCTGGAAGTCACTTGTATTACTGCAATTATAAACAACAGACCACACACTACAGTACGATAGTCACACCTACAGTATTCACTCCATAGCCGCTGTATTTTGAAATGGCACCACCTCATTTTTTGATTGACATTATTATAGTATCCATGTGTTGTTGTTTTTTTTCCCCGCTTGTCCCTTCCGGGGTAGATATTCCGGGGTAAAGAGCCTATCCCAGCTGCAATCGGGCTAAAGGTGGGCAAACCATAATATAGGCCTGGGCAATTATTTTGACTTGAGTTTGAGTTTATTTCGAACATGCAAGCATACAACATGATACATCACAATTTCCCGTTTCTCTTTTCAACATGTTCGAAAAGGAGGAGGAAGAAGCAGATCTTATTTAATCCTACCCCTTTTCTTTACATAACAGTTGCTAAAACTTTTGTTCACTTCCTGTTCTCAATGTATTCACAATGTATACTCCATAAGAAATAAGTAATCACAATACAAATAAATAAATAAATAAATAATTGCTTAAGTAAGTTTTATTCCATACGATGAGATAAGTCAGATTATTTTGAGAATGAATGGGTGAGTAAAATCAGAATGTTTATCATGGTTCTTCATTTTTGTACTTTGTAAACACTTCCAGTTTGAAGAGTTTCTTGAAGTGGATCATATTAGTACATTGTTTGATTGCTTTGCTTAATCCATTCCATAATTTAATTCCACATACTGATATACTGAAGGTCTTAAGTGTTGTACGTGCATACAAATGTTTTAAATTACATTTTTCTCTAAGATTATATTTCTCTTCTTTTGTTGAGAAGAATTGTTGTATATTCTTGGGAAGCAGGTTATAGTTTGCTTTGTGTATAATCTTAGCTGTTTGCAATTCCACTATGTCGTGGAATTTCAGTATATTTGATTCAATAAATAAAGGGTTTGTATGTTCTCTATACCCAACATTATGTATTATTCTAACTGATCTTTTTTGTAACACTGTTAGTGAATGAAGTGTTCTTTTGTAATTATTTCCCCATATTTCTACACAGTAACTCAGATATGGTAACACTAGTGAGCAGTAGAGAATATAAAGTGATTTTTGGTCTAGAACATATTTGGCTTTATTCATTATTGATGTATTTCTTGCAACTTTATGTTGTATATTTTTTACATGAGATTTCCAGTTCAATTTATCATCAATCATTATACCTAGAAATTTGGTTTCATTTACTCTTTCAATTTCTATTCCGTCTATTTGTATTTGTGTTTGACTTTCTTTTCTACTGTTACCAAATAGCATTATTTTAGTTTTACTGAGATTCAATGATAGTCTGTTTTTGTCAAACCATTTTGTTAATTTGTTCATTTCTTCTGTTATTATTTGTATTATCCACTGTGTGTTCTCTCCCGAACAAAAGGCTGTTGTATCAACCGCAAATAATACTAACTTTAAATCTCTTGTAACTTTACAAATGTCATTTATATAGAGATTGAATAATTTAGGTCCTAGTATTGATCCCTGAGGTACACCACAGGAAATATTTAGCATTGTAGAAGTGTGTTCGCCTAGCTTCACGTATTGTTTCCTGTTCGTTAGATAACTTCTTATCCAATTTAAGACTAACCCTCTGATGCCATATCGTTCCAGTTTTTTCATTAAAATATTGTGATTAATTGTGTCAAATGCTTTAGTTAGATCCATAAACACTGCTGCCGCACATTTTTACTGTCTATTGCATTGGTAATTTCTTCTGTGATTTCAATTAAAGCCATTGAAGTTGAAACATTAGCTCTGTATCCATATTAGTTGTCTTCGAGTATTCCATATTCATTTATGAAACTCTCTAATCTGTTATTGAACAGTTTTTCAATGATTTTAGAAAATTGTGGAAGTAAAGAAACAGGTCTATAATTTGTAAATAGATGTTTATCACCAGTCTTATAAATTGGTGCAACTTTAGCTATTTTCATTTTGTTTGGAAATGTACCTGTTTGAAATGATAGGTTACTAATATACATTAATGGTCCTGAGATCTCATCAATCACCTTTTTTATCGTATCCATATCAATTCCATTACAATCAGTTGAAGTCTTTGATTTACATTTTTTCACAATTTTAAGTATTTCCTCCTGTGTCACATTACTGAGGAACATGGAGTTGGGATTTCGCTCTATGGTATCATAATAGTCCTCAATTGAAACTGGGTCTGGAATCCATCCATCCATCCATTTCCTGCCGCTTATTCCCTTTCGGGGTCGCGGGGGGCACTGGCGCCTATCTGGAATCCTTTCTTCCAATTTTGGTCCAATATTTACAAAGTAGTTATTAAAGCTTTCAACTACTTCCTTTATGTTGTCATTATGTTTATTTCTGTCTAAGAAGTAATGGGGGTAATCCCTCTTAGTGCCATTTTTAATAATGCTATTGAGAATGCCCCATGTTGCTCTCATATTATTTTTGTTCCTGTCCAATAATTCACTGTAATATTCTTTTCTACATGATCGTAATATGTTTGTTAACTTGTTTTTGTACTTTTTGTACTTAACTTCTGCCTCTGTAGTTATTTGTACTATAAATTTTCTATATAGCGTATTCTTCTTCTTACAAGCATTTTTTAATCCTTTTGTCATCCATGGTTGATTATTCTTTCTCTGTTTACTACTGAGTTGTCTCCATGGACAATGTTTGTCATAAAGTATTATGAACTTGTTTAAGAAATGTTCGTATGCTTCATCAACCTCTTCTTCATTGTACACATTGTCCCAATCTTGCTTTTGTAGCTCCATTTTGAAAGCAATCATCATCGTCTTTGAAATGTCCTTTTGTCCTTTTTCTTTACATTTGACTTGGGGACCAAATGTAAAGAAAAAAACGTGCCTGGAATGATTCCCAAGAAAAACAGCAGGGGGTGCATCGTCTGGCGGTGGTTTGACTTCAAGCGGGAATATGACGAACAGACAACCGTAATTTGTCAGGTGTGGGGCAAAAGCGTTGCTACAAAAAGTAGCATTACTACTAATGTGTAGCATCATTTGAAAAGTCACCTGCTAGAGAATGAGGAGGTTTTACTCCGCATGTCAACATCTCCAATGGTGCCACACCAACAAAATGCCGAGGCAACCATTTCCAGATCGTATGAAAAAAATAGTCAACAACAGAAGTTAATAATGTCCGTAGTAACCTACCACATAGCAAAGGACATACACTATTTGATTTCCCGTGACGCATCTCATTTTTATTTGACAATTATTGAAATATCTTGTGTGACATCATGCACAAAAGTGCACTTTATTTGTTTTGTAGTGGCGTTCTGTACAGAGAGTGCACTTTAATTTAGTGTTCTTTTGATATGTCATCTTAGTGACATCATGCACAAAAGTGCACTATTAGCTTGTTTTTAAATGTCTCGGATAATCTTGCACTTTCTGTTTTAAAATGACATGAATGTTTGTGCCACAGCTTGATGAGTGTTTAATAAATACAGTTTTGGTAAACTGACTTAGTTGTGATTTCCCTCTCTGCATGAAAGTTTAAAATGAGCATATATTAATGCAGTATGAACAAGAATGTTTTAATGTAGACACGTAGAATCCAGTGTTTCCCACAGGTCAGGCATCTATTTGTGGTGGTGTGGTCGGGCGGCAGGGGTTGGTGGGGGGTTTGGGTGTGATGGGGGGGGCAGCGGCGGCGATGACCAAGAAGAACGCGGAGTTGGAATATAATTACAACAGTTTATGTACATATTTATATAATATTTATATAATATGTAACTACAAACTCCATTCACAGACAGAGTCCCATTGCTTTTATGAGCGGTCGAGCGAGTCAAAAGCCGAGAAAAAAAGAACAAAAAAACATATATATATTTTTAAATGTGTTATTTATTTATTTATTTATTTGTGGCGGCCGTAATTCTTTCGTGGCGGGCCGCCACAAATAAATGAATGTGTGGGAAACCCTGGAAAAATCATACTGCTGTGATTATATGCATCAAGTGTTCATTCAAGCGTAAGGCAAAATATCCAGATATATATCGTGTATCGTGATATGGCTTAAGAATATCGAGATATCAATAAAAGGTCGTTACGCCCAGCCCTAGCTCACTTACACAATTCAACATGGCCGAAAAAGAGTGTAACAAAGCAGAAAAAGAATTCAAGAAGTTGATACTGCTTGAATTGTGAAATTGATTGATTGATTGAAACCTTTATTAGTAGATTGTGTCAGGCTTTCCCCTGACAGTTTGTCTATGTTTTAGTTTTTTCCTCTGCATTTGTCTGTTTCCTCTGTGTTTGGTATCTGCTGTCTTTAGTTCCTGTCTAGTGCTCTTATTTTGTCAGCTTCCTGTCTTGTTCCCTGAGTGCTGTGTTCCTCCTCAGCTGCAGCTGATTTGCACCTGGCCACACTTGTTGCCAATCAGTCCGCTCATATTTGTACCTGCTTTGTCTTGTGTCAGTTGCTGGATCATTGTATTGTCGTTGCCTCATGTCACTCTTGTGTCTTTCCTACCTGTCGTGTCTGGCATCATTTCAGCTATTACCTGTCGTGCTACATCTTGTCCTGGTCGTCGTAGCGTTAAGCTGTTTTTGTTAGCCATTAGCTATTTCCAGTTTTTCTGTTTGTTATCCTCTAGCTTCCATGCTAAAGTTCCTTTTTGTTTTTGTAGCTCCCAGTGCTAGCTCTCTTAGTTTGTTAGTCCGCCCACGTGCGTGCCTTTTGTTTGTTCTTGTGTTGTTTTAATTAAATCAGGTTTTCATATACCATGCCTGCCTCCATCTCTGCATCTCAGGGTTCGACATCAACTAATAATTTTGACAGATTGCACAGTACAGTATATATTCCATACAATTGACAACTAAATGGTAACACCCGAATAAGTTTTTCAACTTGTTAAATGATGGTATTGATGGATTACACAAGTTCCTATCAAGCTATGGGTAGACTTGAAAAGAAGCCCAAACTAATCAGAAATGTCACTGCTGTCCAGCCAGGAGCGGCATTGCAGCATTTAGATGTTTTTGTCAGTGCTCCCCGTCCACCCGTGTTTGCCAGGTCAACCTTCATTTGATATGTAAGCAGTTCACGCTGTGAATTTTCCGTTATGACTCGGCGAGCCCGGTCCAGGCTGTCATTAGTTCTCTCCTTTGGGAAGAGTCCGGAAATGACTTCCTTCTTTTTTTTCTTTACCATGGGAACATCACGTCGCTGTCTCTCTCCCGGGTCCAGGCCGCTCGGCTGCTTCTGCTCAGACCAGGTATTAATTATTGTCCTGGATATAAATAGGCTGACAGTCTGGCAGGGCTTAGGTGGTCTAATGGGGGCTGTCCGGTTTCCTGTCCTCTGTCTGGCTGCTGGGGCTGTGGCGGCTGTTTTGTCCCCACATTAACATTGGCCTCAGCAGATGGGCATGTGACCCGACATCAGCACTTGTATACTGATGAGAGAGTGGCGTCGTTTTCATGGAACCTCTCACTCCTAACACGAGCTGGTGACAAGAGTGCATTTGGTGGAACATTCTTCAGGATAAGGCTTAATTGTTGGTTCACCCTTGGACTGTCCTTAATAGGAAGTCAACGGTACAATGGAAAGTCAAGTAACAACCCTCAGGTGGTACAATCTGGAGGTCAACCAAAATCACCTGGAAAGAATCAATCAATCAATCAATGTTTGTTTGTATAGGCCTAAATCACAAGTGTCTCAAAGGGCTGCACAAGCCACAATACCAAAACTGTATTTATTAAACAGTTATTAAGCAGTGGCTCAAACGTTCATTTCATTTCCTAAACAGAAAGTGCAAGATTGTCAGACACATTTTAAAAAAAAAAAAGCTATGAGTGCACTTTTGTTAATGATGTCACAAAGATGACATATCGAAACAACACTAAATTAAAGTGCACTTTTTGTACAGAACGCCACTACAATATTTTTAAACAAATAAAGTGCACTTTTGCGCATGATGTCACACAGGATATTTCAATAATTGTCAAATAAAAATGAGCTGCATAATAGGAAATCAAATAGTGTTCGTCCTTCGCTATGTGGTAGGTTCCTGCGGACGTTATCTCCTTTTGTTGTTGACTATTTTTTTCATACGGTGTTGATGTGGAAATGGTTACCTCGGCATTTTGTTGGTGTGGCACTGAATAGAGATGTTGAAATGTGGAGTAGGGCACTCTTTATTCTCCAGCAGGTGAATTTTCAAATGATGCTACTTTTTGTCGCAACGCTTTTGCCGCATTCTTGACATATGACGGTTGTCTGTTTGACATATTCCCGCTTTAAAGGGGAACATTATCACAATTTCAAAAGGGTTAAAAACAATAAAAATTAGTTCCCAGTGGCTTGTTGTATTTTTTGATGTTTTTTTCAAAATTTTACCGGTCCGGGAATATCCCTAAATAAAGCTTTAAAGTGCCTTATTTTCGCTATCTTCGAAACCACTATCCATTTCCCTGTGACGTCACACAGTGCTGCCAATGTAAACAAACAATGGGAATAGCACAGCAAGATATAGCGACATTAGCTCGGATTCAGACTCGGATTTCAGCAGTTTAAGCGATTCAACAGATTACGCATGTATTGAAACAGATGGTTGGAGTATGAAAGTATTGAAGAAGAAACTGAAGCTATTGAGCGAATAGCTATTGACACTATTCATAGCCATAGCATGGCCGAATAGCTGCGTTAGCATCGCTGGTAAAATGTGCGGACCAAACGATCGGGACTTTCGCATCTCGTGACACTGGAGCAACTTAAATCCTTCGATTGGTAAGTGTTTTTTTCGCATTAAATGTGGGTGGAAGGAAACGTAATATAGTTGCAAATGCATCTTCAGGTTATCCATACATCTCTGTACCATGTCTGCTTTAGCACCGCCAGTAAATAGCATGTTAGCATCGATTAGCGTAGCATATTAGCATCGATTAGCGTAGCGCGTTAGCATCGATTAGCTGGCAGTCAACATCAACAAAACTCACCTTTGTGAATTTGTTGACTTTATAGTTGCAAATGCATCTGCAGGTTATCCATACATCTCTGTGCCATGTCTGCTTTAGCACCGCCGGTAAATAGCATGTTAGCGTCGATTAGCATAGCATGATAGCATCGATTAGCTGGCAGTCACGCCGCAACCAAATATGTCTGATTAGCACATAAGTCAACATCAACAAAACTCACCTTTGTGATTTCGTTGAATTTATCGTTGCAAATGCATCTGCTGGTTATCCATACATCTCTGTGCCATGTCTGTCATCGTCGGTAAAATGTGCAGACACTTTGGCACATTCAATGGGGGTCTGGCGGCAGACACTTTCGCATCTTCGGGCCAGTGGTGCAACTTGAATCCCTCCCTGTTAGTGTTGTTACACCCTCCGACAACACACCGACGAGGCATGATGTCTCCAAAGTTCCAAAAAATAGTCGATAAAACGGAAAATAACAGAGCTGAGACCCGGTGTTTGTAATGTGTTGAAAATGAAAATGGCGGCTGTATTACCTCGGCGACGTCACATTCTGACGTCATCGCAAAAAGAGCGATGAACAGAAAGGCGTTTAATTCACCAAATTTCACCCATTTAGAGTTCGGAAATCGGTTTAAAAAATATATTGTCTTTTTTCTGCAACATCAAGGTATATATTGACGCTTACATAGGTCTGGTGATAATGTTCCCCTTTAAGCCAAACCACCGCCAGACGATGGACCCTGCGCTGTTTTTCTTGGGAATAATTCTTCCTTCATTTGTTACCAGATTTGCACCTTCTTTCTCTCGTATTACCACTCGCACCAGAGCTAACGTTACCCATGCCGCTACTTCTCTGCTCCGTGCGGGCATATACGTATGTGACGTATGTAAGAAGGTGTACTTCCTCTCTGTGAGAAGGAGAGACATCAAAAAGTGAAAAAAGCATGTACCGTATTTTTCGGATTATAAATCGCTCCGGAGTATACGTTGCACCAGCCGAAAATGCAAAATAAAGAAGGAAAAAAAACATATATACGTCGCATTTTTGGGGGAAATTTATTTGATAAAATCCAATACCAAGAATAGACATTTGAAAGGCAATTTAAAATAAATAAAGAATAGTGACCAACAGGTTGAATAAGTGTACGTTATATGACGCATACATTACCAACTGAGAAGGTGCCTGGTATGTTAACGTAACATATTATGGTAAGAGTCATTTAAATAACTATAACATATAGAACATGCTATACGTTTACCAAACAATCCGTCACTCCTAATCGATAAATCCGATAAAATCTTCTTCCTCGTTATCTCTTCTAAACAACTGTGCCAACTCCAAAAGTATGCGCCGCTTCCTCTTGTCGTTTTCTGCAGCACATTTCACTACGTCCAGCTTGTAATCTGCAGTACATAATTTCCTTTTAGGTGCTATTTTTGTTCAGCCCTTTTCAGTTTTTATAAGTTACCGCCTACGTTGAAATGATCCATTTTAATATCTACGGCAGTAGCATGTAGCAGTTAACTTCCCATGACCCACAATGCACTTCTCCCATGACCCCCCCCGCCGGATTCTTATTGGTTGACGTGTGTGACGATTGCTGACATTTTCTTTGTCTCTTCCGCGAATGAGATAAATAATATTATTATTATTATTATTACGGTAATGTGTTAATAATTTCACACATAAGTCGCTCCGGAGTACATGTCGCAACCCCGGCCAAACTATGAAAAAAAAACTGCGATTTATAATCTGAAAAATACGGTAGTGTAATTTCTGCTGCTAAAAGCAACTGCGTGAGAACGTATACTCGAATATCACGATAAAGTTATTTTCTATATCGCACAGAGACATACCCGCGATATATCGAGTACATCGATATATCGCCTAGCCCTAGATGGAGGCGAGTCATTCAGAGAAGCAAATGCGCAATTGCAGCTATTTCCCGGACGGCAACAGAGACGGTTTTGGATAAGGCCTGGAAGAACGGCGGCCTGGTAGGATATGTTTGTCACCGAGTGTGTTGTGCCAGAGGAACGGCAAGAGAACTTTCGAATGTCCAGCTCAGCTGTTATTCTACTAAGTGAAAAACTTTGTCCATTTGTCGAAGGGGAAACAACGACAGACTACGAAAAACAGCGAATACATTTGAACTGGCAAAGTAGACTATTACTAATTATTGTCTGCAATGTATGTCCAGCAATTACTCAACGTCTAGTTTTGTACTCCATAACTATTGTGAAGGCATGAAGTGTTTGCGGCCGTCAAGTACGACCGCTAATTTCCTGATCAGATATCTATGATTGTTGTCAAATGTTCTTTATCACATTGTTTACTTTCACACGTGCATTAAATATATGATTCATGTATGATGGCTCAGGTGTGATTCACTACAATATGGCTGGTCTAACAGCTGCTGATGGTGAGGCAAGCCAGGTTTACTGTTAAAAGAAATGTGGCAATAGTCTAGAATAGAATAGAATGGACTTTACTGTCATTATATTTGCATATAATGAGATCAAGAACTCCAACTTAAGGTGTGGTAGTGGAAACAAATATGGAATACAAATTACAGATGTCCACTAATGGCTTTTTTGCCGATATTGTCCAACTCTTAATTACCGATTCCGATATCAACCGATACCGATATATACAGTCGTGGAATTAACACATTATTATGCCTCATTTTGTTGTGATGCCCCGCTGGATGCATTAAACAATGTAACAAGGTTTTCCAAAATAAATCAACTCAAGTTATGGAAAAACAATGCCAACATGGCACTGCCATATTTATTATTGAAGTCACAAAGTGCTTAATTTTTTTTAACATGCCTCAAAACAGCAGCTTGGAATTTGGGACATAGGCTCCCTGAGAGCGCATGAGGAGGTTGAGGTGGGCGGGGTTGGGGGGGGGGGGGGGGGGGTTCAGGTGGGGGAGTGTGTATTAAAGCGTTCCGGAAGAGTTGGTGCTGCAAGGGGTTCTGGGTATTTTTCCTGCTGTGTTTATGTTGTGTTACGGTGCGGATGTTCTTTCGAAATGCGTTTGTCATTCTTGTTTGATGTGGGTTCACAGTGTGGTGCAAATTTGTAACAGTGTTAAAGTTGTTTATGCGGCCACCCTCAGTGTGACCTGCATGGCTGTTGACCAATTATGCCTTGCATTCACTTACTTGTGTGAAAAGCTGTAGATGTTATGTGATTGGGCCCTCACGCAAAGACAGTGCCTTTAAGGTTTATTGGCGCTCTGTACTTCTCCCTACGTCCGTGTACCACGGACACTGGTACCGATAATTTCCGATACTACATTTTAAAGCATTTATCGGCCGATAATATTGTCAGTCCGATATTATCAGACATATCTGATAAAAATAAATCACACAAGTAGTAATAAAGATTAAAAAATTAATAATTTAAATAAGCAGACTACTATCTAATAAAACTATAAGCAGTCCTGTACAATATACAAAACAAAATACTGTGCAATATACAGAACAAAACAAGAGTAACAGAGTAATAAGGTTAATAACAATCAGTGACGTTTTGCACTCGAAGGGTTATATTGCACAGTTGGGTATTAGGGTAGGATATTGTATAGGGGTGAATTATTCATTACAAGTTTGAGTTCCAGATGGTGACAGCTCTGGGAAAGAAGGTGTCTCTGAGCCTGTTTGTTCTGGCTCTGATGCACCTGTAGCGCCTGCCCGATGGTAGCAGGTCAAACAGGTGGAAGCCAGGATGTGTGCTGTTCTTGGTAATGTTTTTTTGCTCTGTTGAGGCAGCAGGAGTTGTGTAAATCCTTCAGGGAGGGGAGGGGGCTTTGAAACACAGGATGAGGATAAACTTCCAGGTCAGAGGTGACTACTCCGCCGCATACGTACTCGGTCGGAGGGTGTCTTAAACGACCATTTGTGTGTGGACACGGATAAGGTTAGGTGGGATTTACCCTGAATACCCTTAGTGTAGAAGGGGCCTTAGTTTCACGCAACTGGCGGCGTGGATTCGTCTTCTTCTCGTCCTGGCACGTCAGGTATCAGGAGTCCTGCGCATGATGGTCACTTTCTGATCGTTCCACCGCGGGCGGACTTTATCTCTGGAGGTCGCGGTGTGCACGGTTGAGCTGAGACGGTTCCTGCATCAGAGAATAAGGCAGCAGGCAGGCCCGGATCCCACAGCGCCGGAAGATATCCGAGTGGCCCAGGCCGTCACTTGGAATATCAACTTGAGATTTATCCATTTAATCTCAGATGAGATCAGTTTTAATGCAGATTCAACACAGGAGGGAGCTGAGTAGATTTGGAGATGTACAATATCCTTAGATCTGTGTTCACTCGCCACATACTTTTCAACCTTCTACATTATCATTCCAACGCTCTTTGTACCAAACCATGATTTATAGACCAGTCCCGCATGCTTATCTATCCGAGCGGACTATTTTCAGTAGCGAGCGTACCTTGCGATAACGCTGTCTGCTCCACCACATCAAAGCCTGAAAAGAACCAGAGCATTTTGCACAAATATTGGTGCATCATAGGGCTGGGCGATATATCGCGGCTTTGTCTCTGTGCGATATGGAAAATGACTATATCGTGATATTCGAGTATACGTTCTCACGCAGTTGCTTTTAGCTGGGGCACTACATTACAGCAGGGGTCACCAACGCGGTGCCCGCGGGCACCAGGTAGCCCGTAAGGACCAGATGAGTCGCCCGCTGGCCTGTTCTAAAAATAGCTCAAATAGCAGCACTTACCAGTAAGCTGCCTTTATTTTGGAAATTTTATTTATTTACTAACAAGCTGGTCTGGCTTTGCTCGACATTTTTAATTCTAAGAGACAAAACTCAAATAGAATTTGAAAATCCAAGAAAATATTTTAAAGACTTCACTTGTTTAAATAAATGTTTTTTTTTTTTTCCTTTGCTTCTTATAACTTTCAGAAAGACAATTTTAGAGAAAAAATACAAACTTAAAAAGGATTTTAGGATTTTTAAACACGTATACCTTTTTGCCTTTTAAATTCCTTCCTCTTCTTTCCTGACGATTTAACTCAATGTTCAAGTATTTTTTTTTAATTGTGAAGAATAATAAATACATTTTAATGTATTCTTCATTTTAGCTTCTGTTTTTCTGACGAAGAATATTTGTGAAATATTTCTTCAAACTTATGATTAAAATTCCCAAAAAGTATTCTGGTAAATCTAGAAAATCTGTTGAATCAAATTTAAATCTTATTTCCAAAGTCTTCTGAATTTATTTAAAAAATTTTTGCTCTGGAAAATCTAGAAGAAATAATGATATTTGTTAGAAATATAGATTGTTCCAATTTGTTATATATTATAACAAAGTGCAGATTGGATTTTAAACTATTTTAAAACATGTCATCAAAATTCTAAAATTAATCTTAATCAGGAAAAATTGGTAATGATGTTTCATAAATTCTTTTTAAATTTTTTCAAAAAGTTTCGAATTATCTAGTTTTTCTCTACATTGTTTTCGGTTGAATTTTGAATTTTAAAGAGTCGAAATTGAAGATAAACTTTGTTTGAAAATTAAATGTTCATTTTTTTCGTGTTTTCTCCTCTTTTAAACCGTTTAAGTGTTTTTTTCATCATTTAGTCTCTACAAAAAACCTTCCGTAAAAGGAAAAAAAATGTACGACGGAATGACAGACAGAAATACCAATTTTTTTAAATATATATGTATATATATATATATATATATATATACATATATATTTAAAAAATCTTTTTTAAATATATATGTATATATATATATATATGTATATATATATACATATATATTTAAAAAAATTGGTATTTCTGTCTGTCATTCCGTCGTACATTTTTTTTCCTTTTACGGAAGGTTTTTTGTAGAGAATAAATGATGAAAAAACACTTATATATATATATATATATATATATATATATATATATATACGTTTATTTATTTAAGGTAAATTGAGCAAATTGGCTATTTCTGGCAATTTATTTAAGTATGTATCAAACTGGTAGCCCTTCGCATTAATCAGTACCCAAGAAGTAGCTCTTGGTTTCAAAAAGGTTGGTGACCCCTGCATTACAGGCTCTTCTCCCTCTTTCCTGTCTCTCCTTCTCACAGACAGCAAGTGCACCTTCTTACACACGTCACATACTGTCACGTCATACGTCACATACGTATTCGCCCCCGCGGAGCAGAGAGGTAGCAGCATGGTTAACATTAACTGTGATGCTAGCAGAGCCGTGCGAGTGGTAATACGAGAGAAAGAAGGTTCGAATGAAGGAAGAATTAATTCCCAAGAAAAACAGCAGCGGATCCATCGTCTGGCGGTGGTTTGGCTTCACGTGGGAATATGTCGAACAGACAACCGTAATAAGTCAAGCATGCGGCAAAAGCGTTGCTATTAAAAGTAGCATTATTGCTAATATGTAGCATCATTTGAAAAGTCACCTGCTAGAAAATGAAGAGTGCTTACTCCGCATGTAAAATCTCCATTCGGTGCCACTCGTCCACACCATCAAAATGCCGAGGCAAACATTTCCAGATCAACACCGTATGAAAATAAATAGTTAAAGGGGAACATTATCACCAAACCTATGCAAGCGTCAATATATACCTTGATGTTGCAGAAAAAAAGACCATGTATTTTTTTAACCGATTTCCGAACTCTAAATGGGTGAATTTTGGCAGATTAACCGCCTTTCTGTTTATCGGTCTTTTAGCGATGACGTCAGAACGTGACGTCACCGAGGTAAAACACCCGACATTTTCATTTTCACATTACAAACACCGGGTCTCAGCTCTGTTATTTTCCATTTTTTCGACTATTTTTTGGAACCTTGGAGACATCATGCCTTGTCGGTGTGTTGTCGGAGGGTGTAACAACACTAACAGGGAGGGATTCAAGCTGCACCACTGGCAAGAATTCTGCCGCCAGACCCCCATTGAATGTGCCAAAGTGTCCGCACATTTTACCGGCGATGCTAAGACAGACATGGCACAGAGATGTATGGATAACCTGCAGATGCATTTGCAACGATTAAGTCAACGAAATCACAAAGCTGAGTTTTGTTGATGTTGTTGACTTGTGCTATTCAGACATATTTGGTCACGGCATGACTGCTAGCTAATCGATGCTAACATGCTATTTACGCTAGCTGTATGTACATTTGAAACTAGATACCCACATTTAATGCGAAACAAACACTTACCAATCGACGGATTTAAGTTGCTCCAGTGTCACAAGATGCGAAAGTCCTGATCGTTTGGTCCGCACATTTTACCGGCGATGCTAATAAGGCAGCCATGCTATGGGCCACTTCATTAGGTACACCTACGGTATGGCCGAATAGCGTCAATAGCTATTCGATCAATAGCTTCAGTTTCTTCTTCAATTTTGTTTTCGCTATCTGCCTCCATACTCCGACCATCTGTTTCAATACATGCGTAATCTGTTGAATCGCTCAAGCCGCAGAAATCCAAGTCTGAATCCGAGCTAATGTCGCTATATCTTGCTGTGGTAACCGCCATGTTGTTTGTATTGGCAGCCCTGTATGACGTCAGAGGGAAATGGATAGTGGTTTCGAAGATAGCGAGAATAAGGCACTTTAAATCTTTATTTAGGGATATTCCGGGACCGGGAACATTTTGAAAAAAAATTCAAAAAATACAACAAGCCACTGGGAATTGATGTTTATTGTTTTTAACCCTTTTGAAATTGTGATAATGTTCCCCTTTAACAGAATTTAATAACGTCCGTAGTAACCTACTACATAGCGAATGACAAACGCTATTTGATTTCCTATTATACAGCTCATTTTTATTTGACACTTAAAATGTCTCTGACAATCTTGCACTATCTGTTTTCGAGATGACATGAATGTTTGTGCCACTGCTTAATAACTGTTTAATAAATACAGTTTTGGTCAATTGACTTAGTTGCGATTTCCTTCTCTGCATGAAAGTTTAAAATGAGCACGGCCTAAAAATGTCGCGATATTAAAAAAAGGCCATATCGCCCAGCCCTAGTGCATCATCATTTTGTTTTGTTTTTTTAAATGTTTGTGCTTGTCTTGCAAGAAATTAACTTTGTCACAGTGGCCTGAGATAATAGCCTGAGCCTAATGTAGTACTTCAGGAACAGTACAAGTCATTTCGCTCCAGCAGACCACTTAATAGCTCGGGCTGAAAACGGAGAAAGAGAGAGAGAGAGAGAGTGTTTAAAAATCCATCAGTCATTTGCGCCAGAAATGTACTGTTAAAAAAAAAAAAAAAAGCTTTTTGACTTGCAGGACACGGAATAAAGACAGAAGGAAAGCTCATGTTCTTGTTGAATATAGACTGTGTTCTAATTTCAGATTATGAGGGTGGTATACACATACCGACACCACCTGTGCGGTTTGCTACAGCAGATTACTGGGCTTTTTTTTTTCCTCCGTCAAAAGCTCTGCGAGAAGGCATAATATGCCCAGAATGTGCTCTCGGTTTCTAAGCTCACACGTCAGTATTGAAAGGAGCTGGAGTCTACTTCTGTGATGCAGAACATAATTGTCTGAAGTGCAGCATTAACAGTCCCAGCTGGGTCAGTTTATGTACTGTATCTCACAAGGAAGGGCGAGTGTTCCCAAACAGAAGACCTTAAAGGGGAACATTATCACATTTTCAAAAGGGTTAAAACAATAAAAATCATTTCCCAGTGGCTTGTTGTATTTTTTGAATTTTTTTTCTAAATTTTACCGGTCTCCGAATATCTCTAAAAAAAGCTTTAAAGTGCTTGATTTTCGCTATTTGCGATGCAACTATCCATTGCTTTCCTCCTCTCCAAGGTTCTCATAGTCATCATTGTCACCGACGTCCCACTGGGTGTGAGTTTTCCTTGCCCTTATGTGGGCCTACCGAGGATGTCGTAGTGGTTTGTGCAGCCCTTTGAGACACTAGTGATCTAGGGCTATATAAGTAAACATTGATTGATTGATGATTGATTTCCCTGTGACGTCACACAGTGCTGCCAATGTAAACAAACAATGGGAATACCACAGCAAGATATAGCGACATTAGCTCGGATTCAGACTCTGATTTCAGCGACTTAAGCGATTTAACAGATTACGCATGTATTGAAACAGATGGTCTGAGTATGAAAGTATTGAAGAAGAAACTGAAGCTATTGAGCGAATAGCTATTGACGCTATTCATAGCCATAGCATGGCCGAATAGCTGCGTTAGCATCGCCGGTAAAATGTGCGGACCAAACGATCAGGACTTTCGCATCTCGTGACACTGGAGCAACTTAAATCCTTCGATTGGTGTTTTTTTCGCATTAAATGTGGGTGGAAGTAAACGTAATATAGTTGCAAATGCATCTGCAGGTTATCCATACATCTCTGTGCCATGTCTGCTTTAGCACCGCCAGTAAATAGCATGTTAGCATCGATTAGTGTAGCATGTTAGCATCGATTAGCTGGCAGTCAACATCAAAAAACTCACCTTTGTGAATTCGTTGACTTTATAGTTGCAAATGCATCTGCAGGTTATCCATACATATCTGTGCCATGTCTACTTTAGCACCGCCGGTAAATAGCATGATAGCGTCGATTAGCATAGCATGTTAGCATCGATTAGCTGGCAGTCACGCCGCAACCAAATATGTCTGATTAGCACATAAGTCAACATCAACAAAACTCACCTTTGTGATTTCTTTGACTTTATCGTTGCAAATACATCTGCAGGTTATCCATACATCTCTGTGCCATGTCTGTCATCGCCGGTAAAATGTAGAGACACTTTGGTACATTCAGTGGGGGTCTGGCGGCAGACACTTTCGCATTTTCGGGCCAGTGGTGCAACTTGAATCCCTCCCTGTTAGTGTTGTTACACCCTCCGACAACACACCGACGAGGCATGATGTCGCATTAAATGTGGGTATCTAGTTTCAAATGTACATACAGCTAGCATAAATAGCATGTTAGCATCGATTAGCGTAGCATGTTAGCATCGATTAGCTAGCAGTCATGCCGTGACCAAATATGTCTGAATAGCACAAGTCAACAACATCAACAAAACTCAGCTTTGTGAATTCGTTGACTTAATCGTTGCAAATGCATCTGCAGGTTTTCCACACATCTCTGTGCCATGTCTGTCTTAGCATCGCCGGTAAAATGTGCGGACACTTTGGTACATTCAATGGGGGTCTGGCGGCAGAATTCTTGCCAGTGGTGCAGCTTGAATCCCTCCCTGTTAGTGTTGTTACACCCTCCGACAACACACCGACGAGGCATGATGTCTCCAAGGTTCCAAAAAATAGTCAAAAAAACGGAAAATAACAGAGCTGAGACCCGGTGTTTGTAATGTGTTGAAAATGAAAATGGCGGCTGTATTACCTCGGAGACGTCATATTCTGACATCATCACCTCCAGAGCGATAAACAGAAAGGCGTTTAATTCACCAAAATTCACCCATTTAGAGTTCGGAAATCGGCTAAAAAAATATATTGTCTTTTTTCTGCACCATCAAGGTATATATTGACGCTTACATAGGTCTGGTGATAAGGTTCCCCTTTAACGACGGAAGAGGGTTTACAAATTTGGACTTCTCTTTGGTACCGTCGTTACCAATTACCTTGGCTAGCTGAAGGTTAGACTGCACTCGGGCTGCAGCCAGGGGTTGTCGAAGAGGGGATGTTTTACCGGGGGGGGGCCCCAAGCACAGGATTTTGAATAGTTTGGCCATTTTTTTCTTCCATTCGAATACGTAAATTAGAAAAAAATACATCATAAATGTAAATGAAAATTACAGTGTAATTTGGAGATCGACAGGCGGATTGGTGCGGCGTCTTCAGTAATGCGGACGCTGTATCGACCCATTGTGGTGAAGAAGGAGCTGAGCCGGAAGGCAAAGCTCTCAATTTACCGGGCAATCTACGTTCCCATCCTCACCTATGGTCATGAGCTTTGACGGAAAGGACAAGACCACGGGTACAAGCGGCCGAAATGAGTTTCTTCCACCGAGTGGCGGGGTTCTCCTTTAGAGATAGGGTGAGAAGCTCTGCCATCTGGGTGGAGCTCAAAGTAAAGCCGATGCTCCTCCACATCAAGAGGAGCCAGATGAGGTGGTTCGGGCGTCTGGTCTGGATGCCACCCGAACGCCTCTACACCACTACAATAGTTAAAAACTAATAAAGTGCACTTTTGTCACACAAGATATTTCAATAACTGTCAAATAAAAATGAGCTGCATAATAGGAAATCAAATAGTGTATGTCCTTCACTATGTGGTAGGTTCCTGCACACGTTATTTGCTTCTGTTGTTAACTTTTTTTTTCATACGGTTTTGATCTGGAAATATTTGCTTCGGCATTTTGTTGGTGTGGCACCGAACGGAGATGTTGACTTGCGGACTTTCAGGCACTTTTTATTCTCTAGCGCAGGGGTAGGGAACCTGTGGCTCTTTTGATGACTGCATCTGGCTCTCGGATAAATCTGAGCTGACATCGCTTGACACGATAAGTAATGAATAATTCCATTTGTTAAAAATAACGTTCAAAATATAAAAAATTCTCATGCTTTTTTATGTTAAAGAAGTTGCGTTAATGGTAAGAAGTAATTTATTTATTATTGGTTAGTGTGGGGCTTGCCCTCTTGGGGGTTCTTCAGACCCCCAAGCCCCGACATGAGAGCCTGTTTCAGGGTTACAATATTGTTTTATTATTCAATTATACAAAAAAAGACGGGAAAAACCAAAGGAAAAAAAATGAAGATAGAAACAAAGGGGGAAAAAAAAGATTAAAAAACAAATTTAAAATGAAAAATAAATGAGAAAAACCAAAAAGAAGAAAAACAGGAAAAATTATACAAAAAACAAAAACAAAAAAATAAATGGGAAAAACCAAAGGAAAAAAAATAAAACGAAAACAACAAAAAAATATTAAAAAACTAATGAAAAACAAAAAATTAAAGAGATAAACAAAAATGAAGAAAAAGAACAAGAAAATTATACAAAAAACACAAAACAAAAATAAAAAGGGAAAAAAGTAAGCAAAAAAGTTAAGTCAACAAAAACAAAAGAAAAAAAGAATAAAACAAATAAAAAATTGGCTCCAGTTTCAACCCCGTCTCTCCTCCTGCCTGCTGCTTATAACAGAGCGACAGGTGATTAGATAACAAGGCCCAGATGGGCCATCTACGCACCTGTCGCTGATTTCGAGGCCGATCCTGGCACACCCTGCTCCGCTGCAGGCCACGTCCCCTCCACAGTTAGCATCAGAATAACAATGTTATTCCAAAGAATAAGATACTTATTATACTCTAGAAATGTTGGTTTTACTTAAAAATGCACGCGTTTAGTTGTGTTCAGTGTTAAAAAAAACATTATATGGCTCTTACAGAAATACATTTTAAAGTATTTGGCTTTCTTGGCTCTCTCAGCCAAAAAGGTTCCCGACCACTGCTCTAGCGGGTGACTTTTCAATTGATGCTACATTAGCAATGGTGCTACTTCTTTTAGCAACGCTTTTGCCGCATACTCGTGCTATTTTTCTTGAGAATTACATTTTTCATTCATTTACCAGATTCACACCTTCTCTCACATATTACCACTCGCACCACTCCGCTAGCATCACAGCTAACGTTACCATGTCGCTGCCTGTCTGCGCCACGGGAGCGTATGACGTTGCACACGTGACGTATGTAAGAAGGTGCGCTTGTTTTAAGTTTCTGTGAGAAGGAGAGACAAGAAAGAGTGGGAAACACATGCAGTGTAATGCCCACAGCTAAAAGCACCTGCGTGAGAACGTATACTCGAATATCATGATATAGTCATTTTCTATATCACACAGACAAACCCGCGATGTATCGAGTATGTTGATATATCGCCCAGTCCTAACTTCAGTCACTCATTTATTCAAAGACCCTCGACGGCAGGCGGCAGTTTTGACATGTTTGTTTCCACAATTGTTGTACTTTGCGCCGTGTCAACCTGTCTTGGAGATTATTTTTTGTGTCTTTAAACGTGTCCAAACTCTCTCATTCTCGGTATACCTTCAGCTTGCCAGACAACAGCTTTGAGCTAAAGTCTTAGCTGGTTATCCTCCGGCTTGTAGCACCTTCAGATGGAAGATTTTATCAGCAAAAGGGGCTTTGTTCCGCAGCAAGTTTTTAATTGTGATGGGATCGAAAAATATGCCAGAGCGGACCTTTATTACAGCGAAGGAGAAGGCACTACCCGGACCAATCGAACTCCCCTACTCCTTTGCCTTGACTGGAGTACATCTGACAGCCAAAGCCGAGCCATTTATTTAGATTTTACTCTCCACTCAAACAATTGCCCCTGATTTAAAGAGTATTAATGAGTATTAAAAGATATAATAGCCTTGACTTTTACGGTGACGGTAGGAGACTGACTGTGTAATTATAATCACCTTTCAGACTGGGTGCCTCTTAATCTCACTAATGGACATTATACACTAATAACTCTCACTGGATGTTTAAACATCATTATCCTCCACCTCACCTTAGTGTGTTCCAAACAAACACCCTTTTTTTGCCAGTCTACAGGCTTATCCGCATTCATTTATAAGCGCATAATAGTACTGTAAATTCACTTTACCCCATACAACTGCGAGTTATGCCAATTCTTCCCTCCGCTCAATAATAAACTACAATAAAGAATCATGAATAGCCTTTTTTTTTTTTACATCCTTTACTGTTGGTATGAAACTTTTTCTATCCTAAAGCAGTCAATAAAGTCAATAAGTACGCTATTGCACTCCTAAAATCGCAATCCCAGAATTTATTTAAACAATGCAAAATGACAGGATGGTGACGTATCACCTCAGGTGCCCATGATGCCTATAATCAGCTTGGAATAATGACAAATAAGGAAGCAAGGCCACACAAAAGATTGTTACTTCCGAGGTTTCTCATAGTCATCATTGTCACTGCCACCGATGTCCCACTGGGTGTGAGTTTTTCCTTGCCCTTATGTGGGCTCTACTGAGGATTTTGTTGTGGTTTGTGCAGCCATTTGAGACACTTGTGATTTAGGGCTATATAAATAAACATTGATTGATTGAAAAGATTGTAACTAGAGGTGTCCGAATATGGCTTTTTTGCCGATATTCCGATATTGTCCAATTCTTAATTACCGATTCCAATATCAACCGATGCCGATATATACAGTCATGGAATTGACACATTATAATGCCTAATTTTGTTGTGATGCCCCGCTGAATGCATTAAACAATGTAACAAGGTTTTCCAAAATAAATCAACTCAAGTAATGGAAATTAAATGCCAACATGGCACTGCCATATTTTTTATTGAAGTCACAAAGTGCATTATCTTTTTTAACATGCCTCAAAACAGCAGCTTGGAATTTGGGACATGCTCTCCCTGAGAGAGCATGAGGAGGTTGAGGTGGAGGGGGTTTAGAGGGTAGCAGGGGGTTGTATATTGTAGTGTCCCGGAAGAGTTAGTGCTGCAAGGGATTCTGGGTATTTGTTCTGTTGTATTTACATTGTGTTACGGTGCAGATGTTCTCCCGAAATGTGTTTGTCATTCTTGTTTGGAGTGGGTTCACAGTGTGGCGCATATTTGTAACAGTGTTAAAGTTGTTTATACGGCCACCCTTAATGTGACCTGTATGGCTGTTGAACAAGTATGCTTTGCATTCACTCGTGTTGGTGTGTGAAAAGCCATAGATATTATGTGACTGAGATGGCACGCCTAAGCAGTGCCTTTTAAAGTTTATTGTCGCTCTATACTTCTCCCTATGTCTGTGTACAGCAGCGTTTAAAAAAGTCATAAATTTTACCTTATAAAACCGATACCGATAATTTACGATATTACATTTTAAAGCATTTATCGGCTGATAATATCGGCAGTCCGATATTATTGGACATTTCTACTTTGAACTTGCCTTTAAGTCAATAGGTAGGTTATTGCACTCCTACAATCACAATCCCAGAACTTATTTAGACAATGCAAAATGACAGGGTGGTGACATTCACCTCAGGTGCGCACGATACCATATAATCAGCTTGGAATAATGACAAATAAGGAAGCAAGGCCACACAAAAAAAATTGTAACACAACAGTAGTTCATCCTCAAAAGTCATGCACGCTAATAAAAGTTTGAATTGTTTCCGCTTCATTCACAATAGCTGCTACCGCGCTTCCTTAACCGTCAAACTCACGATCCAGTAATACACAGGCCAATATTCATTCACTCAAAACAGTGAAAAATGTAAATACCATATCTTCCGGACTATAAGGTGCACTTAAAGTCCTTTCATTTTTAAAACAATCGACGGTGCCCCTGAACACCATGCGTCTAATGTACCTATTAATTGTGGTTGTGCATACCGACCTCGTAGCAATTGTAATTGGTAGAGATGTCCGATAGTGGCTTTTTTGCTGATATCCGATATTCCAATATTGTCCAACTCGTAATTACCGATTCCGATATCAACCGATAGCGATATATACAGTTGTGGAATAAACACATTATTATGCGTAATTTTGTTATGATGCCCCGCTGGATGCATTAAACAATGTAACGACAAGGTTTTCCAAAATAAATCTACTCAAGTTATGGAAAGAAATGTGTATGTGCTGAAAGATTAATTTATTATTGTTGTTGTTATAAAAATATAACTATAGATGTCAACATTGTGTATGTGCAGAAGGATTAATTTATTAATAATGTCTTTATAAAAATATAACTATCAATATGTCATGTCCTGGTTTTCATGTTTAGCTTGGCTATGTTCTGTTTGGTTTTGGGATTTTGTCAGTTCCTGTTTTTTCGCTCCCTGCTTTGTTTCCATGACAAGCCATTATTTTTCATCTGTCCTCATGTCACGCACCTGATTCATTTGGACTCATGCACCTGTTGTCAATCACCACATCACTATTTAAGCCTGCAGTTGCCAGGCAGTCAGCCTGGCGACATCACCCTTGTTATTAATGCTGCTGATCCATGCTGCTATTTTTCATGCTCTTTTCTAATTCCAAGTAAGTTTTTTTTTATTCATGCCATAGTTTGCAACTTTTGTTTTATGTCCATAATTCTGCCTTTGTGTGAGTTTTTGTATGTACCCTTTGTTTTTGTTGTACTTTTGAGTGTTAAAATTGAAAGATGTCATTACCTTCCAGTCACTTCGCACCTCGGGAAAACAATCCACACCATAGTCCTAGTCTTGACAAGATGTCAACATTGAAATATTTATTGAAATGTATTTCTTATTCCTTGATGTCAACAGACACATTCCATATTAGAAATAGGACAAAGACTTAAAAATAATCTAAAAGTCAAAAATTACGCTAACCATACATTTGTTTGCGTACTAACAAATGTGTCATTCAATTAATGTGATTGCTCCTCTCGCAAGTCATTATTGACAGCCACCTCCTTGCAAGATAAAATGGAACAACTTCGACCGATAATCCGTGAGTCAGAGAAACTGCAGACCTCCAACCGGAGAAGAAATGATGGGAGAAGCAACGAAGTAGCACCAACGCGAGTGCCAGGAGGTGGGGCTGTGGGGCGGGGGGCTGCACCCAAGGCCAGGCGATTGTGAGTTCACTTTTAAAAACCGAAAGTGGCCCTGGAGTGCTTTTGCAAGTGGAAAGGCATCTGTATGGTGATTACAGCTCAGCCAGCGAGGAGCTACACAACGGAAACACAAGTATGGGGGGGCTATTATATGTCTGTACGCTTTGCTGATTTGGATCTTTTCCACCTCATGAAGGTTGTGTGGCCCTCAGTATGTTCTCATTTCACGAAAAGGAATTGTTTTCTATTCGTCCTCGAGCTATGTAAAATTGTTTTTCTGCTCAGCTTTTTTCCGCCGATGTTTATGCGACCCCTCCCAGCGCCCCTCTGGCCTCCGTCTTTCAGGTTACGTATTTTGAGCCGGATAGTTTGTGACACGTATAGCCTCCACCCTGGCAATATCACCATCATTTCAACGTCTGTTTGGATTCAAACGCTTTTTTGGCCAGTTGGCGATCGGAACGCAATGATGTGAACGTTTACGACAAACAAGCCGAAGGCGGAATCTTTCCAGAGTAGCGCACAGCGAGTACATTATAGCCGCTAATTTTAGCACACACTTTTTATTGGCACACGTGTTTCTGGGTAATTATTCATCTGCTTCCTGGAATTTATACTACGGTCATAGTTTTATTTATTGCAAATGTGCTTAACAAGTTCCAGTGAGATTACTATTTTGCTCGAATTAAAAAAAAACAACGGCTTCACGGTGGCAGAGGGGTTAGTGCGTCTGCCTCACAATACGAAGTTCCTGCAGTCCTGGGTTCAAATCCAGGCTTGGGATCTTTCTGTGTGGAGTTTGCATGTTCTCCCCGTGAATGCGTGGTTTCCCTCCGGGTACTCCGGCTTCCTCCCACCTCCAAAGACATGCACCTGGGGATAGGTTGATTGGCAACACTGAATTGGCCCTAGTGTGTGAATGTGAGTGTGAATGTTGTCCGTCTATCTGTGTTGGCCCTGGGATGAGGTGGCGACTTGTCCAGGGTGTACCCCGCCTTCCGCCCGATTGTAGCTGAGATAGGCGCCAGCGCCCCCCGCGACCCCGAATAGGGAATAAGCGGTAGGAAATGGATGGATGGATAAAATAAAAAAACTATGCATGCTCGTTTTTCACAGTGTTTTGCTCCACTAACTACTATATATATATATATATATATCACTATAGCTTGACTCTCTGACAAGCTATATATATATATATATATATATATATATATATATATATATATATATATATATATATATATATATATATATATAGTAGTTAGTGCAACAAGGGGTTCTGGGTATTTGTTCTGCTGTGTTTATGTTGTGTAACTATGCGGATGTTCTTGTTTGGTGTGGGTTCACAGTGTGGCGCATATTTGTAACAGTGTTAAAGTTGTTTATACGGCCATCCTCAGTGTGACCTGTATGGCTGTTGACCAAGTATGCTTTGCATTCACTTCTGTGTGTGAAGAGCCGTAGATGTTATGTGATTGGGCCGGCACGCAAAGGCAGTGTACCACTCCGTACAGCGGCGTTTTAAAAAGTCATGAATTTAACTTTTTGAAACCGATACAGATCATTTCTGATATCACATTTTAAAGCATTTATTGGACTGCCGAAATTATCGGACATCTCAAGTTTTCAGTTGTCTTTTTGACTGAATAAATGCTGCGTTGTGCCTGCAAATTATTTTTGTATTTACCGTATTTTCCGCACTGTAAGGCGCACTTAAAATCCTTTTTTTCCCCTCAAAACTCGACAGTGCGCCTTATAACCCGGTGCGCCTAATGTACGGGATAATTCTGGTTTTGCTTACCAACCTTGAAGCAATTTTATTTGGTACATGATGTAATGAAAAGTGTGACCAGTAAATGGCAGGCAAACTTAAGATATACATGTAGACTGCACTATGATGACATTATGACATTTTATATGTTCCTTTGAAAATATAGAACATTACACACAGCGCTCAAAAATCGATCAATAAGGTTTTAGTACCACTTTGGTAAGCTATGAAGCTGCACCGCTTGAAGGTTTGTACTGTGCTTCAACATAGGAGTATTATTATGGTGTGTATAAGGTAAGACATTATATGGCGTTTTGTTTCGCAATATTATGCAAAAGCAACTTTACTTACCTTCTGGTGCCTGCTTATCTCTATTTGTGATCTGCATACATCCTGAAAAATAGCGCGCGTCCGCCTTTGTAGTCTGTGCCGACCCGTAGTCGATAAGCTTCTTCTTTTTCTCAATCTTCTTGTTGTGTGTGTGTGTGTGTGTGTGTGTGTATGTGTGTGTGTGTTTTGATTGATTGATTGATTGAAACTTTTATTAGTAGATTGCACAGTACAGTACATATTCCGTACAATTGACCACTAAATGGTAACACCCGAATACGTTTTTCAACTTGTTTAAGTCGGGGTCCATGTTTGTTTGTGTGTGTGTGTGTGTGTGTGTGTGTGTGTGTGTGTGTGTGTGTGTGTGTGTGTGTGTGTGTGTGTGTGAGTGTGTGTATGTGTGTATAATGTAAAATGGAGACTATTGTCGAGGCTAGAACCAATAATTCATGTTTCCATCGTTTCTTATGAAACTCTGCTTTACTAGACAAACTTTTTAGAGTAAGAGCCAATATTTAAGCACCAATTAAGTTCATAAATCAAGGTTCTGCTGTACAACAAACGTTGACAGCAATAAATGTGGGTAGATGAATGCATGCAGAAGATGAAAAATGAGCCCTTACATGCTTCTCCTTATTGATGCCTGCAGTGGTTTTGGTTCCTATGGCGTGCATGTGCAATACAACTATACAAATGTGTAATCGCGTCGCAATCATTTTGTATGACGCAGGAAGGGGAAGAGAATGATACATTTCCATGCAAGTGTACGGGGAATATGAGAAGGAACAGCGAATCCTCTCTTCTTTGCCCCCGTGTGGGCGATAAGAAAGTCTATCAGCGAGATGAGTATGCAGGCTAAGAGAGCGCTGCTATAAGAACAGGTACACAAGAGCCGCCTCTTAAGTCTTCAGACGGGTTCGAGTCAAGTCGGTGTGATTAATCCGACGCTGCAGAGTTCCTTGAGTTGGGAAGATGAATGGGCCTACTGGGGCCTGTGATGGGGTTCTATCGTACTCCTCCATCACTATAGCTTGACTCTCTGACAAGCTTCTTCTAACAAAGGGGGCGGGGGAGCAACTCCTCATCACTGCAAGATATGGGTGTCCCGCCTCGTGCATTCTTCAAGATGGATCATGCAGCCAAGGGTTTGGACAAATGCATGCAGAAATACTGCTCATGATAACTTAAGAGCTTATTTCGAACATGTTTAATTTGATTGATTGATTGATTGATTGATTGATTGAATACAACTTTTATCAGTAGATTGCACAGTACAGTACATATTCTGTACAATTGACCACTAAATGGTAACACCCCAATAAGTTTTTCAACATGTTTAAGTCGGGGTCCACGTTAATCAATTCATGGTACAAATATATAAAAACCCCGTTTCCATATGAGTTGGGAAATTGTGTTAAATGTAAATATAAACGGAATACAATGATTTGCAAATCCTTTTCAACCCATATTTAATTGAATGCACTAAAAAGACAAGATATTTGAAGTTCCAACTCATAAACTTCATTTTTTTTTTTTGCAAATAATAATTAACTTAGAATTTCATGGCTGCAACATGTGCCAAAGTAGTTGGGAAAGGGCATGTTCACCACTTTGTAATATCACCTTTTCTTTTAACAACACTCAATAAACTTTTAGGAACTGAGGAAACTAATTGTTGAAGCTTTGAAAGTGGAACTATTTCCCATTCTTGATTTATGTAGAGCTTCAGTCGTTCAACAGTCCGGGGTTTCCGCTGTCGTATTTTACGCTTCATAACGTGCCACATGTTTTCGATGGGAGACAAGTCTGGACTGCAGGCGGGCCAGGAAAGTACCCGCACTCTTTTTTTACGAATCGACGCTGTTGTAACTGTGCTGAATGTGGCTTGGCATTGTCTTGCTGTAATAAGCAGGGGCGTCCATGAAAAAGACGGCGCTTAGATGGCAGCATATGTTGTTCCAAAACCTGTATGTACCTTTCAGCATTAATGGTGCCTTCACAGATGTGTAAGTTACACATGCTTTGGGCATTAATGCACCCACATTCCATCACAGATGCTGACTTTTGAACTTTGCGTCGATAACAGTCTGGATGGTTCGCTTCTCTTTTGGTTCGGATGACACAATGTTGAATATTTCCCCAAAAAATTGACATGTGGGCTCTTCAGACCACAGAACACTTTTCCACTTTGCATCAGTCCATCTTAGATGATCTCGGGCCCAGAGAAGTTGGCGGCGTTTATGGATGTTGTTGATAAATGGCTTTCGCTTTGCATAGTAGAACTTTAACTTGCACTTACAGATATAGCGACAAACTGAATTTAGTGCCAGTCGTTTTCTGAAGTGTACCTGAGCCCATGTAGTTATATCCTTTAGAGATTGATGTCGGTTTTTGATACAGTGCCGTCTGAGGGATCGAAGGTCACGGTCATTCAATGTTGGTTTCCAGCCATGCCGCTTACGTGGAGTGATTTCTCCAGATTCTCTGAACCTTTTGACGATATTATGGACCGTAGATGTTGAAATCCCTAAATTTCTTGCAATTGCACTTTGAGAAAGGTTTTTCTTAAACTGTTTGACTATTTGCTCACGCAGTTGTGGACAAAGTGGTGTACCTCGCCCCATCCTTTCTTGTGAAAGACTGAGCATTTTTTGGGAAGCTGTTTTTATACCTAATCATGGCACCCACCTGTTCCCAATTAGCCTGCACACCTGTGGGATGTTCCAAATAGGTGTTTGATGAGCATCCCTTAACTTTATCAGTATTTATTGCCACATTTCCCAGCTTCTTTGTCACGAGTTGCTGGCATCAAATTCTAAGGTAAAGATTATTTGCAAAAAAAAAAAAAAAAAGGTTATCAGTTTGAACATCAAATATGTTGTCTCGGTAATTACGAGTTGGACGATTTCGGCAAAAAAGCCATTATTGGACATCTGTAGTTTACAAAGTAAATAGAGTAAAGAAACACAGCTTTAGACATGCGTTCTTAACTCTTGAAGACTTGCTTCCAACCTGTGAAAAGAAGACCTTTTAAGGGCAGTACCAGGTAACGTGTGCTTCCTTCATGCGTGTTAATTCATTTTTTTCCACCATCAGTTGTCCGTCCTGCTGCTGGCAAAGCGGGGCGAGGTCGGGGGATCACCGCAACCTTCTTTGTGGCCTGAGAGCTGTCTTGGCAGGCTGTGACTGATGCAGATTATCATAGCCGGAGAAAGCCAATTACTCCAGTCATCATGTCACCCTTCGGGGCCCTCTTAGTGGAATGAAATGCATGACGGTATTCTTGCGCTAGACAGTTTTGTATTTTCCCCTTCACCCCGGATCAGAGGGCTAATAGCGCCGTCAATGGGAGCCTGGGAGCCCTCCTGACTCGGATGAGCTTCCGCCTCACAAAGCAAGGGAGGTCGAGCCTCTTGGAGGAGCCGAGGAATTACATTCTGCTTTTGTCTCCTCTCGCCATGCACCACAAAAGCCTTTTTTTTTATTTTTTATTGTGACAGTCGGGCGTCCTTGGACGGTTCTCGGGCTGCGCATTCAGACGTCGTGGTGCGGCGTCTTGCGTGGGCTGAACAAACAGCTAACATCAGTTATTTGTTTTCTTTCCAGAAACAAGCCAAAGGAGCGGGATTCTGACAAGACGGCTGCGCGTCTGCCATGTACACCGACTACAGAGCCAGCAGAGTCACAGGTAGGAGGCCTGGATGTTAGCTCTGACTGAAGACTGCACTCTTTTCACGGGGTGGGAATAGTCTGGAAGAGTGTCGCCCCAATATTGGTATGGGTATCGGTGCCTAAATAGATTTCGATTAGTGTTTTAACGATACCAACATTTTTTCTATACTTTTTGGTACTTTTCTAAATGCGAGCACCAAAAAATGGCATTATTGCCTTCATTTTAACAAAAAATCTTAGGGTGCATTAAACATGTGTTTCTTATTGCAGTTAAGTCCTTAAATAAAATAGTAAACATTAAGGGTGTAATGGTACATGTGTATTTGAATTGAACCATTTCGGTACAGGGGGTTCGGTTCGGTTAGGAGGTGTACCGAACGAGTTTCCACACGGACATATTAGGGAGCGCACCGCAAGTTGTGTAAACAATGCAGAGCGAGGCACAACACACGGCAGGCTTGCAGCGACCGGGCTAGGACTACTTGTAAAAGCCAGAGCTGGAAGACCCTCCTGCCTCGTTAAGATCTCCCGTTTGGGAACACTTTGGCTGCGCGATACAACAATGGAGGACGGAGGTTTGCCGACATTGTTCAGGAGAATTAGGGTACGCTTCTACCAGCACATCAAACATGCGAACTCCATTTAAAGCGGCACCACCGCATTCAAGCAGCCTCTCCTTGGCGAGTCAGGCAGGGCTGAAGCAATAACAATTGTTTTTATAGCAGCAGATTTAAGACCATCCATCCATCCAATTTTCTACCGCTTGTCCCGTTCAGGGTCTTGACTTGACTTGACTTTATTAATTCATACTTGCAGTGGAGCCAAGGCCCCACTGAAAAAAAACATCTGAACTTTACAATAAATATCAAACAAACAAAAATTAAAAGAACAGGCAGTATTTTATGTAAAAAAATATTTTCAGGGCAGCAGCAGCATGGAAACTATTTGCATTCTGGTTGCAGGGGGTTGCTGTATTGCATTAAAAACTAGATTTTGACCCACTTCTATGGTGGAAGAACAATAAGCCCACATATCCTCTTACTGGCTGGGGGTAGGTGGGGGTGTTGATTAACGTGGACCCCGACTTAAACAAGTTGAAAAACTTATTAGGGTGTTTGCATTCTGTGCTCAATTCTACGGAATATGTACTGTACAGTGCAATCTACTAATACAAATCTCAATCAATCAATCAATCAAAAAAAGCACTTTATATGTAGAAAGGTTTTGTTGAGAAACCATTCTGAGCCTTATCCTATTTAGTTTTTATTTTATATATGTTGACTACATTAACCCTGGCAATGGACCCTGTGTGTATATATGTATGTTATGCCATTTTTTACACATTTGGTAAATAAATAACCAAAAAGATTTACATTTTGTTGTTTTCTTATTGTACCGAAAATGAACCGAACCGGACCTCTAAACCGAGGTACGTACCGAACCGAAATTTTTGTGTACCTTTACACCCCTAGTGAACATACAAGACAACTTGTCTTAGTAGTAAGTAAGCAAACAAAGGCTCCTAATTTATAGTCTGCTGACTATTTATTTCAACACTGGTGCTCCAACCACATGAGAAGCTGTCAAGTTATCGTCAACTGACCAATAAAGATGTTTAATCGATGGCTGTACACAGCTTTATGGCGGCCTTCATCAATAAAAATCGAATAACTTCCAAAATTTTATTTAGAATAACACAAAAATTCAGCTACATTAGGTTAAGTCTATGTAGTAGATATTTCTAAAGTTTCAAGACTGTACCACAAAAACTCTTTGTTTAACTGGCGCTCAAAAAATGTGCTCCCCTTAAGTCTATGTAGTAGATATTTCTAAAGTTTCAAGACCGTACCACAAAAACTCTTTGTTTAACTGGCGCTCAAAAAATGTGCTCCCCATTGCTGCAAGCACATTTGGACCTGGCGGGCAAAGTTCTCGATGACCCTCCCACATTCTTCTCTTGGGATTGTTCTTATTGCGACTGTGATTTCTGCCTTCAGATCAGGGATAGTCTGGTGGTTGTTGCCCTACACCCTGTTCTTAAAGTATCCCCACAGATAAAAATCTGGGGCGTTTAAAATGCAGCGACCACTCTGGGTCACACCTGCGGCTGATCAGTCGGTCAGGGAAACGATGCTGTAGCCATGCCAATGATTTGTTTGAGTTGTGGAGGGTCGAACTATCCTGCTGGAACCACTGGACGACCCCTCTTCGTCAAGCAAGTGCTGTCCAGAATTTGCCAAGCACCTGAACATATCGCTCGGTGTTGATTGTCACACACCGCTCGTTGTCGTCCTTGAACCAGAATGGTCCAATGATGCAATGTTTGGAGATGGCGACCAATGCAGTGCACTTGACAGAGTGTAATGGCCTTTGCAGACAGGACTCAGGGGGTGTGCTAACCCCAAAAATGTTGTTCTTAGAGTTCACATGACCTGACAGCAGAAAATGTGCCTCATCCAAAAACCAGACATTGTCAAAGAAGTCTGGCTCAGCGTCAATCTTATCGCAAAACCACTGGCACATGATCACTCGTTTCCTCATGTCGGCAGGTGTAAGCTTTTGTTTAATCTGTATCCTGTTAGGATAGAGGTCGAGATCTGCGATCACAATTCCCCGCACAGACTCCCGGTTCATTCCAAGTTCCTGACTTCGTCGACGCACAGACTTGCTTGGGCTGCGAATAACAGAGTCTCTGACTGCATCAACGTTCTGTGGTGTCCTTGATGATTTCAGTCGTCCAGACTGTGATTGTCTGTTAGTATCTTTACGATTGAGGTTATTAACAGTCCTATGGGTTCGGAACTTGTTGACCCATCCGTAGATCATTGTGTGGGCAGGAAATTCACGACATCCAAACCGTTCTTTGAATTGCAATTGATCCGCTTGGATAGAATTCAGACGAAAATAGGCCTCAACTATAAATGTCTTTTGTTCAGTAGTCCATGGCATCGCGAAGTTGACATTTTCTAAACTTTCAGTACATGAATTCTTCTTGGTAAATCTGAAAAATAAAAATAATTTGTTAATTATATCAAAAGTTATCAAAGTTTAGGTGATGAACGCTTTTTTTGTGTCACCCAATATATCTGCAAAAGACACTTATCACCTGACACAGAGAAGTCATGTGGGAAAATGTTGGGCTCTGTATTTTGGAGTTAGTTTGGCAGTTTGAGCTGGCGGTTTGTCCCGAAGGCAGGTACATAAATGGCCCAGAAGAGTGCACCATGCAGGGCTATGTGTAGAGAGTAGGGTTGGTAACGGTACCAAAAATGTATTTCCATACTTTTCCGTACAGTTCTATATAAAGGGGACCACAAAAATATTAAGAGTTGGCTTTATTTTAACAAAAATCTTAAGGTAGATTAAACATATGTTTCTTATTGGAAGTTTGTCCTTCAATAAAATAGTCAACATACAAGACAACTTGTCTTTCATTAGTTAGTAAACTAACAAAGGCTCCTAATTTACTCTGCTGACATATGTAGTAACATATTGTGTTATTTTCCATTCTATTATTTAGTCAACATTATTAAGGACAAGCGGTAGAAAATAACTATTAATCTCCTTGTTCATTTACTGGTATTATCTGCTTACTTTCTCTTTTAACATGTTCTATCTACACTTCTGTTAAATTGTACTACTCATTAATTCTTCTGTTGTTTTGAATGCTTTACATTAGTTTTGGATGACACCACAAATTTGGGTATCAATCCGATACCAAGTGGTTACAGGATCATACATTGGTCATATCCAAAGTCCTCATGTGTCCAGGGACTTTTTTCCTGACTTTATAAACATAATATACATTTTTAAAATACGAAAGATGTCGTGATGCCAAAAAATATTCATGTAAGGATAGTAGTATCAACTAGATATGCTACTGTACTTGGTATCATTACAGTGGATGTTAGATGTAGATTCACCAATGGTGTTTACATTGTGATGCCAGTGAGCTACTGTGGTTAGTGAAGCATGTTTAGCTATTCCTCGTCCTGCAGGGATGATACTTGTAAGAAACCTAGTGATTAGTGATTTAAAAGTAGCTACAACACTCCACACAGATGGACTTTAGCCACGAGCCAGCTAGGCATGTCTTAAAGCACCACTTCCTGAGGGTGTTTCATTGTTATAACTTCACATTTATCATTAGTTTTTAAGCCAAAATGCGTCCGTCCTCACTCTTCCAGTTCATTTTATCATCTATCAATACTCCCAAGAATCGGTTTTATTTTACTCTTTCAATATCTACTCCGTCTATTTGTATTCATGTATGATGCTATTTTCTACTGTTACCAAATAGCATCCACTTTTGTTGATAGATGTATATATAGTCCTAGATCACCAGTGTCTCAAAGGGCTGCACAAGCCACAATGACATCCTTGGCTCAGAGCCCACATCAGGACAAGCAAAAACTCAACCCAATGTAATGACCATGAGAAACTTTGGAGCGGACCGCAGATGTGGGGACCCCCCCTGGGCGACCGGTGCAATGGATGTTGAGTGGATCTAGCATATGATTGTGAGAGTCCAGTCCATAGTGGATCTAGTTAAAAGTCTGAGTCCAGTCCATAGTGGATCTAGTTAATAGTGTGAGAGTCCAGTCCATAGTGGATCTAGTTAATAGTGTGAGAGTCCAGTCCATAGTGGATGTAGTTAGTGGTGTGAGAGTCCAGTCCATAGTGGATCTAGTTAAAAGTCTGAGTCCAGTCCATAGTGGATCTAGTTAATAGTGTGAGAGTCCAGTCCATAGTGGATCTAGTTAATAGTGTGAGAGTCCAGTCCATAATGGATGTAGTTAGTGGTGTGAGAGTCCAGTCCATAGTGGATCTAGTTAATAATGTGTGAGTCCAGTAAGTAGTGGATCTAGTTAATAGTGTGAGAGTCCAGTCCATAGTGGATCGAGTTAATAGTGTGAGAGTCCAGTCCACAGTGGATCTAGTTAATAGTGTGAGAGTCCAGTCCCTAGTGGATCTAGTTAATAGTGTGAGAGTCCAGTCCCTAGTGGATCTAGTTAATAGTGTGAGAGTCCAGTCCCTAGTGGATCTAGTTAATAGTGTGAGAGTCCAGTCCCTAGTGGATCTAGTTAATAGTGTGAGAGTCCAGTCCATAGTGGATCTTCTTAATAGTGTGAGAGTCCAGTCTATAGTGGATCTTCTTAATAGTGTGAGAGTCCAGTCCATAGTGGATCTAGTTAATAGTGTGAGAGTCCAGTCCATAGTGGATCTTCTTAATAGTGAGAGAGTCAAGTCCATAGTGGATCTAGTTAATGGTGTGAGAGTCCAGTCCATAGTGGATCTAGTTAAAAGTCTGAGAGTCCAGTCCATAGTGGATCTAGTTAAAAGTCTGAGAGTCCAGTCCATAGTGGATCTAGTTAAAAGTCTGAGAGTCCAGTCCATAGTGGATCTAGTTAAAAGTCTGAGAGTCCAGTCCATAGTGGATCTAGTTAAAAGTCTGAGAGTCCAGTCCATAGTGGATCTAGTTAATAGTGTGAGAGTCCAGTCCATAGTGGATCTAGTTAATAGTGTGAGAGTCCAGTCCATAGTGGATGTGGTTAGTGGTGTGAGAGTCCAGTCAATAGTGGATCTAGTTAATAGTGTGAGAGTCCAGTCCATAGTGGATCTAGTTAATAGTGTGAGAGTCCAGTCCATAGTGGATCTAGTTAATGTTGTGAGAGTCCAGTCCACAGTGGATCTAGTTAATAGTGTGAGAGTCCAGTCCATAGTGGATCTAGTTAATAATGTGAGAGTCCAGTCTATAGTGGATCTAGTTAATGGTGTGAGAGTCCAATCCATAGTGGATCTAGTTAATAATGTGAGAGTCCAGTCTTTAGTGGATGTAGTTAATAATGTGAGAGTCCAGTCTTTAGTGGTTGTAGTTAATAGTGTGAGAGTCCAGTTCGTGGTGGATCTAGTTAATAGTGCGAGAGTTCAGTCCATAGTGGATCTAGTTAATAGTGTGAGAGTCCAGTCCATAGTGGATCTGGATAATAGTGTGAGAGTTCAGTCCATAGTGGATCTAGTTAATTGTGTGAGAGTCCAGTCCATAGTGGATCTTGTTAATAGTGTGAGAGTCCAGTCCATAGTGGATCTTGTTGATAGTGTGAGAGTCCAGTCCATAGTGGATCTTGTTAATAGTGTGAGAGTCCAGTCCATAGTGGATCTAGTTAATGGTGTGAGAGTCCAGTCCATAGTGGATCTAGTTAATAGTGTGAGAGTCCAGTCCATAGAGGATCTAGTTAATAGTGTGAGAGTCCAGTCCATAGTGGATGTAGTTAAAAGTGCGAGAGTCCAGTCCATAGTGGATCTAGTTAATAGTGTGAGAGTCCAGTCAATAGTGGATATAGTTAACGGTGTGAGAGTCCAGTCCATAGTAGATCTAGTTAATAGTGTGAGAGTCCAGTCCATAGTGGATCTAGTTAATGGTGTGAGAGTCCAGTCCATAGTGGATCTAGTTAATAGTGTGAGAGTCCAGTCAATAGTGGATATAGTTAACGGTGTGAGAGTCCAGTCCATAGTGGATCTAGTTAATAATGTGTGAGTCCAGTCCATAGTGGATCCAGTTAATAATGTGAGCGTCTAGTCCATAGTGGATCTAGTTAATGGTGTGAGAGTCCAGTCCATAGTGGATCTAGATAATAGTGTGAAAGTCCAGTCCATAGTGGATCTAGTTAATTGTGTGAGAGTCCAGTCTATAGTGGATCTAGTTAATAGTGTGAGAGTCCAGTCAATAGTGGATATAGTTAACGGTGTGAGAGTCCAGTCCATAGTAGATTTAGTTAATAGTGTGAGAGTCCAGTCCATAGTGGATCTAGTTAATGGTGTGAGAGTCCAGTCCATAGTGGATTTAGTTAATGGTGTGAGAGTCCAGTCTATAGTGGATCTAGTTAATAGTGTGAGAGTCCAGTCCATAGTGGATCTAATTAATGGTGTGAGAGTCCAGTCCATATTGGATCTAGTTAATAGTGTGAGAGTCCGGTCCATAGTGGATCTAGTTAATAGTGTGAGAGTCCAGTCCATAGTGGATCTAGTTAATGGTGTGAGAGTTCAGTCCATAGTGGATATAATTAATAGTGTGAGAGTCCAGTTCATAGTGGATCTAGTTAATAGTGTGAGAGTCCAGTCCTTAGTTGATGTAGTTAATAGTGTGAGAGTTCAGTCCATAGTGGATCTAGTTAATAATGTGTGAGTCCAGTCCATAGTGGATCCAGTTAATAATGTGAGCGTCTAGTCCATAGTGGATCTAGTTAATGGTGTGAGAGTCCAGTCCATAGTGGATCTAGATAATAGTGTGAAAGTCCAGTCCATAGTGGATCTAGTTAATTGTGTGAGAGTCCATCCATAGTGGATCTAGTTAATAGTGTGAGAGTCCAGTCCATAGTGGATCTAGTTAATGGTGTGGGAGTCCAGTCCATAGTGGATCTAGTTAATAGTGTGGGAGTCCAGTCCATAGTGGAACTAGATAATAGTGTGAGAGCCCAGTCCATAGTAGATCTAGTTAATGGTGTGAGAGTCCAGTCTATAGTGGATCTAGTTAATAGTGTGAGAGTCCAGTCCATAGTGGATCTAATTAATGGTGTGAGAGTCCAGTCCATAGTGGATCTAGTTAATAGTGTGAGAGTCCGGTCCATAGTGGATCTAGTTAATAGTGTGAGAGTCCGGTCCATAGTGGATCTAGTTAATAGTGTGAGAGTCCGGTCCATAGTGGATCTAGTTAATAGTGTGAAAGTCCAGTCCATAGTGGATCTAGTTAATAGTGTGAGAGTTCAGTCCAAAGTGGAATTAGTTATTAGTGTGAGAGTCCAGTTCTTTGTTGAACTAGTTAATAGTGTGAGAGTTCAGTCCATAGTGGATCTAGTTAATAATGTGTGAGAGTCCAGTCCATAGTGGATCTAGTTAATAGTGTGAGAGTCCACTCCATAGTGGGGCCAGCAGGAGAACATCTTGAGTGGAGACAAGTCAGCACCGCAGAGACGTCCCAAACTGATGCACGGATGAGTGGTCCGCCCTGGGTCCCAACTTCGAACAGAACAGAAAGGGCAGATCAGCTGGTCTAAAAGGGGGGTTTATTTACAGACTAGAGTACACAAATAAGTTTTAAGGTGAGACTTAAATGATTCTACTGAGGTAGCATCTCTAACTGTTACCAGGAGGGCATTCCAGAGTCTTGGAGCTCAAGTAAAAAACGCTCAATAGCCCGCAGACATTATTTGGGCTCTGGGATTCACTAATAAGCCGGAGTTCTTTGAAGGAATATTTCTTACCGGGACATATTAACAAAGTAATCTTTAAATCGTTCAACTATTTGGTTCATATTGTCATTTTTCGCATTTCCATTAATTAAGTACTGGGGGGTAATCTTTCTTAGCACCGTTTTTAATGATGCTATTTAGGATGCTCCATGTTGCTCTCATGCTATTTCTGTTCTTGTTTATTAATTGACTGTAGTATTCCTTCCTACATGTTCGTCGTATACTAGTTAGTTGGTTTTTATATTTATTACTTATTATCTGCCTCTATAGATTAGATTAGAATTTGATATAATGTATTATTTTTGTGAGAAGCATTTTTCAGTCCTTTTGTCATTCATGGTTGGTTGTTTTTCTTTTGCTTCTTACTAAGTTCTTTCCATGGACAATGTTTATCGTAGAGTGTTAGAAAAATTCCCATATGCATAATCCACATCATCTTCATTATATACATTGTCCCAAATGTGTTTCCTCAGATCCTTCTTGAAAGAAATCAATCGTTCCTCTGTGCATAGTCTTTGAAATGTCTTTTTGGCGATGTTCTTCGTCTTGTAGTTCCCATCATAAATAGTGAAAAACTGTCAACAACAGTATTGAAAAAGTGGGACTCCATACATTTACTTTTGGGACCCCATTTTTATGACTTGATGGGATCCCTGGGACCCCATTTTGAAGATTTCCTAGCGCCAACACTGGGTGTCAATAGTAGAGAAGAGGGTGATACCTTACACTGATCATTGTCACCTTACAGACAAACGACAATGCATGGACTTCTCTGGTGCTTCAAGATGAGACAAAACACTCTTCCGACACTCTGTGACAGTTTAAAAAATGAGGAGAGAGGCTGGAAAAGGCGGCCTTTTATAATTTTTTTTGGTCGCTGGCTGCTCGATGGCCGCGTCCTCTTCCATTATTCTTCCGCAGCACAATATGCTGGTGATAATGAGCGCTCAGTCTGATACACTTGGCCTTTCTCCTCCTCCCTGCTCGCGTCCTACTGGCTTTTTTTATTTTTACACCGCAGACTTTCTTCTCTGTTTGCCTTCAGTGGGTCACCTTTAATTACCCGCCTGTCACTTTCCCCTCCTCCGCTCGACGTTCGTATATTCGTCTGTTCCTCCTGAATCCGAGGTTCGACTATCCGGCGTAGCCTCCTCTCCAGTACACCTGAATAAACCTTACCGGGAAGGCTGAGGAGTGTGATCCAACGATAGTCGGAACACTCCCCCCGGTTCTAATTAGGGTCCAATAAGCCCAAATAGCAAAGAGAAATAAAAAAGCATGTAAACAAACAGCTTAGGCCTTAAAGGGGAACATTATCACAATTTCAAAAGGGTTAAAAACAATAAAAATCAGTTCCAAGTGGCTTGTTGTATTTTTTGAAGTTTTTTTCAAAATTTTACCGGTCTCGGAATAGCCCTAAATAAAGCTTTAAAGTGCCTTATTTTCGGCTCTCTGCGAAGACACTGGCCATTTCCCTGTGACGTCACACAGTGCTGCCAATGTAAACAAACAATGGGAATACCACAGCAAGATATAGCGACATTAGCTCGGATTCAGACTCGGATTTCAGCGATTCAACAGATTACACATGTATTGAAACAGATGGTTGGAGTATGAAAATATTGAAGAAGAAACTGAAGCTATTGAGCGAATAGCTATTGACGCTATTCATAGCCATAGCATGGCCGAATAGCTGCATTAGCATCGCCGGTAAAATGTGCGGACCAAACGATCAGGACTTTCGCATCTTTTGACATTGGAGCAACTTAAATCCGTCGATTGGTAAGTGTTTTTTTCGCATTAAATGTGGGCGGAAGGAAACGTAATATAGCTGCAAATGCTACAGGTTATCCATACATCTCTGTACCATGTCTGCTTTAGCACCGCCGGTAAATAGCATATTAGCATCGATTAGCGTAGCGTGTTAGCATCGATTAGCTGGCAGTCAACATCAACAAAACTCACCTTTGTGATTTAGTTGACTTTATCGTTGAAAATGCATCTGCAGGTTGTCCGTACATCTCTGTGCCATATCTGTCATCGCGGGTAAAATGTGGAGACACTCTGGCACATTCAATGGGGGTCTGGCGGCAGCCACTTTCGCATCTTCGTGCCAGTGGTGCAACTTGAATCCCTCCCTGTTAGTGTTGTTACACCCTCCGACAACACACAGACGAGGCATGATGTCTCCAAAATTCCAAAAAATAGTCAAAAAAACGGAAAATAACAGAGCTGAGACCCGGTGTTTGTAATGTGTTGAAAATGAAAATGGTGGGTGTGTTACCTCGGCGACGTCACATTCTGACGTCATCGCCTCCAGCGCGATGAACAGAAAGGCGTTTAATTCGCCAAAATTCACCCATTTAGAGTTCGGAAATCGGTTAAAAAAATAGATGGTCTTTTTTCTGCACCATCAAGGTATATATTGACGCTTTTATAGGTCTGGTGATAATGTTCCCCTTTAAAGGCCTACTGAAACCCACTACTACCGACCACGCAGTCTGATAGTTTATATATGAATGATGAAATATTAACATTGCAACACATGCTAATACGGCCTTTTTGGTTTACTAAATTTGCAATTTTATATTTCCCGGGAGTTTCTTGTTGAAAACGTCGCGGAATGCTGACGTGTACGCGTGACGTCATGGACTGTTAGGAAAAATTAGCGCTGTGCACACACACAGCTAAAAGTCTTCTGCTTTAACCATATAATTACACAGTATTTTGGACATCTGTGTTGCTGAATCTTTTGCAATCTGTTCAATTAATAATGGAGGAGTCAACGTAGAAAGATGGAGTTGGGAAACTTTAGCCTTTAGCCACACAAACACACAGTGATTCCTTGTTTAAAATTCCCGGAGGTGAGGCTTTCCTATGGATCAGAGCGGTCAAGCGAACATGGATCCCGACCAAATGTCAACCAGCAGTTTTCGGTGAGAAAATTGTGGTAAAAGGTCGCCACTTACCGGAGATCAGCTGAGCTTGTGCCGTCCATACAGCTCTCCCGTCCAAAGGCAAAACCTATTAACTCCCTCCTAGCTTATTTTGAGAAAACAAAGGAAAACTAATCTATCTTGATGCTGTCTTACAAAGATCTACAAAGTCATCAAACATCTAGATGTTTTTTTGAGCTTTCATTTTCTTGCCGATTGAGCCATGGATTTAATCTGCTCTCATGAACGTGTGCCCTTTCTCCAGATATTTTATCACAATCTCGGGTGGGCCCCATTCTGCGTTTGCACATTGGGCAAGAGCCGTGTACAGCATCCAGTTTTTATTTTGACCTCCACAGTTATCTGCCCAAAAGAGTATGCAAGGGGAAGAATCAAGAACAATACATTTATTGAAGGTGCTTGCAACGTCCTGGGCCAATCTTCCAAATATCCCCTCGTGCCATAATATCACATAATCAGCTTGACCGTCGGCCCCCATTCGTGCAAATGTCTCATTAAAGACAATAAGGCGACTGACAAAGAAGCTCCGATTGGTCCCTTGAGATACTAGGTTTTCTGTTGTATCTACGCGGTTATGTGGTAGTTGCTAGGTCCTGCCATGCGCGTAACAGCTTACTTACGGAACAAATTACAATATCGCATACACTAATGTAAAGCATATCACCTAAGAACTCCAAAATTATTATCAGCTCAGTTTTGACCAAAATTGAGTTACTGGGTTTTGCCTTTGGACGGGAGAGCTGCCGTCGACTTCCATCAGACACTGGCCTCAAGACACCCGTGGACACACACTTCTGACTATCAGGTAATATTTAACTCACTAAAACACTAGCAACACAATAGAAAGATAAGGGATTTCCCAAAATCATCCTAGTTAATGTGTCTAAAAACATCTAAACCCTTCCCAATGCAATCGCGTTGTTTTTTTTTAAAGGGGAACATTATCACCAGACCTATGTAAGCGTCAATACATACCTTGATGGTGCAGAAAAAAGACCATTTATTTTTTTAACCGATTTCCGAACTCTAAATGAGTGAATTTTGGGGAATTAAACGCCTTTCTGTTTATCGCGCTGGAGGCGATGACGTCGGAATGTGACGTCGCAGAGGTAACACACCCGCCATTTTCATTTTCAACACATTACAAACACCGGGTCACAGCTGTGTTATTTTCCGTTTTTTTGACTATTTTTTGGAACCTTGGAGACATCATGCCTCGTCGGTGTGTCGTCGGAGGGTGTAACAACACTAACAGGGAGGGATTCAAGTTGCACCACTGGCCCGAAGATGCGAAAGTGGCTGCCGCCAGACCCCCATTGAATGTGCCGGAGTGTTTCCACATTTTACCGGCGATACTAAGACAGACATGGCACAGAGATGTATGGATAACCCACAGATGCATTTGCAACGATAGTCAACGAAATCACAAAGGTGAGTTTTGTTGATGTTGACTGCCAGCTAATCGATGCTAACATGCTACGCTAATCGATGCTAACATGCTATTTACCGGCGGTGCTAAAGCAGACATGGTACAGAGATGTATGGATAACCTGTAGATGCATTTGCAGCTATATTACGTTTACTTGCACCCACATTTAATGCGAAAAAAACACTTACCAATCGAAGGATTTAAGTTGCTCCAGTGTCATGAGATGCGAAAGTCCTGATCGTTTGGTCCGCACATTTTACCGGCGATGCTAACGCAGCTATTCGGCCATGCTGTGACTATGAATTCGCTCAATAGCTTCAGTTTCTTCTTCAATACTTTCATACTCCAACCATCTGTTTCAATACTTGCGTAATCTATTGAATCGCTTAAGTCGCTGAAATCTGAGTTTGAATCCAAGCTATTATCACTATATCTTGCTGTGGTATTCCCATTGTTTGTTTACATTGGCAGCACTGTGTGACGTCACAGGAAAATGGCCAGTGTCTTCGCAGAGAGCGAAAATAAGGCACTTTAAAGCTTTATTTAGGGCTATTCCAAGACCGGTAAAATTTTGAAAAAAACTTCAAAAATTACAACAAGCCACTGGGAACTGATTTGAACCCTTTTGAAATTGTGATAATGTTCCCCTTTAACTTGATTTTTTTTTTTTTTCTAGTCCGTCGCTATCAATATCCTCAAACACAAATCTTTCATCCTCGCTCAAATTAATGGGGAAATTATCATTTTCTCGGTCCGAATAGCTCTTTGTTGGAAGCTCCCATTAAAAACAATGTAAGGATGTGAGGAGCCCTCACATGGGTGACGTCATCGTCTGCGACTACCGGTAAAGGCAAGGCTTTTCTATTAGCGACTAAAATTTGCGTTCTTTATCGTGGATGTTCTCTACTAAGTCCTTTCAGCAAAAATAGGGCAATATCGCAAAATGATCAAGTATGACACATAGAATGGACCTGCTATCCCCGTTTAAATAAGAAAATCTCATTTCTGTAGGCCTTTAGGAGGTTAATACAAAAAAATATATATTTTTCTTCAACTTTTTCCATTTTCACGCATCTCTGAAAGAGGTCCAGGGAGCCACTAGGGCGGCGCTGAAGACAAGCACCGTGGGTTGCTGACCCCCGGACTAGCAGGTGGTGAATAAACGGCGGCCAAGTCGTGCGCGTTCATCTTGTTTTAGTAATTGTTTAATATTGTCAGTATTCCTAAAGCAATGCTGCATATGTTTGCTTCCCAACTAAAGACTGGAAAGTAGGGCAGATGATTTAAATTCCAATGATGGAATATGATGTCTTTGTGATGCTGATGGACGGAATACATTCGGCTTTCATTCGCGGCGGGAGAATCCTCTCGTGAAAATGCTGCAAATTTGCCGTGCACGTGGTGAAACCGCTTGACTCGACTATTGTGTTACAAATGGGATGCACTTTTTCCTACATGGAGTATTAAAAGAGGCTACTTAAGGATTCAGATCAGGCAGAAGTACAACTGAATATTGAGCAGCGATTTTACAGAATAACTTTCCACTGCCTTGTTTTTTTTTGTTTTGTTTTTTTACAAATCAGAAGAGAGTGGCTTGACTTGATAACACAACACATGCAGACTATTTTTTTACTTGATTTATTTACCAGTTTATTCGTTTCCATCAATGTACACTATATTGCCAAAAGTATTTGGCCACCCATCCAAATGATGAGAATCAGGTGTCCTAATCACTTGGCCCGGTCACTTGTGTGTAAAATCAAGCTGTCATGTTTTGTTTTGTTATATTCTGTTTGGTTAAAACTCCATTGTGAAGTGAAGTGAATTATATTTATATAGCGCTTTTTCTCTAGTGACTCGAAGCGCTTTATATAGTGAAACCCAATATCTAAGTTACATTTAAACCAGTGTGGGTGGCACTGGGAGCAGGTGGGTAAAGTGTCTTGCTCAAGGACACAACGGCAGTGACTAGGATGGTGGAAGCGGGGATCGAACCTGCAACCCTTAATTTGCTGGCACGGCCGCTCTACCAACCGAGCTATACCGCCCCATTAGTTCCTGTTTTTACGCATCCTTGTTTGTTTTGTCACCATGACAACCCGTTAGTATCACCTGCCTCATTCATGTGACTCACGCACCCGTTTCAATCATGTCATCATTATTTAAGCCTGGTTTTTCAGTTGGCCTCATCACTCTGTTTATGTTGATTCCATGCCATAGTTCCATGCTCGTTCCATGCTTGGCCAAGTAAGTTTTTGTTTATTCGTGTCACAGTAAGTGTTTATTTGTTTCATGCCCATAGTTTACGTCTTAGTGTTAGTTTTGCTCCTGAGCCAAGTTCGCGCGCCTTTTGTTTGCAGCTTTTTATAGTAAGAATTAAATCATGTATTTACCTTTACGCCATGTCCGGTCAAATTCTTTTGCATCTCGGGAAAACAATCCACGCAGTGAACTGCCTCAAAGTGCACATCTTGACACAACCACTTAGGCATGGAGACTTTTTCTACAAACATTTTTGAAATAATGGGTTGTTCTTAGTGATTTTCCAGCGTGGAACTGTCATAGGATGCCACATTCCATCCATCCATCTTCTTCCGCTTAGCCGAGGTCGGGTCGCGGGGGCAGCAGCCTAAGCAGAGAAGCCCAGACTTCCCTCTCCCCAGCCACTTGGTCCAGCTCTTACCAAGGGATCCAGAGGCGTTCCCAGGCCAGCCGGGAGACATAGTCTTCCCAACGTGTCCTGGGTCTTCCCAGTGGCCTCCTACTAGTCGGACGTGCCCGAAACACCTCCCTCGGGAGGCGTTCGGGTGGCATCCTATACAGATGCCCGAACCACCTCATATGGCTCCTCTCGATGTGGAGGAGCAGCGGTTTTACTTTGAGTTCTTCCCGGATGACAGAGCTTCTCACCCTATCTCTAAGGGAGAGCCCCGCCACCCGATGGAGGAAACTCGTTTCGGCCGCTTGTACCCGTGATCTTGTCCTTTCGGTCATAACCCAAAGCTCATGACCATAGGTGAGAATGGGAACGTAGATCGACCGGTAAATTGAGAGCTTCTCCTTCTAGCTCAGCTCCTTCTTCACCACAACGGATCGATCCAGCGTTCGCATCACTGAAGACGCCGCACCGGTCCGCCTGTCGATCTCACGATCCACTCTTCCCTCACCTGTGAACAAGACTCCGAGGTACTTGAACTCCTCCACTTGGGGCAAGATGCCACCTGTGCAACAAATTCAGTCGTGAAATTCCCTCGCTCCTAAATATTCCAAAGTCAACTTTCGGCTGTATTATAAGTAAATGGAAGAATTTGGGAACAACAGCAACTCAGCCACCAATTGGTAGGCCACATAAACTGACAGAGAGGGGTCGGCGCATAGTGCAACGAGGTCGCCGACTTTCTGCACGGTCAGTTGATACAGAGCTCCAAACTTCATGTGACTTTCCAATTAGCCCACGCACAGTACGCAGAGAGATTCATGGAATGTGTTTCCATGGCCGAGCAGCTACATCCAAGCCATACATCACCAAGTCCACTGCAAAGCGTGGGATCCAGTGGTGTAAAGCACGTCGCCACGGGACTCTAGAGCAGTGGTGCGGAGGTTGCCAGTACAACGGAACATTTTGGACTGCATTGTGCAGAGTGTGAAATTTGGTGGAGGAGGAATTATGGTTTCGGGTTGGAGTGGGCCCCTTCCTCTTCCAACATGACTGTGCACCTGTGCACAAAGCAAAGTCCATTAAGACATACATCACAGAGTCTGTTGTGGATGAACTTGACTGGCCTGCACAGAGTCCTGACCTGAACCCAATGGAACACCTTTAGGATAAATTAGAAAGGAGACTTAGAGCCAGGCCTTTTTGACCAACATCAGTGTGTGACCTCACCGATGCGCTTTTGGAACAACGGTCGAAAACTCCTAGAAACACACTCCACAACCTTGTGGACAGCCTTCCCAGAAGAGTTGAAGCTGTAATAGCTGCAAAAGGTGGACCGACATCATATTGAACCCTATGGGTTAGGAATGGGATGGCACTTCAAGTTCATATGTGAGTCAGGGCAGGTGGCCAAATACTTTTGGCAATATAGTGTATCTTACAGATTTTGGATGTAAGAGCTATAAATGTGACTCGGCATATCAATATATAGATTTTTTTCAAAGAAAAAATTGTTTTAACACATTTTTGATTTTCAATGAAGACCTGTTTCCAAAGTTCCAAAGAAAACAACACCTATTAACATAATTTAGAAATAAGGGAATTTTCCGTAATATATGGTTAAAAAAACAAAAACACATTAAGATGCGCTTTTTTTGTTTTGTTTGGCCTTTTTTTTTTAAACAGTTGTGAATGATGAACTAGAGACCTGCTAGCATGCACACCATTTTCGATACTCGCCACAGATTGTAACTCTGGAATACACTTTGTTTGCTCTGCAGGTCCACAGTTTAGGGGACACAGACCATAAAGGCTGTGATTGGTCGGCTTGTTGAACATTGCATCCCGTGTGTTTACGACTCGTTTCGAGGGCTTCCAGCCCACATCCACAAACGTCTTTTCCTCCGTTTTCAGATCAACATCTGTAGTAAAAAAAAAATGACTGTGACGAACGCATTAATTAGTTCCAGCTGTAACAACACTTCACTTGTCAGGATGTTTTGTTGTTCTAATTTTATCGAGTACCAATACAATTTTATGTTGGTTTTTGGCTTTTTACTTTAAAATTTTTGTTTTAATTGATAACTTCAAGCAAAGTTTTAGTACAATGCTATGTCATCACTTCTTGACCAAGTCAAGCGGAGATAGTTTTCATTTTTGTTCGACAGTGTTTAGATGCTAATACTCAGGTATGTAATTTTTCCTTCTATAGTCGGAAATCCGTCCATCTTATCCCTGTAAAAATATAAAAAAAATAATATTATGAATTTCCCAGGAATGCTCATGTCAGCCATTATAGCAAAAAATGCCAAAGTCATTTGTGAATGAGCCAAAGTAATAAGTAAATAACAACAACATGAACCATCTGCGGCTGTGAAGTTAACACTCTTAAGATTGTAAATACTGTATAGAGTAGGCTAACCCATGTGGTTCCTGTGGCTGTGAAGTGAACGCTAGTAAGATTGTACATACACTGATTGTTATTTATTACTTTGGTACTCTTGTCTTGTTCTGTATATTGTACAGTATTTTGTATTTTATACTTCTATAGTGTTTTGTATGTTGTACAGGATTGCTTATTATTTTTATTGGATAGTAGTCTGTTTATTTCAATTGTTAGTTTTTCATTTTTACCTCTTATGTCATTTATTTCACCCTATATTTGTTCCCACTACCGCACCTTAAGTTGGAGTCTTTAATCTCGTTATATGCAAATATAATGACAATAAAGTTCATTCTATTCTATTCTATTCTATTCTACATACTGTATAGAGTCAGCTCACCCATTTGGTTCCTGTGGCTGTAAAGTGAACACTCGTAAGACTGTAAATACTATATAGAGTAGGCAGTAGGCTAACCCATGTGGTTCCTGGGGCTGTGAAGTGAATGCTAGTACAATTGTAAATACTGTATAGAGTAGGCTAACCCATGTGGTTCCTGTAGCTGTGAAGTGAACACTAATATGATTGTAAATTTTGTATAGAGTAGGCTAACCCATGTGGTTCCTGTGGCTGTGAAGTGAACACTAGTAAGATTGTAAATACTGTATAGAGTAGGCTAATCCTTGTAATTTAGATTATTTTTATGGTGCTAGGACATTTTTTATAGTATCCACAATGTTCGGTGAGCAGATTATGTGTGACCATGCGTGTTGACACTGTGTTGGTTGGATTTTTTATTTAAAAAAAATTGCACCATGACAAGGGAAGGTTGTCTGCATTGGGTCATATGAGTAATTTCTGTTCATAGGCTCACTTAGAGCATAATTAAAAGCCATAATTAAACAGCAGCATCAAAAACTGTCTTTTAACAAGATCCCGTATCAATCTCAAGACGCTGGCCGTAGTTTGGACTCCCATGATCTAAATCAATGGTTCCCAAACTTTTGCAGGCTTACATACACAAATGTGTATTTCACAAATAAAACCCAATTTAGTAAACCAATTTATTTTTTAGCAGTTTTAACTGTTTCAGCAACATAGAATGGTAAATAAACATTCCACCAGTAACCTTCATTGTCTCACACTTAATATTAATGGGATGGATGTGCTTGGTGCAGGGACATAAGCTTCTCAACATCAGGCTGGAACTCACTAAGAAGAAATCATAGATCCCCGCGGTCAGTAATTTTCAGTCGGTTTCTTTGCTTGGAAAGAAGCAAGGCGACTGCACTGAAGCCCCGTTCTACTAAATATGATGTTGGCGTGTGGTAACCGGACCCTGATGCGTCGTCCACTGACTCGTCCTGCTGCACGTGTTGTGTACAAATCGTCAAATAAACGTTCGAACTTCTGACTTCGACTTCAGACTGCCGCCCCCCTACCGCCCCCTTCTTCCTCACCGCCCCCCCAGATCTTTCCACCGCCCACTTTGGGAACCACTGATCTAAATGACAGTAGTCCGATAAGAAAGCAAACTAAGGTGTTCGTAAATCAAAGTTCCACTATACTTTTTTCTGTCAAACTGGACAGAAAAATTTTGTTTGGGTGGATTGTTATTTTAAGGCTTTGGAGTTTGACCACCTGTGCATTCCATCCCTTGGGAGAAGTCGTGAAAATAAAGCAAACTGGGTGTCGAGCAACATCCCTAAATAGTCTTCAGTGTTCTGCATTGCTTAATGGCACTGCAGTTCCTCCTTTTGTTTGTACCAGCTTACTACCGCCGCAACATCTCCGTGACAACGCTGGCTGTAGCACGTGCCATCTTTTCAAGGGTTAATCGTTGTTGTGCACTCCTGGCGTTTGGGAGCCATTCCCATCAATATTCATGCGGAGGGAGAAGACCTCCTCCAAACAGGGCTGGCCTCCTTTCGGGTCTCGCCTCATCCACGTTTCCAGAACAGATGCTGCCGTCACCAAAGAGCTGGGGCATTTCCCCCCACTCTCTCGCTCTCTCTCTCCGTCTCTCACCTCGTAAAAATAAGTGCGGCAAATACGGCGCCGCAGCTCAGAACACATTCACTACTGGTTACTTTTTACGGCGATTTGGTACTGTGGAACGACTCGTTAAAATTCCGCACCGGCAGGAGTGGTCGTTTGATGACTTTTTTTAACGATGCTGAGGCATCATCGGTACCTGTCCTTGCGAACCGCCTGTCAGCGTGCAGATGAGGCACTACGGCAACAGGAAGAGGTCAAATGTCGAAAGCTTACAAGAGCCCAAAAGTTGAATTTTTTTATCCTCGAGTATTCATCTATCTCAAAAACGATCGGAAAAGGTGAAGCCTTTAATGCAGGGGTCGGGAACCTTTTTGGCTGAGAGAGCCAAAAAGCAAAATATTTTGAAATATATTTCCGCAAGAGCCATATAATATTTTTTTTAACACTGAACACAACTAACTAAACGTGTGCATTTTTAAGTAAAACCAACATTTCTAGAGTATAATAGGTCTCTTATTCTTTGTAATAACATTGTTATTCTGAAGCTAACTGTGGAGGGGGCGTGGCCTGCGGGCCTGCAGCGACAGGTGCGTAGATGGCCCACCTGGGCCTTGCTATCTAATCACCTGTCGCTCTGTTATAAACAGCAGCCAGGAGGAGAGATGGGGTTGGGGCTGGAAATACAATTGCTGGAAAACAACTGAGAGATTTATTGAAAAATAAAACAATATTGTAACTCTGAAACAGGCTCTCATGTCGGTGCTTGGGGGTAAGGAAGAACCCCCAGGAGGGCAAGCCCCACACTAACCAATAATAAATAAATAACTTCTTACCATTGACGCAACTTCTTGAACAGGTGCGGTAGAAAACGGATGGACGGATTAAAAATGCATGAGAATAATTTATATTTTGAACATTATTTTTAACACTGTGATTACAAGTGGAATTATTCATTACTTATCGTGTTAAGCAACGTCAGCTCAGATTTATCAGAGAGCCAGATGCAGTCATCAAAAGAGCCACATCTGGCTCTAGAGCCATAGGTTCCCTAGCCCTGCTTTAATGCCAAGAACACCACACCTACTGGTAAGCATGGAGGTGGTAGTATTATGCTCTGGGCCTGTTTTGCAGCTAATGGAAATGGTGCTTTACAGAAAGTAAATTGGACAATGAAAAAGGAGGATTAACTCCAATATCTTCAAAACAACCTAAAATCATCAGCCCGGGGGGTGCGGTTGGGTGTTCCAACAAGACAATGACCCCAAACACACATCAAAGGTGGTAAAGGAGTGGCTAAATCTGGCGAGACCTGAAGGTTTTAGAATGGCCTTCCCAAAGTCTTGATTTAACGCCCTTTGAGAACATGTGGACAATGCGGAAGAAACAAGTCCATGTCATAAAACTAACACATTTAGCTGAACTGCATCAATTTTGTGAAAAGGAGGGGTCAAATATTCAACCAGAAGCTTGTTACCAAAAGTGCGTTATCTTGGTGAAACTTGCCAAAGGACATGCAAGCAAATATTAACATTGCTCTATGTATACTTTTGACCCAGCAGTTTTGGTCACATTTTCAGTAGACTCATACTAAATTCATAAAAGAACCAAACTTCATGAAGGTTTTTTGCGACCAACAAGTATCACTCTATTACAAAAAAATTTGAGTGGTAGAAATGATTGGAAACTCAAGACAGCCATGACATTATGTTCTTTACAAGTGTATGAAAACTTTTGACCACGACTGTATGTTCCAGTTTTGCGGACATTTCCTTATAATTTAATGAATGTAATTGGAATTAATGAAGTTGTTTATTATTCCAAATACACTGTTTTTAAAGCTGGAAGTGATAAACCCAAATTTATTGAAAAAAAAAAAAAAAAATTAAAAACTGCATCAATATACATAAATTGAAGATTCATCAATACTCGACTCGTAGCTCCTGAAACGCGGATCGAATCGTGAGGTGGCCAAAGATTCCCACCTCTACTACAATTATTTTATAGTTTTTTTTACTATAAAAGCTACAGATTTTTTTTTTTACAGTGTATGAAAAAAATATATGATAGTTAAATGCAGGGTTCAAATTTAACCATGGCAACCGTGGCATGTGCCGCAACCGCCCTTGTCACTTGCTGCAATGCCATAATTGCCCCTAATTGACCATATGTATGCATATATGAATATGTATGCAGATATGCATATATGTGCGTCGGTAAGGTGGGCGGGGTTGGGGGCGCGGGGGTGTAAAGTATATTCAGGAAATGTCATGGATGCAAAGGATTCTGGGTATTTGTTGTATTGCGTTTATGTTGTGTTACTGTGAGGATGTTCTCCCGAAATGTGTTTGTCATTCTTGTTTGGTGTGGCGCATATTAGAGTGTTAAAATTGTTAATATCACAACCATTAGTGTACTCTGTATCACCCAGTATGCCCTTCAATCTTGTACGTGTGTTTGCGTAAGCTGCATACAGCATGTTGCTGGACTGGCAAACGGTTCGTACATGTTGTTGAAGGTGTCAAAGGCAATGGCTTCACAGCACACCCTTATTCCCGTTATCTGAGTGATCACCATCGGATATTCACGAGAACGTTAGCGGCTCCCATTGCCTTCTTTACCTTTTGACACAGGTCAAACTAGCTCTTTTAGTGGTAAAGTTCTCTGACTCCGGATATATAACAAGGGGCGGGCGGCGGGCGGTAGCGGTTCTGATAAAATGTTGGTTCGGGTGGATGGCGGGTGGATGACGACTTTAGTGATGTGGTTGCGGATGATATAATTGCCTACCCGCGCATCTCTAATGCATATATATGCTTTGGAGCCCCTGCCTCAAAATAAAATAATGGTTGCCTTGGTGCCCCAAAATAAAGTAACACTTGCTTTGACCTTAAAAAGTAAAACTCCAAGGCCTGTAAATACATGGACAAAATCATTTTTGTTCGCTGATGGCAGCCCAAATTGCGTGTTACGTGTTTGACACACCTGTTTTACAAGAAAGGCCGTATCGCCGCCCCTTCACGCTTCCTGCATGTCAAATCGAAACAGTGTGATTTGACATCTGACTCCTTTAAAAGGCAAGGGGGGTAAAAGCATCTGTGGTGGAAAGGGAAATGAATAAAATCCATGATCGTTAAGATACAGGCTAAGCGCCTTGCTCGCTCTTAAACTTGAAGCGCGGCCGTCACAGATGAGGCCGTGCTCGCATGTAATATGCAGTAATTCCTCATGAATTATTCATTCAAATGTGAGCGTTTGCTTGTTAAAGCAACAAATGTATTAAGCGCCCGATAAGATCCAAGTGGGTCAACTGGGTGTTTGTTTTTGCTTTAATGTGACACAACTACAGTGGAACTTAATGGTACAACACAGTCTGTTTTGGAACACTGGTCAACTTCTGACTTGTCTGAATTAGAAAATAATATAAATTGGAAGTAATGCAATTATAAAAAAAAAAAGGGGGTTTTCAAAGATGTTTGCCTAAAGAAGTCAAACTACAAGAAAACAATGTATTCAAAAACAGCAGACCTTGGTTTTAATCCAAAAGTTTCGACAAATCCGAATTGTCCAAAAACGAAATAAAAAATTAAGCAATTTTCCCATAAAAAACGCTATGTGGCTCAGCTATTGTACTATTTTTTTCAGGTATAGTCATTCGTAATATAGCGGCTTAGTTTTGAATGGCAGGGTCCCTGCTATCACATGTTAATAAAAAATATAACATTTACATAATAAAAAATCAACTACAGGCTTCCCAAATGCTGTAAAAAAAATTAGCATGATGAGTTGAGCATATGTCAGCATGTGGCCCCACTTTTAACTTTTTTTCAAACACTTATTGCAAACGCTTATTTGCAGTAAGTCATTAATTTGACGTGGTGTAATTTGGCCTGTCGCCACCACTACGTCTCCATCTCATCGCTGCCTGGGGGGGAAATAGACTACATACTGTGGTGAAGTAGGCCGGCTTCATCGCATGAAGAATCTTAAATTTTTTGGTTGTGAATTCCGCTCCGTATGTTCAAAGGCAAAAAAAACATATATATCTAGATATTTTTTTCGTAAAGTAAAAAAAAACACAAAACAGTCCAAGTTACCTGAGATACTAAGTATGTCATTATTTTGACTTACTAAATATTGACTTAAGACAAAATAATGACATATGTATGACACAGTATGTCATTATTTTGACTCAGTAAATATTGACTTATTAAGACAAAATGACGTATGTATGACACAGTATGTCATTATTTTTGACTTAGTAAATATTGACTTACTAAGACAAAATGATGACATATGTATGACACAGTATGTCATTATTTTGACTTAGTAAATATTGACTTACTAAGACAAAATTATGACATATGTATGACACAGTATGTCATTATTTTGTCTTAGTACGTCAGTATTTACTAAGTCAAAATAATGACTATGTCTACAGACTGTGGTGAAGTAGGCCAGCTTTGTCGCGTGAAGAAGCTTACATTTTTTGGTGTGATTTCCGCTCCGTATGTTGAAAGGCAAAAAAACATATGTATCTCGATATTTTTTTCGTAAAGTAAAAACAAAACACAAAACAGTCCGAGTTACCTGAGATAGTAAGTATGTCATTATTTTGACTTAGTAAATATTGACTTATTAAGACAAAATAATGACATACGTATGGTATGACACAGTATGTCATTATTTTCCATCCATCCATTTTCTACCGCTTATTCCCTTTCGGGGTCGCGGGGGGCGCTGGAGCCTATCTCAGCTACAATCGGGCGGAAGGCAGGGTACACCCTGGGCAAGTCGCCACCTCATCGCAGGGCCAACACAGATAGACAGACAACATTCACACTCACATTCACACACTAGGGCCAATTTAGTGTTGCCAATCAACCTATCCCCAGGTGCATGTCTTTGGAAGTGGGAGGAAGCCGGAGTACCCGGAGGGAACCCACGCATTCACGGGGAGAACATGCAAACTCCACACAGAAAGATCCCGAGCCTGGATTTGAACCCAGGACTGCAGGACCTTCGTATTGTGAGGCAGACGCACTAACCCCTCTCCCACCTTTGATTCAGTAAATATTGACTTAGTAAATATTAACTTACTAAGACAAAATGATGACATATGTATGACACAGTATGTCTACAGACTGCGGTGAAGTAGGCCGGCTTCGTCGCGTGAAGAAACTTACATTTTTTTGGTGTGATTTCCGCTCCATATGTTGAAAGGCAAAAAAAACATATATATCTCGATATTTTTTCGTAAAGTAAAAACAAAACACAAAACAGTCCGAGCTACCTGAGATACTAAGTATGTCATTATTTTGTCTTAGTAAGTCAGTATTTACTAAGTGATTTTGTCTTAGTAAGTCAGTATTTACTAAGTCAAAATAATGACATGTATGACACAGTATGTCTACAGACTGTAGACAACCAAAAAATGTAAGCTTCTTCACGCAACGATGCCGGCCTACTTCACCACAGTCTGTAGACATACTGTGTCATACATGTCATTTTGTTTTAGTAAGTCAGTATTTACTAAGTCAAAATAATGACATGTATGACACAGTATGTCTGTAGACATACTGTGTCATACATGTCATTATTTTGTCTTAGTAAGTCAGTATTTACTAAGTCAAAATAATGACATGTATGACACAGTATGTCTACAGACTGTGGTGAAGTAGGCCGGCTTCGTTGCGTGAAGAAGCTTACATTTTTTGGTTGTGATTACCGCTCCGTATCTCAGGTAACTCGGACTGTTTTGTGTTTTGTTTTTACTTTCCGGAAAAAATATCAAGATATGTTTTTTTTTGCCTTTCAACATACGGAGCGGAAATCACAACCAAAAAATGTAAGCTTCTTCACGCGACGAAGCCGGCATACTTCACCAGTATTTTTTTCGTAAATTAAAAACAAAACTTAACAGTCCGAGTTACCTGAGATACTAAGTATGTCATTCTTTTGACTTAGTAAATATTGACTTACTAACACAAAATAATGACATACTTAGTATCTCGGCTAACTCGGACTGTTTTGTGTTTTGTTTTTACTTTCCGAAAAAAATATCGAGATACATATGTCCCCCCCCCCCCGTTCCTTACACCCACCCAGCCCCGTCCCCTTAACTAACAAATATTCTGGGGGAAACACTGTTTTACATCTACCGTCTTCCGCCTGCTCCGCCCTTGAGGTCTTCACCGTATCCCTGGCTAGGGGGCAGTCAGGTACTAGGCCTTTGCTAAGGGTCACCTGGGGTAACAGTAGTAAAGGGGTTAACGTCCTAGTGCCCCAAGACCCCATATAAGAGCCTTCACTGGCACTTTGACGTCATGCCCAGGACGTGGGGGTTAGTGTACTACAACCGAGAACCACAACGGGGGAACGAGACATTTTGGACGGCCTCTATGGTTAGAAACCCCTGGTCGAAAGCAGTACAACAATCCACCGAAGCATCTGTTTTGTTTTTATGGGACAAGTCATCGGCGCTGCTTCCAAGCCAGTGCTTTATTTGACTTTGAATAAAAAAGATGAGGGAGCTGCGAGGTTACCATAAAAGCGAGCTTTCATCTGCAGAGGCACACACCGAGTCAAATGAGTGTTGGTGGCTGTTCTGGTACACACGGCAGACCACGGAGCGAGGGAGAGAGCCGCCGTTGTTAAAACCGAATCCAGACATTGGGTTCCCGGGGGCCACCGGAACGGAGGGAGTGCATGCACTGGCTGTTACTCATTACCCCTGCCTGACAGCGGTAATTGAATTTCCCCGCTGCAAAACACTCCCCGTTATTTATGACGGGTCTTTTCTGATTAAAACACACGCCGACAGTTGTCGGCTTTGCATTTTTTTTTTTTTACACATATCTCCTAATGCCGCTCATAAATAACTCCAGCCTGGTGAAGCTCTTTCAACGCTCTGTTCCCCTTCCCCCCCTCCGGTTGTCCGGTTAAGGCAGAGGCCACACCCTCGTCCATTTCCGTGTTAAGGCTTTGCTCCAAATGTTCCAGACGGGCGTCTTTCATGTGAAGGGGTTCCAAGTTCTCTCAGGAACTGAAGAGTTTTAGCTAGAGATGTTTGATAATGGCTGTTTTTGCTGATATTCCGATATTGTCCAACTCTTAATTACCGATACCGATATCAACCGATGCCGATATATACAGTCGTGGAATTAACTCAATGCTGAGCGGCAAAGCTCGGTTGGTAGAACGGCCGTACCAGCAACTAGAGGGTTGCAGGTTCAATCCCCACTTCCGCCATCCTAGTCACTGTTGTCGTGTCCTTGGGCAAGACACTCTACCCACCTGCTCCCAGTGCCACCCACACTGGTTTAAATGTAACTTAGATATTGGGTTTCACTATGTAAAAGCACTTTGAGTCACTAGAGAAAAGCGCTATATAAATATAATTCACTTCACTTCACTTCAAATTCACTTCACAATGCTTTTGAAGCGTTGAAAGGGCGATAATGGTCTTCAATCAAAGATGTCAAAAAAAGCTGTCAGTCTGGATGATTATAGCCAACAACATAGAAAAAAAACACTTTGCTTATGAACATTCCGGGCACAAGTCAACAGCCATACATGTCACATTAAGGGTGGCCGTATAAACAAGGCCAACACTGTCATAAACATGTGCCATATAGTGAAACCAAACTAAACAAGAATGACAAACACATTTCGGGAGACTATTTGCAACAGAACAAATACCCAGAGCTCCTTGCAGTACCAACTCTTCCTGGACGCGACACTATTTTATTTGGTACAGGGTGTAGTTATAAGTGTGAGCAGTAGATGGCAGTCAAACATAAGAGATAAGTCTGAAGTAAACAACACCGACATTTTAAATGTTCCATTGAAAGTATAGAACATTACACACGGCGCGCTTAAAGATGATCCGTGAAACATAATCCTTGCAACCTTTTGACCAAATAACCATTATTACATGTTAAGTAGACCACAAGGAAGTCTTTTACATTTAGAAAAAAATAAATAATAATATGACTCCTTTTAATGCGCCCTGTAATCCGGTGTGCCTATTATATGAAAACAGATTAAAAACAGACCAAGCGGTAGGAAATGGATGGATGGATGGCATTCATGAGCAGTGCGCCTTATAATCCGATGTGCCCTATGGTCCGGAAAATAGGGTATATTTGCTGGGTCAAATGATTAATTATTTATAGAGATGTCCGATAAAGGCTATATTGCCAATATCCGATATTCCGATATTGTCCAACTCTTAATTACCGATACCAACCGATACCGATATATACAGTCTTGGAATTAACTCAATGCTTTTGAAGCGTTGAAGGGGAGATAAGGTGTGTGTGCGCAACAAAGGATAGCACATGTTTTGTTTTGTGCGACAGCATTGACTGTACCCTGTGTATAGTGTCTTATGTATGTTTATGTCCATGCCTTACGTGTAACCGTCACATTGTATGAGGCAAAAACGCAGGCGGATCAGCTATGACAACTTACAAGGTGATCGCCGCCTTTCTCACAATCTTATCAGCCATAGCCGCCCTTAACAGCAGGCCCAGCCCACCCGTCTGATAAAGCCTGTAAATGTGTTGGTCTTGTGTGATGTCTTTTTGTTAGTTTTGTTTTCTGATGTGTAATATCTATATGTTTAAATGTACGGCAGTGAAAATTAATTTCCCCAATGGGGACCAATAAACCTAAATCTAAAAATCTACTATAATGGCCTTCAATCGAAGATGTCAAAAAAGCTGTCAGTCTGGATGATTATAGCTAACTACATAGAAAAAAACCACTTTGCTTATGAACATTCCGAGCACAAGTCAACAGCCATACATGTCACACTAAGGGTGGCCATATAAACAACCCTAACACTGTCATAAACATGTGCCATATAGTGAAACCAAACTAAACAAGAATGACAAACACATTTCGGGAGACTATTTGCAACAGAACAAATACCCAGAGCTCCTTGCAGTACCAACTCTTCCTGGACGGGACACTATTTTATTTGGTACAGGGTGTAGTTATAAGTGTGAGCAGTAGATGGCAGTCAAACATAAGAGATAAGTCTGAAGTAAACAACGCCGACATTTTAAATGTTCCATTGAAAATATAGAACATTACACACGGCGCGCTTAAAGATGATCCGTGAAACATAATCCTTGCAACGTTTTGACAAAAGAACCATTATTACATGTTAAGTAGACCACAAGGAAGTGTTTTACCTTTAGAAAAAAACAAATAATAATATGACTCCTTTTAATGCAGATTAAAAATAGACCAAGCGGTAGAAAATGGATGGATGGATGTCATTCATGAGCAGTGCGCCTTATAATCCGGTGCGCCCTATGGTCTGAAAAATAGAGTATATTTGCCGGGTCAAATGATTAATTATTTATGGAGATGTCCGATAATGGCTTTTTGGCCGATATTCCGATATTGTCCGACTCTTAATTACCGATTCCGATATCAATCGATACCTATATATACAGTCTTGGAATTAACACATTATGTGTTAATGTGTACAATTTTCTCACCGAAACCTGTCGGTTGACATGTGGTAGAGAACCATGTTCGCTTGACCGCTCTGTTCCATAGTAATGCTTCACCTTCGGTAATGTAAACAAGGAAACACCGGCTGTGGTTGTGTTGCAAAAGGCAGCCGCAATATACCGCTTCCCACCTACATCTTTCTTCTTTGACGTCTCCATTATTAATTGAACAAATTGCAAAGGATTCAGCGACACCGATGTCCAGAATACTGTGTAATTATGCGATTAAAGCAGACGATTTATAGCTGGGATCGGGCTGGAACAAAATGTCCCCTACAATCCGTGACGTCACGCACACGCGTCATCATACCGCAACGTTTTCAACATGATACTTCGCGCGAAATTTAAAATGGCAATTTAGTAAACTAAAAAGGCCGTATTGGCATGTGTTGCAATGTTATTATTTCATCATTGATATATAAACTATCAGACTGCGTGGTCGGTAGTAGTGGGTTTCAGTAGGCCTTTAATAAAGGATTACTTCTGGTGTTACTAAAGCTTGTACACTTTATTTAAATGATGATAATTCCTTCTTAATAAAGATTTACTTCTGGTGTTACTAAAGCTTGTGTTGTGATCCGCTGCTCGGATCTACACATATTATTAGTTATTTTTCCATTCTTGTATCACTCTCCGTCAGTGACTGTTTATTTCCTGTTTAGCCTGTCACCATGGTAACTCATCAGTCCACCTGCTACTCCCGGTCCACACACACCTGTTTTGTCTAATCACCCTCCTATTTAAGCCAGCGTCTTTGTTCATTTCTTTCTGGGTTCATAGTTTGCTCTCACGCTACTGTACATCTGGATTTTTGATCGTTTCCTTTCACGCAATTATTTATATTCTCGCTAACTTCTCACGCTAAGCCTTTGTGTTTTTCCAGTTTACATACTGATGATTTGTTTGTTCTTTTTGTGCCCACGTGCCATTTGAGTTTGTCATTTTGTACTTTCTAGTTTTCATACTTGCGTTTTTCGTTTGCCTTTTATTGGCTCCAGTGTTTTTGTTATTTAGCTACCTTTGTTACTTAGAATAAATTCATTATTTCTTACCTCTTGCCGTGTTCATGTCTACGCATCCACGAAGGAACATTTCCGGCAGCACTGTGCCAACCAGTCCTAACAGCTTGTAGACTTTAGATGACAATGTTTCCCTTTTAATCAAGGTTTACTTCTGGTGTTACTAGAGCTTGTACACTTTAGAGGACCATGTTTCCCTTTTAATCAAGGTTTACTTCTGGGTTTACTAGAGCTTGTAGATTTTAGATGACAATGTTTCCCTTTTAATAAAGATTTACTTCTGATGTTACTAGAGCTTGTACACTTGAGATGATGATTCCATAGTTGTGGTCCTTTTATTGAAAAGGCAATCTGGGCAAAAGATCTTCTACGGAACGGAACGCAACAGTTGCCTTTTGACATTGTTTGGGTGGTAGATCTGGCCCCACTTTGCAGTCTTGCAATTGCTTTGCAGAGCAATTGGGGAGCAGAGTTATCCAAGCATTTAAACACCAGTTTGAATGTGTGTAACAAAATAAAATGGGTTAAACTTAGAGTATTGTATTTGGTTAAAATTTGGCAATGATGATATGCGATGAGGTGGCGACTTGTCCAGGGTGTGGACCGCCTACCGCCCGAATTCAGCTGAGATAGGCTCCAGCCACCCCAAAAGGGACAAGCGGTAGGAAATGGATGAATGAATGTATATCGTATACTCTTTTCGTCAAAGACTTTCAAGGCGCGGTTATAAAGACACTCAATGGTATTATTCCGCCACATGTGTTCATTCATAGTTTTGATGCCTTCAATGATAATCTACAAGGTAAATAATCAGGAAAATAAAGAAAACGCATTGAAAGAGGAAGGTGTGTCCATATTTTTGGCTTGTTCTGTACATAATTAGCTGCGAGCCGCTTGTCAACCGGGGTACTACACATAATCTGTGTTGGTAGGACTTTTTTTTACTTTAAACCAAAGTACTGTGTAAACCAAGGTTCGGCATCTAATTTGTTACTATGGTCATTTGATTAGTTACTATGGTCATCTAATTAGATACTGTGGTCATTTGGGGACGGCGTGGCGCAGTGGAAGAGTGGCCGTGCGCAACCCGAGGGTCCCTGGTTCAATCCCCACCTAGTACCAACCTCGTCACGTCCGTTGTGTCCTGAGCAAGACACTTCACCCTTGCTCCTGATGGGTGCTGGTTAGCGCCTTGCATGGCAGCTCCCTCCATCAGTGTGTGAATGTGTGTGTGAATGGGTAAATGTGCAAGTAGTGTCAAAGCGCTGTGAGTACCTTGAAGGTAGAAAAGCGCTATACAAGTACAACCCATTTATTTATTTATCTAATTAGTTACGATGGTCATCTAATTAGTTACGATGGTCATCTAATTAGTTACTATGGTCATCTAATTAGTTACTATGGTCATCTAATTAGGTACTATGGTCATCTAATTAGTTACTATGGTCATCTAATTAGTTACGATGGTCATCTAATTAGTTACTATGGTCATCTAATTAGTTACTATGGTCATCTAATTAGTTACTACGGTCATCTAATTAGGTATTATGGTCATCTAATTAGTTACTATGGTCATTTAATTAGTTACGATGCTCATCTAATTAGTTACTATGGTCATCTAATTAGTTACTATGGTCATCTAATTAGTTACGATTGTAATGTAAGTCACAGCAGCTCAGATGAGGCACCAAGCAGTGTGGGTGTAAACCATGGGTGTCAAACTCTGGCCCCCATGTAATTTAATTTGGCTCTTGAGGCAATATCAAATCAACATTAAAGCTGGCCCGCCAGTATTATACAGCAACGGTGCCGCTAATACTCATACTTGCCAACCCTCACGATTTTCCCGGGAGACTACCAAATTTCAGTGCCCCTCCCGAAAATCTCCCGGGTTAATCATTCTCCTGAATTTCTCCCGATTTGCACCCGGACAACAATATTGGAGGCGTGCCTTAAAGGTACTGCTTTTAACATCCTCTACAACCTGTCATCACTTCTGCTTTTCCTCTTTACAAACAGGGTTTCTTCCAAGTCACGTAATATATGCGGCATACTTGGTCAACAGCCATACAGGTCACAGTGAGGGTGGCCCTATAAACAACTTTAACACTGTTACAAATATGCGCCACACTGTGAACCCGCACTAAACAAGAATGACAAACACATTTCGGGAGAACATCCACACCATAACACAACATAAACACAACAGAACAAAAACTCAGAACCCCTTGCAGCACTAACTCTTCCGGGATGCTGCAATACACCCCCGCCCCCTCAAATGTATTAGCCTGTGGAAAAAGTTATTGATATTTACCCCAGAAGGCTGCAAATAGAAAAGAGGCATTACATTTTTTATTTACATTTTATTTAATATACAATTGATATTTTTAAATTTGTTTTGTGAAAGTTGATTTTGTACTATTAAGTTATAGAAGCGTTGCTTGTTTTATTGTCAGTGTTAAAGCAAATCAGTGTAGAAAACTGAGCAATAATAACAATTTATTCATGCACTTTCTCTTGCTACTTCAAGGCTCGACTGTTTGATTCATTCATTATTGTTATTTTAAATTTATTGTTAGGTTGTGGAAAATGTTTATTTCGATATTTACCTCAGAAGGCTGCAAATAGAAAAGAGGCATTACATTTTTATCAAATTTGTATTTGATATGCCATTGATATTTTTTTATTATTAATATTATTATTTGAAACTCGATTTTGCATGTCACTATAAAGATATTTAATCCTTGCTTGTTCAATATTCAATGCAAAACTTGTTTGGGCCTTTAATAAAAGGTTAATTTGTTAAACCTTGGCCCACGACTTTGTTCAGTTTTAAATTGTGGCCCACTCTGTATTTGAGTTTGACACCCCTGGTGTAACCCAAACCATGATTATGGTGAACTGTTACACACCGAACTACTCGTTTTACAGCTTTTGCTGATGCAATGTTTGTGGAATCTTTGTGGCGTGGTCTCTAATACCCCAAACTCTAAAAGTAATGATATCCTGACATTGCTTACAAGCGCTGACTCTGCAGCCAGTCAGTTGTGCTGCTGTCATTCCTCGACCTCTCACATCTCTGAGCTGGCCTCTTTGCATCGTATCTGGGGATTGATATGATATGCTGTGATGCTTTAACCCCCTGTTGCCCTCATTCAATCCCGTTTTTGTCTTTTTTTTTTTTAGTCTCTTTCTGAGGAAATTGCAGTTTTCCTATGCGACGGCGGCTCAGTGGTAATGACGCAGGTATACGCAGGTCAAAAGGGAAAATGGCTTTTGTCTCCCAACCCGTCGTGTTTGATTCCGCCACGTCAAAACCGAGTCAGCTGACCAGTCGGAACGCGACAAGCTCTGAGGTGGCCTTTTTTGTTTTTGTCTGCGGTGCAATTTTCCGAACCCATTTTCCTCTCAGTTAACCGGCAATCTATCGGCAACATTTGTTTACCAAGCACATTTCCTGATTTGCTTGTCGATGTTGCTAAAACAATATATACTTTTTTTTTTTTTTTTTTTTGGGGGGGACTTTTGAGCTGTGGACATTGCAGCAGAACAAAACACACACACCTTGGAAAAGACCTGACATTTGTATTTTTTCTGTGTGCGCGCGCCAGAGGTGGGTAGTAACGTTACATTTACTTAAGTAACTTATTGGATAAATTGTACTTTTCAGGGTAGTTTTAATGCAATATACTTTTACTAAACAAGCTGAAATGACCACAGTCGCCCCCTAGTGCATGAGAGACACTGCATATGGCCGTCTGTCGCATTAGAGATAAGAGCACGACGACGACAACTTCACATGGAACTGCGATAATAAAATAAACTGAATTATTGGACAAATCAGACTAATTTAGTGCATAGACACATATTGACTGTAAAAAGGGACATGACATCAGAGGAAAAAATATCTTCAATTATTGCTTTCAAACGAGTAAAAAGAATATAATGTGCTGTCATGTGTGTCAGTAAAAATGTTAACATTTCAGCCTACAGGAATTCTACTTCCAACTGGAGAAAACATGTTGAAGTAAATTGTAAATTAATTGTATGTTTCACACGCACGCACGTACGCACACATTTTCTGGTATTTGTTACCTTCTTGAGACCTCCGAAAAATGCCTACCACTAGTATTATAGTAAAAGTCGTAATTTTACAAGAACATTTGAAAATTTGTGCAATATTATGATAAAAGTTAGATTTTTTCTCAATAACAGTCACAATTTTAAAAAAAAAGCTTAATATTTTGGTAACTTTATTGAAAATAGTTGTAATTTTACTCGACAAAAGTCTCAATTTTAAAAGAAAACTTAAAAATGTTGTCAATATTATCATAATAATCAGAATTTTACTTGGCAAAAGTCTCAATTTTATGAGAAAACTTAAAATTGTTGGCATTCATAATAATCAGAATTTTACTTAGCAAAATTATGACAAGTCATTTTACTAATTTTTTTTTTTTTTAAAGAACAACAAAAAAACTGGCAATAATGTGATAAAAGTCAGAACGGTATATGACAAATGTCACCGTTTTGCATTAAAAAGTTATTTTAAATGAAAAAAATTTAACTTTTACGAGAAAATATTGCAATATTACAGAAACAGAAAGAATATGAAACATTTTTCCCAATGATATTAGAAAACGTAAAAACGTTGGCAATATTATAATAATAATTGGAATTTTACTTGGCAAAATTATGACAGAAATCATATTTTTCCTAAAAAAAATTCATTTTACAAGTACAACAGAAAAATTGGCAATATTGTAATAAAAGTCAGAACTGTATATGACAAATGTCACCGTTTTGCATTAAAAAGTTATCATTTTAAGTGAAAAAATTTTTACTTTTACGAGAAAATATTGCAATATTATAGAAACAGAAAGAATATGAAACATTTTTCCCAATTATATTAGAAAACGTAAAAACGTTGGCAATATTATAATAATAATTGGAATTTTACTTGGCAAAATTATGACAGAAATCCTATTTTTCTTTAAAAAAAAATCATTTTACAAGTACAACAGAAAAATTGGCAATATTGTGATAAGTCAGAATTGTATATGACAATCATTTTACATAAAATTAATAATTCTACGAGAAAATATTGCAATATTACAGAAACAGAAAGAATATGACAAGTTGTTCAAATTTTTATGAGAAAACTTAAAATTGTTGGCAATATTATCATAATCAGAGTTTTACTCAAAAAAATTCACTTTACAAGAAGAATGAAAAAAATTGCCAATATTGTGATAAAAGTCAGAATTGTATCTGACAAGTCACCATTTTGAATTAAAAAGTAATCATTTTACATAAAAAGTAATCATTTTACGAGAAAATATTAGAGAAACAGAAAGAATATGAGAAAATGTTCCCAATTTTATGAGAAAACTTAAAAATGTTGGCAATATTATAATAATAATCTGAATTTTACTTGGCAAAATTATGACAAAAGTTGTAATTTTACTCAAAAAATTTGATTTGCCAAGAACAACAAAAAAATGGTAATATTGTGATAAAAGTCAGAATTGTATATGACAAATGTCACCATTTTGTATTAAAAAGTAATCATTTTACATTAAGCAGTAATCATTTTATGAAAAATATTGCAATATTACAGAAACAGAAAGAATATGAGAAATTGTTCCCAATTTTATGATAAAACTTAAAAATGTTGGCAATATTATAATAATAATCGGTATTTTACTTTGCAAAATTATGACAAAAGTCATCATTTTACTGAAAAAAATTAATTTTACAAGAACAACAAAAAATGGGAATATTGTGATCCATCCATCCATTTTCTACCGCTTATTCCCTTTTTGGGGACGCGGGGGGCGCTGGCGCCTATCTCAGCTACAATCGGGCGGAAGGCGGGGTGCACCCTGGACAAGTCGCCACCTCATCGCAGGGCCAACACAGATACATTCACACTCACATTCACACACTAGGGACCATTTAGTGTTGCCAATCAACCTATCCCCAGGTGCATGTCTTTGGAAGTGGGAGGAAGCCGGAGTACCCGGAGGGAACCCACGCATTCACGGGGAGAACATGCAAACTCCACACAGAAAGATCCCGAGCCTGGATTTGAACCCAGGAGTACAGGAACTTCGTATTGTGAGGCAGACGCAGTAACCCCTCTGCCACCGTGAAGCCCGCAATATTGTGATATAAGTCAGAATTGTATATGACAAGTCACCATTTTGCATTAAAAAGTAATCATTTTGCATAGAAAAGTATTAATTTTACGAGAATATATTGCAATATTACCAAAACAGAAAGAATATGAGAAAGTGTTCCCAATTTTATGAGAAAACTTGAAAATGTTGGCAATATTATAATAATAATCTGATTTTTACTTGGCAATATTATGACAAAAGTCATCATTTTACTAAAAAAAAAATAGATTTTACAAGAACAACAAAATAATTGGCAATATTGTGATAAAAGTCAGAATTGTATACGACAAGTCACCATTTTGCATTAAAAAGTAATCATTTTACATAGAAAATTATTAATTTTACGAGAATATATTGCAATATTACCAAAACAGAAAGAATATGAGAAAGTGTTCCCAATTTTATGAGAAAACTTGAAAATGTTGGCAATATTATAATAATAATCTGAATTTTACTTGGCAATATTATGACAAAAGTCATCATTTTACTCAGAAAAAGGTATTTCACAAGAACAACAAAATAATTGGCAATATTGTGATAAGTCAGAATTGTATATGACAAATGTCACCATTTTGCATTAAAAAGTAATCATTTTACATCCAAAAAGTAATCATTTTCCAAGAAAATATTGCAATATTACAGAAACAAAGAATTTGAGAAATTGTTCCCAATTTTATGAGAAAACCTAAAAATATTGTCAATATTATAATAATAATCAGAATTTTACTTGGCAAAATTATGACAAAACTCGTACTTTTACTCAAATTTAATTTTACAAGAACAACAAAATAATTAGCAACATTGTGATAAAAGTCAGAATTGTATATGACAAATGTCACCATTTTGCATTAAAAAGTAATCATTTTACATTAAACAGGAATAATTTTACGAGAAAATATTGCAATATTACAGAAACAGTTGTTCCCAATTTTATGAGAAAAAAAAATTACACATTGTGAGAAAAAAAACTGCTTTTATAAAGTTCATGTTTTTGTTTGTCTTGAAATGTTTGTTTATAATTGGTTTTTACTCCTCATTCTTTACTTCAAGTTATTATAGTTCATCTCTCTCTCTCTCTCTCTTTCTCTGTCTATATACATATATCTATATATTTTTTTATTATTATTATCAATGTTGGCCAAAAGGGGGCGCATTTAAATTTTTTACACACACTTGTTATTTCTTATGTTGACCAGAGGGGGAGCACTTTTATAACCGACACACAGTCAATTTGTAAAAAATCCCTCCTTTTTGATAGATTTCACCACCAGGGGTGCAAATGAGACATTCTCTATTAGATGAAAGGGACAAGCAGTACCAAATGGATGGATGGATGGGTGTTCTGGGTTGTTCACACCTCCTCATATGGAAGCTACTTTTCCCTATGATATATCAAGAAGGGTAGAAATAAAAACACACACACACACACACACACACACACACACACACACACACACCTACAATTGCAGTCCAAGAATTCTAAAAAAATAACTACTTCACGGTGGCAGAGGGGTTAGTGCGTCTGCCTCACAATACGAAGGTCCTGCAGTCCTGGGTTCAAATCCAGGCTCGGGATCTTTCTGTGTGGAGTTTGCATGTTCTCCCCGTGAATGCGTGGGTTCCCTCCGGGTACTCCGGCTTCCTCCCACTTCCAAAGACATGCACCTGGGGATAGGTTGATTGGCAACACTAAAAATTGGCCCTAGTGTGTGAATGTGAGTGTGAGTGTTGTCTGTCTGTCTGTGTTGGCCCTGCGATGAGGTGGCGACTTGTCCAGGGTGTACCCCGCCTTCCGCCCGATTGTAGCTGAGATAGGCGCCAGCGCCCCCCGCGACCCCAAAAGGGAATAAGCGGTAGAAAATGGATGGATGGATAACTACTAAATAAATCAAGTTACTCAATACTTGAGTATTTTTTTCACAGAATACTCACACTTACTCAAGTAAATATTTTGATGACTACTTTTTACTTTGACTTGAGTCATTGGTAGTCTTACTTGAATACCATTTTTTGGGTACTCTACCCACCTCAGGTGTGCGCGTATGACTAGTTGATGCAGCAAGGAACAGATCCTGTGCTCTATGACACATCCACACACTCTTCTTCCACACTTTGTGTCCTTAAAAGTGCTGGCGCCACACTTTTTTTTGTTCGTTTATGCCTTTTTTTGTTTGTTGGCTTTGTGTTCACACCAGGCTTGTTGTGACCCCGAAGCATTTGGTACCTTAGCTGTGTTAAATTATTAGGACAGGCTATGGTGATCTCATTTTTCTCATTGTGACGCCTCCTGTGGGCCGTGGTTGGAATGCTGTGGAATGCATGCACGCATTCATGTAACACACATGGAAACATTTATCATCATCAGTAATGGTCAATGACTTATGGACAGGTAGTCTGGCCCATGTGTGTCATTAATCTTGGTGAAATTGTACAGACACGTCCATGGATCTGGTTTTAGACCTGGATTGGGCAGATCTAGCCTTAGACCTGGATTGGTCAGATTAAGTCTTAGACATTGATCAGTCAGATTTAGTCTTAGACAAAGATTGGTCAGATCTAGTCTTAGACATAGATCGGTCAGAGCTAGTCTTTGACCTAGATCGGTCAACTCTAGTCTTATACCTAGATTGGGCAGATCTAGCCTTAGACCTAGATTGGTCAGACCTACTCTTAGACTTCGATTGGTCAGATCTAGTCTTAGACGTAGATCGTTCAACTCTATTATTAGACCTAGATTGGTCAGATCTAGCTTTAGACTTCAGTTGGGCAGATCTAGCTTTAGACCTAGATTGGTCAGACCTACTCTAATACTTCGATTGGTCCGATCTAGTCTCAGTCTTCGATTGGTCAGATCTAGCCTTAGACCTAGATTGGTCAGTTTTAGTCTCAGACCTAGATTTTTCAAATCTAGTCTTAGACCTACATTAGTCTGATCTAGTCTTAGACCTAGATTGAGCAGACCTACTCATAGACTTAGATTGATCAGATCTAGTCTTAGACCTAGTTGGTTTACCATGAATTGATTAACGTGGACCCCGACTTAAACAAGTTGAAAAACTTATTCGGATGTTACCATTTAGTGGTCAATTGTACGGAATATGTAACTGTGCAATCTACTAATAAAAGTATCAATCAATCAAAGTCAGATCTAGTCTTATATCTATATTGGTTCGATTTAACTTAGACCTAGATCGGTCCGAATTTAGCCTTAGACCTAGATTGGTCAGATCTAACCTTAGACCTAGGTTGGTCAGCTCTAGTCTTAGACCTAGATAGTCAGATCTAGCTTTAGACTTCAATTGGGCATATTTAGACTTATACCTAGATTGTCCGGTCTAGTCTTGGACCTAGATTGGTCAGATTTAGTCTTAGACATATATTGGTCGGATTTAGTCTTAGAGATCGATCGGTCAGATCTAGTCTTAGGCCTAGATTGGTCAGACTTAGTCCTAGACCTAGATTGGTCAGCTCTAGTCTTAGACCTAGATTGGTCAGATCTTGCTTTAGACTCCGATTTTGCAGATTTAGCCTTAGACCTAGATTGGTCAGAGGTAGTCTTATACTTAGATTGGTCAAATTTAGTCTTAGACTGAGATTGGTCAGATCTAGTCTTAGATTTTGATTGGTCAGATCTACTCTTAGATCTAGATTGGTCAGCTCAAGTATGTGTGTGTATGTATATATATATATATATATATATATATATATATATATATATACATACAAATGTGTGTCTCTATATATATATGTATATACATGTGTGTATGTATGTAAATATATACACGTGTATATATATATACATGTATATATCTATATGTGTATATATGTATCTGCATATGTATATATACTCTATATGTATAAATACTGTATGTATGTATGCATATACTATATATATATATATATATATATATATATATATATATATATACATGCAAATGCATCATCATACATTTTTAGTTCCCCCCCACACAAGTCATCAAGCCTTGGCTATCCCTAATGCACATGAACACAGAGAAGCCATTGAAGCACATGCCGCTGGTCCTCCTACTGGCCGGATGCGGTGTTACACCTTCAGCAGAGAAACCGTGTCAGAAGTTTTTTCTTTTTTCTTTTCTTTTCTCAATGTTTTAAAGCAAACAGTGGAGGGAATTTTTTCTTTTAATTAAAATCGTTGTTTATTTTTTAAATATATATATATATTTTTTGGCGCCACCCTTCTTTCGTGGCTTCTTCCATGCAAACCACATCCTCCTCCTTCCTCTCTCTCTCTCTCCCTCTCTCTCTCTCTCCTTCTCACATCCGATCCAGCAGAAGAGGGGGAGAGTTCAGACTGGCTTGGCATCGCGGTGAAGACCCCCGCGTCTTTCCCCTCCACTTCTCTCGCTCGCTTTTCTGTGGCGCGTCCGGACGGACTCGAACCTGACCGGCTTTAATCTCCATAATCGATCCATAGCATAGTGAGTGTGTGTGTGCGGCGTGGCTACTGTCATCATTGCAGCCCGGCGAGCGGAAAGTGGGAGGGGGGACGATCCGCGTCTCCATCCCGGGATTTATTGAGTGAAAGCGGGGAGGCTGCAGCACTGGAAGGAGGGGGAAGGAAAGAGTTCGCCTTGGACAATGTTTCTGTTGCAGTACACAGGTACATTTTCACAACTTTTGCTGTTTTTTTGTGTCTTTTTTTTTAAAAAAATGGTCCGCTTGGTCTTGCTTTTTGCATGTTGTGTTTATGTTCTGCTGCGACGGGCGTGTTTTTTTTTTAACCACACGTCCTTTCCATCATGCTTCCACACGGGTGCTCAAATCCCCGACTCATCTCTGCGGCTTTTAAAGATGTTCCTCGTGGCCTGGCAGGGTGTGATTAACAACTGTTCCAACGATGATCTAGAGCAGACGTCCCACAGCCTTGTTGTCTTAGAAGGGTGTTAGGTTTCGCTATAGGAGCACCTATGGAAAGTATATATATTTGACTGAATTAATATTGCTTCTCACTGGCAGACATCCCACAGGCTTGTTGTTCCAAAGTGTGTTCACATGCTTCTGGCTGGTCGTTTCAGAGAAATGCTTGAATTTAGCGGATTCAGTTTTGACTTCACTTTAATGCACTGTTGGATTTTAATTGCCCTCAGACGTCCCACAGCCTTGTTGTCCCACAGGGAACAACAAAGCTTGGTCTCTTCAAAGACATGCTTGACTTTACAGATTAAATTGAACTTGATTCTTGGTGTGTATCAACTATTTTTCTAAATCTATAATCTCTGATATCCCACAGCTGTGTTGTCTCATATATATGCTTGTGACAAAAAACTATTTAATCCATTAAATTTGACTTCATTTGTAGTGCTTCAGTACATCAGACATCCCACAGTCATGTTGTCCCACAGGGGACAACAAAGCTTGGTCTCTTCAAAGACATGCTTGACTTTACAGATTAAATTGAACTTGATTCCTGGTGTGTAGCAATTATTTTTTTAAATGTATATTATCTGATATCCCACAGCCTTGTTGTCTCATAGGGGTGTTTATATGCTTGTGACTAAAAACTATTTAATCCATTAAATTTGACTTCATTTGCAGTGCTTCAGTGTGTCAGACATCCCACAGTCATGTTGCTTAGGGGACAACAACGCTTGGTCTCACCAAACACTTGCTTGATTTTACAGATTTAATTGAACTTGATTCGTGGTGTGTATCAATTATTTTATAAATCTATAATATCTGATATCCCATAGCTGTGTTGTCTCATAAGGATGTTTGTATACTTGTGACTAAAAACGATTTAATTTAATACATTAAATTTGACTTAATCTGTCGTGCTTCAGTATGTCAGACATCCCACAGCCTTGTTGTCCCACAAGGAAGTTCAAAGACATGCTTGACTTTAAAGATTAAATTTAACTTAATTCTTGGTGTGTATTAATGTTTTAAAAATTCCATATGTTACCCCACAGCCTTGTTGTCTCAAAAGGGTGTTTATATGCTTGCGACAGGTCTCTTAATAAAACATATTGAATTCAATAGATAAAATTTTACTTAATTTGGGAATAAGCGGTAGGAAATGGATGGATGGATTAATTTGTGGTGATTCTCACCGTTTAATTTGAAACTTCGATATGTCAGGAATCCCACGGTCTTGTTGTCCCACAGGGGAGTTCATGTTTGGTCTCTTCAATGAATTCAATAGATTACATTTGACTTAATTCGTGATGATTCTCACTATTTAATTTTAAACTTTGGTATGTCAGACATCCCACAGCCTTGTTGTCCCACAAGGGATTTCATGCTTAGTCTCTTAAAAGACATGCTTGCCTGTACAGATTAAATGTAATTTGTTTCTTGGTGTGTATCAATTATTTTTTTACATTTCAAATATCTGATATCCCACAGCCTTGTTGTCTCATAAGGGTCTTTATAGGCTTGTGACAAAAAACAATTTAATCCATTAAATTTGACTTAATTTGTAGTGCTTCAGTACATCAGACATCCCACAGTCATGTTGCATAAAATCCCCCTAGAGTTTACGCTTGGTCTCTTCAAAGTGTGTCAATGTTTTAAAAATGTCAGATATCTGTTATCCCACAGCCTTGTTGTCTCATAAAGGTGTTTATATGCTTGCAACAGGTATTTTAATAAAAAAGATTGAATTCAATAGATTACATTTGACATCATTTGTAGTACTTCGGTACGTAGGACATCCCACAGCCTTGTTGTCCCACAGAGGAGTTCATGCCTGGTCTCTTCAAAGACATGCTTGACTTTACATAATTAATTTAACTTAATTCTTGGTTATTAATTATTTATTTATTTCAGATATCTGATATCCCACAGCCTTGTGGTCTCATAAGGGCGTGTATACGCTTGCGACAGGTGTCTTAATAAAAACAATTTAATTGAATAGATTAAATTTGACTTCATTGTAGTGCTTCAGTACGTCAGACATCCCACAGTCTTGTTGTCCCACGGGGGAGTTCATGCTTGGTCTCTTCAAAGACATGCTTGACTTTACAGATTAAATTTAACATAATACTTGGTGTGTATGAATTATTTTTCAAAATTTCAAATATCTGATATCCCACAGCTTTGTTGTCTCATAAGTGTGTTTATATGCTTGTGACAGGTCTCTTAATAAAAATGATTGAATTCAATAGATTAAATTTGACATATTTAGTACTTCGGTACGCCAGACATCCCACAGCCTTGTTGTCCCACAGAGGAGTTCATGCTTGGTCTCTTCGAAGACATGCTCTACTTTACATTATTAATTTAACTTAATTATTGGTTATCAATTATTTATTTATTTCAGATATCTGATATCCCACAGCCTTGTTGTTTTAAAGGTGTTTATATGCTTGCAACCGGTCTCTTAATAAAAATTATTGAATTCAAAAGATTAAGTTTGACATAATTTGTCGTGCTTCAGTACGTCAGACATCCCACAGCCTTGTTGTCCTACGGGGGAGTTCATGCTTGGTCTCTTCAAAGACATGCTTGACTTTACAGATTAAATTGAACGTACTTCCTGGTGTGTATCAATTATTTTTCTAAATTTATAATATCTGATATCCCACAGCTTTGTTGTCTCATAAGTGTGTTTGTATGCTTGCGACAGATGTCTTAATATAAATGAATTCAATATATTAAATTTGACTTAATTCGTCGTGCTTCGGTACGTCAGACATCCCACAGTCTTGTTGTCCCACAGGGGAGTTCATGCCTGGTCTTTTCAAAGACATGCTTGATTTATTCAATGTAACTTAAGTCTTGGTGATCAATAATTTATTTATTTATTTCAGGTATCTGATATCCCACAGCCTTGTTGTCTCATTAGGGTGTTTATATGCCTGTGACAGGTTTCTTAATAAAAATGATTGAATTCAATAGATGAAATTTGACTTCTTTAGTGGTGATTCTCACTGTTTAATTTGAAACTTCGGTACGTCAGACATCCACAGTCTTGTTGTCCCACAGGGGAGTTTATGCTTGGTCTCTTCAAAGACATGCTTGACTTAACAGATTAAATTTGACTTCATTATTGGTTATCAAGTATTTATTTATGTATTTCAGATATCTGAGATCCCACAGCCTTTTTGTCTCATAAGGGCGTGTATACGCTTGCGACAGGTCTCTTATTAAAAATGATTGAATTCAATAGATTAAATTTGACTTAGTTTGTAGTGCTTCAATGCGTTAGACATCCCACAGCCTTGTTGTCCCACATGGGGTTTCATGCTTGGTCTCTTCAAATACATGCTTGACTTTACAGAATAAATTGAACTTAATTCTTGGTGTGTATGAATGTTTAAAACAAAATCAAATATCTGCTATCCCACAGCCTTGTCTCATAAGGGTGTTTACATGCTTGCGACAGGTGTCTTAATAAAAATGATTGAAATCAATAAATTAAATTTGACTTCATTTGGGGATTATTGTCACTGTTTAATTTGAAACTTCGGTATGTCAGACATCCCACAGTCTAGTTGTCCAACAGGGGAGTTCATGCTTGGTCTCTTCAAAGACATGCTTTACTTTACAGATTAAATGTAACTTATTTCTTCGTGTGTATCAATTATTTTTCTAAAGTTCTAATATCTGATATCCCACAGCCTTGTTGTCTCAAAGGGTGTTCATATGCTTGTGACAAAAACGATTGAATTGAATAGATTAAATTTGACTTAATTTGTAGTGCTTCAGTACGTCAGACATCCCACAGCATTGTTGTCCCGCAAGGAAGTTCAAAGACATGCTTGACTTTACAGATTAAATTTAATTTAATTCTTGGTGTGTATCATATGCTTGCGACAGGTCTCTTGACAAAAATAGTTGAATTTGATTATATTTGACTTAATTTGTGTTGCTTCTCACTCTTCAATTTGAATCCACCGTATGTCAGACATCCCACAGCCTTGTTGTCCCAAAATGGTGTTTAAAGTTAAAGTTAAAGTACCAATTATTGTCACACACCTACTAGATGTGGTGAAATTATTCTCTGCATTTGACCCATCACCCTTGATCACCCCCTGAGAGGTGAGGGGAGCAGTGGGCAGCAGCGGTGCCGCGCCCGGTTTAAATGCTTGCGATAGGTCTTTTCCTATAATTGGTCGAAATTAACATATTCAATTGGACGTATTGGTGCTTCCCACTGCTCCATTTGAATCTACAGAATATCAGACATTCCACAGCCTTGTTGTCCTGTAAGGGTGTTCATATGCTTTTGGAATGAGACATTCTTGACTTTAGCCCATTCCGTTTGACTTGACACTTGGTGTACTGTTTGATGCTAATTGACATCAGACGTCCCACAGCCTTATTGTCTCGTAAGGAAGTTCATGCTTAGTCTCTTCAAAGACATGCTTGACTTTACAGATTAAGTTCAACTTAATTCTCAATTATTATTTTTTTAAATTCAGGTATCTGATATCCCACAGCTTTGTTGTCTTTTAAGGTTGTCCATACGCTTGCGACAGGTCTCTTAATAAAAATAGTTGAATTTGATTAAATTTGATTTAATTTGTCGTGCTTCTCACTCTTCAATATGAATCTAATAAAGTTGTTCAAATGCAACAATACGTATACATAATGATAGGTAGAAAGATAATTTAAAAAAAAAAAATAAATGAAAAAAAAAAGAAGGAATACTAGACATCCCACAGCCTTGTTGTCCCAAAATGATGTTTAAATGCCTGCTACTGGTTTCTTAGCCTTGTGGTTAGAGTGTCCGCCCTGAGATCGGTAGGATCAAACCCCAGTTGAGTCATACCAAAGACTATAAAAATGGGACCCATTACCTCCCTGCTTGACACTCAGCATCAAGGGTTGGAATTGGGGGTTAAATCACCCAAAAATGATTCCCGAGCGTGACCACCGCTGCTGCTCACTGCTCCCCTCACCTCCCAGGGGGTGATCAAGGGTGATGGGTCAAATACATAGAATAACTTCGCCACACTTCGTGTGTGTGCGTGACAACCATTGGTACTTTAACTTTAACTCAATAGAACGGTTGAAACTGGTATATTCAATTTGACTTTAATTGTTGGTGTTTTCACTGTTCAGATATAATCTACCGTACGTCAAGTCATCCCACAGCCTTGTTGTTCCGTAAGAGTGTTCATATGCTTGCTCGAAATGGTCTCATTTTAACATCACATGCACAATGATCTAACTCTCAGTTTGCAAACCAGAAGCTAGTGAAGAAATCTTAAGTGCCTTTGTGCGACCAACAGGAAGTGAAACCCCTCCACCAGGCTCTTCTGTGATCAATCGGCATCAACTATCTCGTTGTTAATGGAGGCTGTAGAGGGGTGTGTGTGTGTGTGTGTGTGTGTGTGTGTGTGTGTGTGTGTGTGTGTGTGTGTGTGTGTGTGTGTGTGTGTGTGGATGTGTGAAATGGAGTGTGCGTTTTTTAAAAATTCCTATTTTTTTTTTTGGGGAGAGGACGTCTTAAATATTTAATTTCTGGCGGAAAAAAAAAAAATGATAGCGCCGCAGAACAAACGAAGAATGAACACAGAGCGGGCGTCAGCAGACCCGGCAGCTTTTTCCGGGGAAAATCTCTCCACTTTTAATTGGTCGACGCGTGAAAACTTGTGTTTTGCAAAACTCCGGCGGTGGGTGACAACCGTACACGTTTTGTGGCAGCGTAACGGTACTTTAATTTGAAACATTTGTTTGTTTCCTGTCTTCGGAATGTAACTGTGAAGCGTCCATTAACGAGGTCACCATTTCATTAAAGTAGGAATATTATTAATAAATGTCGTTTTTATAGTTACACTGGCATACAAAAACTGTTAACAACTTTCCAAACACATTTTTTTGAATAGTCAAAAACATTAAATATCACACATATAGTCACCTTTAAAGTCTATATCAGGCCTGGGCAATTATTTTACTCGGAGGGCCAGATTTAGATAAAAAAGTGTGTCTGGGGGCTGGTATATCTATTTTTAGGAACACTAATACAAAACCTCACAGTAATGATTGGAACGGTAAAAACGTTATGACAGACCGCCTTAAATAAACAGAATGAAATCTGGCTTTTTTACCCCTGAATGAGACACCCAGAATGTACACGAAAATAAAGAATGTGGGGTTTACACTATTATCTATGAATGATAAAACACTGAATATTGATAACATATTTCACAATCAACCGAACCAAAATGCAACAAACATAGTGAAAAAAACCCCACCTACAATCTGAGATATCTCATAGTGACCATAGTAGGTACAAACCCCGTTTCCATATGAGTTGGGAAATTGTGTTAGATGTAAATATAAACGGAATACAATGATTTGCAAATCATTTTCAACCCATATTCAGTTGAATATGCTACAAAGGCAACATATTTGATGTTCAAAATTATAAACTTTTTTTTTTGGACAAAATAATCATTAACTTTAGAATTTGATGCCAACAACACGTGACAAAGAAGTTGGCAAAGGTGGCAATAAATACTGATAAAGTTGAGGAATGCTCATCAAACACTTATTTGGAACATCCCACAGGTGTGCAGGCTAATTGGGAACAGGTGGGTGCCATGATTGGATATAAAAACAGCTTCCCCAAAAATTCTCAGTCTTTAACAAGAAAGGATGGGGTGAGGTACACTCCTTTGTCCACAACTGCGTGAGCAAATAGTCAAACAGTTTAAGAACAACGTTTCTCAAAGTGCAATTGCAAGAAATTTAGGGATTTCAACATCTACGGTCCATAATATCATCAAAAGGTTCAGAGAATCTGGAGAAATCACTCCACGTAAGCGGCATGGCTGGAAACCAACATTGAATGACCGTGACCTTCGATCCCTCAGACGGCACTGTATCAAAAACCGACATCTCTAAAGGACATCACCACCCGGACTCAGGAACACTTCAGAAAACCACTGTCACTAAATACAGTTTGTCGCTACATCTGTAAGTGCAAGTTAAAGCTCTACTACGCAAAGCGAAAGCCTTTTATCAACAACATCCAGAAACGCCGCCGGCTTCTCTGGGCCCGAGATCATCTAAGATGGACTGATGCAAAGTGGAAAAGTGTTCTGTGGTCTGACGAGCCCACATTTCAAATTGTTTTTGGAAATATTTGACATTGTGTCATCCATACCAAAGGGGAAGCGAACCATCCAGACTGTTATCGACACAAAGTTCAAAAGCCAGCATCTGTGATGGTATGGGGGTGCATTAGTGCCCAAGGCATGGGTAACTTACACATCTGTGAAGGCACCATTAATGCTGAAAGGTACATACAGGTTTTGGAACAACATATGCTGCCATCTAAGCGCCGTCTTTTTCATGGACGCCCCTGCTTATTTCAGCAAGACAATGCCAAGCCACATTCAGAACTTGGATTCCACGTGCTGAAAGCGAGGTCATGAATTGTTCCGCCAAAAGTTGGTCGATTAGCTCTTCGTGGTTTTAGCATTGTCAATTCACCTGCTCCGGCCAAAGTCCAAGATGAAGTGCATCAGAAGAGTTCATCTCTTCTTTAAAATTGCCCAGAGCAGTCTTGGTAGCCCCGAGTCACATCGAGTCTGGTCTCTCTCCTTTTGACATGGCTGGCGTCGAAGTCTCAACAATGTGAAAGTGGGTCATTGTGAAGGCAGGAGTGGAAGATGAAGTCAGTTTAAAAAAAATAGTTACAGTACTACCTAAAGTTGGTCAACCTGAGATTGCCAGTTGAACTTGGAAATGGAAGTCTGGAATATTGCACTCTAATAATACTTCATTTCATGCTTAATTTAGGAACAAAACATGCAGAATATGCTTTATGATTAAATTAAAGATCTGCACTAAACATGAAATTGTAATCCTCTCCCTCATTAGTTTGCTTTGTTAAAAAAAGCAGGCCTCACTACACGTCATAAAATAAGCTCTGAAAGCTTTCGGCTGGTCACCTGCAGACTTGGGAGCTGCAAGTTCTCCCCTAACCTGGCAAAGCCCCACTTAAGTACTTTCAGTTGTGCTTGATTTTGGCGGCGCCGGTCGACCGAAGAGGTCGTTTTTTGCCAGGAGAAGACCACATTTCCCATGTAGTGTCACACTGACATGATGTCCGCTGTCACAAATATTAGATTGGCTATGCTGATATTAGATAGCAGACACAATCTTGGATTGCGCAACAAATAGGGCTGGGCGATATGGCCTTTTATTAATATCTCCATATTTTTAGGCCATGTCACGATACACAATATAAATCTGGATATTTTGCCTTAGCCTTGAATGAAGACTTGATGCATATAATCACAGCAGTATGATGATGCTATGTGTCTACATTAAAACACTCTTGTTCATACTGCATTAATATATGCTCATTTTAAACTTTCATGCAGAAAGGGAAATCACAACTAAGTCAATTTAGAGAAACTATATTTATTGAACAGTTATTAAAGGCCTCGGTTGGTAGAGTGGCCGTGCCAGCAACTTGGGGTTTGCAGGTTCGATTCCCACTTCCGCCACCCTAGTCACTGCTGTTGTGTCCTTGGGCAAGACACTTTACCCACCTGCACCCAGTGCCACCCACACTGGTTTAAAAATGTAACTTAGATATTGGGTTTCACTATGTAAAGCGCTTTGAGTCACTAGAGAAAAGCGCTATATAAATATAGATCACTTCACTACTGAAATGAGATTTTCTTATTTAAACGGGGATAGCAGGTCCATTCTATGTGTCATACTTGATCATTTCGCGATATTTTTGCTGAAAGGATTTAGTAGAGAATATCAATGATAAAGTTCGCAACTTTTGGTCGCTAATAAAAAAGCCTTGCCTGTACCGGAAGTAGCAGACGATGTGCGCGTGACGTCACGGGTTGTGGAGCTCCTCACATTCTCACATTGTTTACAATCATAGCCACCAGCAGCGCGAGCGATTCGGACCGAGAAAGCGACGATTTCCCCATTGTTTTGAGCGAGGATGAAAGATTTGTGGATGAGGAAAGTGAGAGTGAAGGACTAGGAGGGGGAAAAAAAAGCCGAGGGCAGTGGGGGCGATTCAGATGTTATTAGACACATTTACTAGGATGATTTTGGAAAATCCCTTATCTGCTTATTGTGTTACTATTGTTTTAGTGATATTTTATGGTACCTGAAAGTCAGAGGGGTGTAGTGACCGCCAGTGTCTCCGGTGGGAGGAGGTAATAGTCCGCAGCTGCAGGAGGACGCAAGCTCCGCTCATGTCTACGGTAAGAGCCGACTTATTAGCACAATTTTCTCACCGAAACCTGCCGGTTGGGGTTAGGTCGGGAACCATGTTCGCTTGACCGCTCTGTTCCATAGTAAAACTTCCCCTTCGAGAATGTAAACAAGGAAACACCGGCTGTGTTTGTGTTGCTAAAGGCAGCTGCAATACACCGCTTCCCACCTACAGCATTCTTCTTTGTAGTCTCCATTATTAATTGAACAAATTGCAAAAGATTCAGCAACACAGATGTCCAGAATACTGTGTAATTATGCGTTGGAAAGAGACAACTTTTAGCCGTGAGCGGTGCTGGGAGAACATGTCCGCTATCCGGTGACGTCATGCGCATGCGTAATCATTCCGCGACGTATTCAGCAGGCTACATCGCAGGAAATTTAAAATCGCAATTTAGTAAACTAAAAAAACGTATTGGCATGTGTTGCAATGTTAATATTTCATCATTGATATATAAACTATCAGACTGCGTGGTCGCTAGTAGTGGGTTTCAGTAGGCCTTTTAGCAGTGGCACAAACATTCATGTCATTACAAAACAGAAAGTACAAGATTGTCAGAGACATTTTAAAACAAGCTATGAGTGCACTTTTGTGCATGATGTCACTAAGATGACATATCAAAACAACACTAAATTAAAGTGTCCTTTTTGTACAGAACGCAACTACAATAGTTAAAAAGAAATAAAGTGCACTTATGTGCATGATGTCACACAACATATTTCAAAAACTGTCAAATAAAAATGAGCTGCATAATATGAAATCAAATAGTGTATGTCCTTCGCTGTGTGGTAGGTTCATGCGGATATTATCTCCATTTATTTTTCATACGGTGTTGATCTGGAAATTGGTGCTTCTGCATTTTGTGGGTGTGGCACCGAACGGAGATGTTGACATGCAGTTTCAAGCACTCTTCATTCTCCGGCGTGTGACTTTTCAAATGATGCTACAAATGAGCAGTGCTGCTACTCTTTGTAGCAACGCTTTTGCCGCATACTTTTTCAACATATTCCCCCTTGAAGCCAAACCACCATCAGACGATGGACCCCGTGCTGTTTTTCTTAGGAATTAATTATTCATTTGTTACCAGATTCGCACCGTCTTTCTCTCGTATTACCACTCGCTAAGCACCGTTAGCATCACAGCTAATGTTGCCCATGTCACTACCTCTCTACTCGGGGAGGGCATGTGACGTTGCACACGTGACAGTATGTAAGAAGGTGCGTTGTTTTAAGTGTCTGTGAGAAGGATAGACAAGAACGAGTGGGAAGAGCCGGTAGTGTAATGCCTGCAGCTAAAAGCAACTGTGTGAGAAAGTATACTCCAATATCACGATATAGTCATTTTCTATATCGCACAAACCCGCAGTATATCGATATATCGCCCAGCCCTAGCTACAAACATGATGACGCTACTACCAAGAATTTATCGGGGCGGATGCAGGTCCCAAGCAAAGAAAGCAAAGAGAGTTTTGTAGTGTGGAGCTATCATGCTGTTGGCACAGTTGGGAGAGTGACTGTGCCAGTAATCTGAGGGTTACTGGTTCAATCCCCACCTTCTACCATCCTAGTCACGTCCATTGTGTCCTGAGCAAGACACTTCACCCTTGCTCCTGATGGGTGCTGGTTGGCACCTTGCATGGCAGCTCCCTCCATCAGTGTGTGAATGTGTGTGTGAATGGCTGAATGTGGAAATAGTGTCAAACCGGTTTGAGTACCTTAAAAAGGTAGAAAAGCGCTATACAAGTACAACCTATTTACCGTTTATTGCTACCACGCCCATTTCCGATAGCTAACAGTAGTACCGTACACATAGGTTCCGCAGCCTCCGAAGCAGAACCTCCAGGTTCTGTAACAGCGTCTTCCCTTAGGCCCTAAGACTCTTGAACGCATCATAATAATCCCCTCAATTCACCCCAAAAATGGATTGATTAACTGGCTGGAATATAAAGACAATACAACATACATCCATAAACGTGGATGCATATGCAAAAGCACTAAATATTTATCTGTACAGTAATCTATTTATTTATATTTATAAATGATAAATGGGTTGTACTTGTATAGCGCTTTTCTACCTTCAAGGTACTCAAAGCGCTTTGACATTACTTCCACATTTACCCATTCACACACACATTCACACACTGATGGAGGGAGCTGCCATGCAAGGCGCCAACCAGCACCCATCAGGAGCAAGGGCGAAGTGTCTTGCTCAGGACACAACGGACGTGACGAGGTTGGTTCTAGGTGGGATTTGAACCAGTGACCCTCGGTTTGCGCACGGCCACTCTCCCACTGCGCCACGCCGTCCCAATTGCACCTTATTGGTTTTTTATCCTGCACTATAATGAGCTAATGCAACGAAATTTCGTTCTTATCTGTACCGTAAAGTTCAAATTTGAATGACAATAAAAAGGAAGTGTAACTGTAATTATTATTTAGATTTGAGCATCAAAAGTCACTTACTAGTTTAGCAGGAACTGAGCCAAGGCAGCATCGGTCTGAAATTCATCGTCTTTGAGTTCTGAAAGCCGGAACAATGTTGATCCTTGACTGTCATTTTATCCGGGTAAGCGCAGTTTTGACTTTTTTTGTCTCCTCAGAAGAAACTTTTTGTTTCTTTGGTTGTCTTGCAGCTTGGGCCATGATACCAGTGATTGAACGTAGGCGTTCTTCTTCTTTTTGTTTTCTGTCGGAGCGTAGGCGTTTGCACCAACTTCCGTCTATTTAACGAATGGGGAAATGGGGAGTGACGCATGCCGAAAAGCAAGGCAGCACATGTGTAGTTTTTTTTTGTGAGGCAGGAACCTTCCTCAATGTCACTAAGTGCCAGTGAGAGTGATACAGACCCCTTCAGGCCATGACAGAGGTGGCATTCAACTAGTCAAGGGGTCAGTTCGGTCGGCTCTTTAGTGTCACACGAGTGGCTCCCTGGAGCATTTTTAACAAAGGATTGCATTTGGAAAAAGGTTGGGGGGGAAATATTTTTCTTGTTTTAGTATGTTTTTTGTTTGAGGACCAACATGACACAAACCTTCCCAATTGTTAGAGAGCCCACTGTTTAATATGTTTGTGTGTGTATGCTTCACTGGAGACAGTATTGGGTGAACATCATTTTGTACTACTAATTTTGGCGGTTCTTGTACTCACCATAGTGTGGACTGGCTCCCTTGGGCATTTTTAAAAAAGGATTGAAAATGGAAAAAGATGGGGGGAAAATATTTTTCTTGTTTTTTGTTTAAGGACCAACATGACACAAACCTAAATTGTTAGAAAGCCCACTGTTTAAAATGTTTGTGTGTGTTTGTGTGTGTGTGTGTGTGTATCGTTTTGTCCTACTGATTTTGGCGGTTATTGAACTCACCATAGTGTGGACTGTGACGCAACAGTTTGTTTACATGAACAATCTTCCACTCCTTCTGTGTCTTAGTTTGTCCACCAAATGTTTTGTGCTGTGCGTGTATGCACAAAGGTGAGCTTTGTTGATGTTATTGACTTGTTGGATAGCTAATCAGGCATATTTATTCACGGCATGACTGCAAGTTAATTGATTGATTGATACTTTTATTAGCAGATTGCACAGTTCAGTACATATTCCGTACAATTGACCACTAAACGGTAACACCCGAATAAGTTTTTCAACTTGTTTTAAGTCGGGGTCCACGTTAATCAATTCATGGTAAATCAATGCTAACATGCTATTTAGGCTACCTGTATGTATACATTGCATCATTATGCCTCATTTGTAGCTATATTTGAGCTCATTTGATATCCTTTACGATTATCCTCTTTGTACATAATTTAGTTCTGCATGTTTCATGAAACAATATCTGTATGTAATAGTGGCTGCATTTCTGATAGTTGTTTGTGTGCCATGTTGTTCCAGACCACAGCAAACACTACACTCTATTAAAAGAAGACAGGCTTAACTTGTACAAACACATCTATACCTTTGGCCATTAAATACAAGTAATTTCTAGGAGTTATCTCACCCTCTGAGTAGCCTCTGATTTACTAATTATGTAAAACTGTGTAGAATAAATACTACATTTCAACATTTCTGTCAACAAAGATATGCGTCAGCCTGCGACACATAGTCATTTTGATAGTAGGCTATTATAGCTAATATAGACACTTATTGTACATCATGTGTTGCCTTCATTATAACACTTATATACGGCTTTTAACTTTTTGCGGCTCCAGACTGATTTGTTTTTTGTATTTTTGGTCCAATATGGCTCTTTCAACATTTCGGGTCGCAGAGCCCTGAACTAGTCCATCCATCATTCCAAAAGTTATGAACATGTTTTATCAAGTTACTTAGTGCTGCTTTAAATTATTAGTCTCTAACATACTTTCATTGATTTTATTTCGTAAAAGGTTTTCATCAGAGAGTGAGCCAAGGTTTCTGTGCTGTTTTTTTATGGAACATTTGGAGTTTTCCTTGTAAAATGCGCATGTGATTATTTTCCACCGACTACACCCGAAGTGCTAGCCCGAACTCAGACCTTGGCTTCCTTGGTGGGCAGTTACATGTTGGATTCAATCTCGATTCTGCAGTTTGCCGTAATGCCTCAGTAGCATCAGCAGCTTGATGCGGTCGGGATTCTCCACGTTGCTGGAAACAACATGACTCAGTTGAGTCTCTTGTGGCTGGCCTCCATTGATCAAATGCACACTGCTGCAGTCTCTAATTGCACCAGACCTTGAATTTTCCTTAAAGGGTTGTTTTCTGACTTGTGAGTGTTCTTACAAAGTTGTTAAACAATGCCAAAGCATCAAATCACGTTTGTAAATGCCTCTTTCTCAGCCAGAGAGAGAGAAGCCCCTGCCAATCAGGCTTCAGGCTGTGAGACAACACAGAAAAAGAGCAGGATTGGGTATTATTTTCATCTAATCGTGACTTAAGTGCTGCTATATATATTTTGTTTACTTTGCAGCCAGTTCGGTTTTAGTTTCATTTCACATAGCCATCCCTAAGCTTCAACGCCTTTTGTTTATTTTCGGTTGAAGCGTCGGATACCTTTTTACCTGCATGGTGATCTAAAGTGTACAAGCTCTAGTAACACCAGAAGTAAACATGTATTAAGTGGGGAAAAATGGTGATCTGAAGTGTAAACGCTTAAGTAACAACCAGAAGTAAATCTTTATTAAGAGGGAAACATCGTCATCTAAAGCAGTGGTCCCCAACCTTTTTGTATCCGCGGACCGGTTAACGCTTAATAATTTGTCCCGCGGCCCAGCGGGGGGGGGGATCCTTTTTTTAATTTTTTTATTTGTCATGAAAAAGGGACGTTTTTGTCATGAAAAAGAGGTTTTTGTGGTTGGTGCACTAATTGTAAGTGTATATTGTGTTTTTTATGTTGATTTAATAAAAAAAAAATATATATATATATATATATATATATATATATATATTTTTTTTTTTTTAAATAAAAATGAATAAAAAATTATTCTGCGGCCCGGTACCAATTGGGCCACGGCCCGGTACCGGGCCGCAGCCTGGTGGTTGGGGACCACTGATCTAAAGTGTACTAGCTCTAGTAACAGCAGAAGTAAACCTTTATTAAAAGGGAAATATGGTCATCTAAAGTCTACAACCTCTGATAACATCAGAAGTATTTTTTATTAAGAGGGAAAAATGTTCATTTAAAGTGTACAAACTTTATTAACACCAGATGTAAATATTTATTAAGTGGGATACATTGTCATCTAAAGTGTACAAGCTGTAGTAACACCAGAAGTTCACCTTTATTAAGAAGGATATATCATTTAAAGTGTAAAAGCTCTAGTTACACCAGAAGTACACCTTTATTAAGAAGGATACATTGTCATCTAAAGTGTACAAGCTCTAGTAACACCAGAAGTACACCTTTATTAAGAAGGATATATCATTTAAAGTGTAAAAGCTCTAGTTACACCAGAAGTACACCTTTATTAAGAAGGATACATTGTCATCTAAAGTGTACAACCTCTAGTAACACCAGAAGTACACCTTTTATTAAGAAGCATATATCATCATTTAAAGTGTACAAGCTCTAGTAACGCCAGAAGTACACCTTTTATTCAGAAGGATGTATCATTTAAAGTGTATAAGCTCTAGTAACGCCAGAAGTAAACCTTTATTAAAAGGGAAATATCATCATTTAAAGTGTACAAGCTCTAGTAACACCAGAAGTACACCTTTATTAAGAAGGATATATCATCATTTAAAGTCTACAAGCTCTAGTAAAACCAGAAGTACACCTTTATTAAGGATATATCATCATTTAAAGTGTACAAGCTCTAGTAACACCAGAAGTACACATTTATTAAGAAGGATATGTCATCATTTAAAGTGTACAAGCTCTAGTAACACCGGAAGTACACCTTTATTAAGAAGGATATGTCATCATCTAAAGTGTACAAGCTCTAGTAACACCAGAAGTACACCTTTATTAAGAAGGATATATCATCATTTAAAGTGTACAAGCTGTAGTAACACCAGAAGTACACCTTTATTAAAAAGGATATATCATCATTTAAAATGTACAAGCTCTAGTAACACCAGAAGTGAACCTTTACTAAGAGGGATACATTGTCATCTAAAGTGTACAAGCGCTAGTAACACCAGAAATAAATCTTTATTACGAGGGATACATTGTCATCTAAAGTGTACAAACTCGTAACACCAGAAGTTGGATACCTTTTTACCTGCACACTGCCTTCCGCTGTCGTCTGCATATTGTGATTACGACTAACATCTACAAAAGCAATTTAGCTATCTGCTGCCACCTACTGATATGGAAGCGTATTACTTGTAGGGCTGGGCGATATATCGGTATACTCGATATATCGCAGGTTTGTCTCTGTGCGATATAGAAAATGACTATATTGTGATATTCGAGTATACGTCCTCGCGTATATTTGAATATCCTGGCTTCAAGCAGGAATATGTTGAACTTTTATGCGGTGGAAGCGTGGCTACAAAAATTAGCAGCACTGCTAATTTTTAGCATCATTGGAAAAGTCACCCGCTAGAATATTTTGTGCCACACCCACAAAATACCGAAGCAACTTTTTCCACATCACCATAGGACATATACTATTTGATATGCAGCTCATTTGTATGTGACACATATTGAAATATCTTGTGTGACATCATGCACAAAAGTGCACTTTATTTGTTTTTAACTATTGTTGTGGCGTTCTGTACAAAAAGTGCACGTTAATTTAGTGTTGTTTTGATATGTCATCTTAGTGCAGGGGTGTCAAACTCATTTTAGATCGGGGGCCACCTGGAGACAAATATACTCCCAAGATAACTTATAAATAAAGAAAACTTCAGATTGTTTTCTTTCTTTAGAATAAAACAAGCACATTCTGAAATTGTACGAATCATATTGTTATTATTATTATTATTTTTTTTTTGCAATTACCTGTTGCGGTTAATAGTATAGTATACTATATTTGTCTGTATTTATATTTTCTGAATAAATTATGTGATAATGTTCATCAGTCAACTCATTGGTGTTAATTTTCAACCTATCTAGATACAAAAAATATATCAAAATCAAATTAGATTATGTTATTAATGTAATTTGTAATTAATGTAGTTTGTTTTATACATATGTAGCATAATCTACAAATACACAAAACATTGCTATTGCGACATCCAGTGGACACGTTTAGAATAGCTCTTTCTTTCATGTGGCCTATTTTTGTGTGTGTTCTTTATGGACGGTGGCAGTTATCATTAATGACTGGTGGGAGAAGCAATTGCATTTATTACATCATCCAGGTGATTGTGCGTGTGTCAAGGAGCGTATTGGAGGCTTTAATGTTGTGCCTATTTTTGTGTATTTTATGAACGCTGGCAGTTATCATTAACAACTGGTGAGAGGAGAAATTGCATTTATTACATCATACAGGTGATGCTCCCTGTAGGCTTTAATTTAGTGGCCTATTTTCGTGTAACTCATCTCACGGGCCGGACAAAACATGTTCGCGGGCCTGATCCGGTCGTATGTTTGACACCTCTGTCTTAATGACATCATGCACAAAAGTGCACGAATAGCTTGTTTTGAAATGTCTCTGACAATCTTGCACTTTCTAGTTTGAAATGACATGAATGTTTGTGTCACTGCTTAATAACTGTTTAATAAATACAGTTTTGGTCAATTGACTTAGTTGTGATTTCCCTCTCTGCATGAAAGTTTAAAATGAGCATATATTAATGCAGTATGAACAAGAATGTTTTAATGTAGACACATAGAATCATCATACTGCTGTGATTATATGTATCAAGTGTTAACTCAAGGCTAAGGCAAAATATCGAGATATATATGTTGTGTATCGTGATATGGCCTAAAAATATCGAGATATTAAAAAAAGGCCATATCGCCCAGCCCTAATTACATGGTTACGCTGCCGAGCTCTAAACAGTACAGACACTCAACAACGGCACATTTGTGGATTATAATTACTGGTGTGCAAAGCCTTCCTGGTAAGGTCTATTCAGGTGTACTGGAAAGGAGGCTACGCCAGATTGTCGAACCTCAGATTCAGGAGGAACAGTGTGGTTTTCATCCTGGTCGTGGAACTGTGGACCAGATCTATACTCTTGGCAGGGTTCTTGAGGGTGCATGGGAGTTTGCCCAACCAGTCTATATGTGCTTTGTGGACTTGGAGAAGGCATTCGACCGTGTCCCTCTGAAAGTCCTGTGGGGAATGCTCTGAGAGTATGGGGTATCGGACTGTCGGATTGGGGCGGTCCACTCCCTGTATGATCAGTGTCAGAGCTTGGTACGCATTGCCGGCAGTAAGTCGGACACGTTTCCAGTGAGGGTTGGACTCCGAAAGGCTGTCCTTTGTCACCGATACTGTTCATAACTTTTATTGACAGAATTTCTCGGCGCAGTCAAGGCGTTGAGGGGTTCCGGTTTGGTGGCTGCAGGATTTGGTCTCTGCTTTTTGCAGATGATGTGGTCCTGATGGCTTCATCTGGCCAGGATCTTCAACTCTCACTGGATCGGTTCGCAGCCGAGTGTAAAGCGACTGGGATGAGAATCAGCACCTCCAAGTCTAAGTCCATGGTTCTCGCCCGGAAAAGGGTGGAGTGCCATCTCCGGGTTGGGGAGAACACCCTGCCCCATTTGGAAGAGTTCAAGTACCTCTGAGTCTTATTCACGAGTGAGGGAAGAGTGGATCATGAGATCGACAGGCGGATCGGTGCGGCGTCTTCAGTAATGCGGACGCTGTATCCGTTGTGGTGAAGAAGGAGCTCGGCCGGAAGGCAAAGCTCTCAATTTATCGGTGCATCTATGTTCCCATCCTCACCTATGGTCAAGAGATCTGGGTTATGACCAAAAGGATAAGATCACGGGTACAAGCGGCCAAAATGAGTTTCCTGGCTCTCCCTTAGAGATAGGGTGAGAAGCTCTGCCATTCGGGAGGAGCTCAAAGTAAAGCCAGTGCTCCTCCACATCGAAAAGGAGCCAGATGAGGTGGTCAGGATGCCACCCGAAACACCTCCTTCGTGAGGTTTTTCGGGCACGTCCGACTGGTAGGAGGCCAAGGGGAAGACCCAGGACACGTTTGGAAGACTATGTCCCCCGGCTGGCCTGGGAACGCCTCAGGATTTCCCGGGAAAAGCTGGACGAAGTGGCTGGGGAGAGGAAAGTCTGGGCTTCCCTGCTTAGGCTGCTGCCCCCACGACCAGACCTCAGATAAGCAGAAGATGATGGATGGATGGATGGTTTGCAAACAAATATTTTTAACCCAATTTGGTGATATTACATAATCTCCCACGGCACACCAGACTGTATTTGCACTGATCTCGACCTCGAGGAAGTGTTTTAAATGCATCAACATGGAAATTATATTTTTTTTAAAAACAACCAGGTTGTTAGCCAGTGAGGATGCAGCGCTCCATTTCCCTTCACACGCCAGCAGTCAAGGCTGTGGATGTAATTATTTGATTGTTTCCTTTTTGCCTCACCACTCTTTAATCTGCTTAGCGTGTTCATGCCAACTGGTGACGCTTGTTTAGTCCCGCACCTAAATGTCTCCTGGCAAGCCCGCTGTACGATTGTTTTGCTAATGAAACTACGAGAGCCGGCGCCGACATCTCCAATAGCTGGGAGTGTGGCGGTAAAGATCCCTGGGAGGATCCACCGGGCGTCTGACAAGGACCGCGGCTCTGGCTGTATCACTGACAGAGCTTCCTCGGTCCTTAATCGCTTTGGCGATAAGCAACCACGCGGGGAACCTTGAAATTGGAACTAAGGACCCGAGCGAGCGCGAGTTCAGGAGATTCGGTGAGGGCGGGGAGTCGGCCCGGATGGCGGCCGCCTGCCGGCTTTGCTGGCTGAGTTAAACCCGGCTGACGGTCCTTTTCAGCGCAGCACGACGTTAAATTATGCTCATGACTCTGAACACAATGTTGCCAATTTTTGTCCCATTCCTCATCTTCACTTTGATTCATGAGCGAAACACAACATGCCGACTTTACGCTTTTCTGCGAGGTGCTGATATTTTTTTCCGCCTGTTAAAATAAACCGTTAGTTTCATCCGTTCCCGTGGAAATCTTTGCCCGAATCAAGTTGCCGTTTTTTTAGCAAAGCGTGTACAGTTGCAGTTTGTTAGCAAATTCTTCCGCTAGTCCGAGGTTGGGTCGCGGGGGCAGCAGCCTAAGCAGGGAAGCCCAGACTTTCCTCTCCCCAGCCACTTCATCCAGCTGTTCCCAGTGGATCCCGAGGCGTTCCCAGGCCAGCCGGGAGACATAGTCTTCCCAACGTGTGCCTTGGTCTTCCCCGCCCGTGGCCTCCTACCAGTTGGACGTGCCCTAAACACCTCCCTAGGGAGGCATTTGGGTGGCATCCTGAGCAGATGCCCAAACCACCTCATCTGGCTCCTCTCGATGTGGAGGAGCAACGGCTTTACTTTGAGTTCCTCCCGGATGACAGAGCTTCTCACCCTATCTCCAAGGGAGAGCCTGGAAACTCATTTCGGCCGCTTGTACCCGTGATCTTGTCCTTTCGGTCATAACCCAGAGCTCATGACCATAGGTGAGGATGGGAACGTAGATCGACCGGTAAATTGAGAGCTTTGCCTTCCGGCTCAGCTCCTTCTTCACTACAACGGATCGATACAGTGTCCTCATTACTGAAGACGATCCATCCGCCTGTCGATCTCACGAGCCATTCTTCCCTCACTCCTGAACAAGACTCCTAGGTCCTTGAATTCCTCTACTTGGGGCAGGGTCTCCTCCCCAACCCGGAGATGGTATTCCACCCTGTTCCTGGCGAGAACCATGGACTCGGACTTGGAGGTGCTGATCCTCATCCCATTCGCTTCACACTCGGCTGCGAACTGATCCAGTGAGAGCTGAAGATCCTGGCCAGATGAAGCCATCGGGACCTCATAATCTGCAAAAAGCAGAAACCTAATCCTGCAGCCACAAAACCGGATCCCCTCAACACCTTGACTGTGCCTCGAAATTCTGTCCATAAATGTTAAGAACAGAATCGGTGACTAATCGGTGTGGAGAATGCATATATTTTTGAGTGTTCTTTCTTTATCCATAGTCATGTTTAAATCAGCTAATATTTTCCCATGTGAACACTTTGGGTTTGTTATCTTATGTCCGCTAGTACAGTGTTTTTCAACCTTTTTTGAGGCAAGGCACAGTTTTTTCATAAAACACAATCCGGAGGCACACCACCAACAGACAACGTTAAAAAATGAAACTCCAGCAGGTCGTTGTGCCTTATTTTGAGTTTGTTGGTGTTTTCCTGTGTGTAGTGTCTTATTTCCTGTCTTGCGCTGTTATTTTGGTGGCCCTCCCGGTTTTGTTGGTGTTTTCCTGAAGCAGTTTCATGTCTTCCTTTGAGCGCTAATCCGTGCTCCTGCCTTGTGTTAGCTAAAAAGGCTATTAACGTTGTTGCTATCCTTCTTTGTGTGTACTTTGTGGACGCCGTAAGTTTTTGCTGTCGTCCAGCATTCTGTGTCTGTTTACTTTGTTGCCAGTTCAATTTTACTTTCGTTCTGCATAGCCATTGCCCTTTCCTTTCCCTTTGGTTAATTTTTGGTTTAAGCATTTATTTACCAAATTTGTAAACAATGGCTTTATCCTTTTAACATTGGGAACATTATAATAATTCTACCCACGTTAATCCACATTAAACTGCCTCAAGTTGTTGCTTTGATTAAATAAATTGACAAAAGTTTTCTTCAACATATAAAAAGTGTAACATTAAACAGTTTCAAATCAACTCATCATGCTTGATTTATTACAGCATTTGGGAAGTCTGTAGTTGACTTTTATTATGCACTCACACACACACACGCACGCACGCACACACACAACAAAATGAGCTAACGTAACGCTAAAAGCTAATTTGCCTTCACCTCAACTATGAGCGAGCTGAGCTGCAGTTTAACTTTCTAGAAGGTCAACGGGCTCATAGTGATGTTTGTAATAGTTGTGACTGGGAAGTGTTTTTTTTATCATTTGGGGAGTGTACGATGTCAGCTGCTCACCTGCTAGACACATATCTGATCATCTCGACGCCAGAGCGCTGACTCCATGCTTTCTGAATACGCACTGCTGATTGGCTGTTACATCGCTCTGAATACGCACTGCTGATTGGCTTTGTATGTAACCAATCAGATGGTTGGGTGGGCGGGACAATGCTGGGTGCTCACTGCTCAGACAAAGGCAGAAAGCAGAGCAGCTTGTTAAGACTTTAGATTACAAACTCGTTCGATACACCCTCGTACCGAACCGAAACCCCCGTACCGAAACGGTTCAATACAAGTACACGTACTGTTTCACCCCTAATGGTCATCTAATTAGTTACTATGGTCATCTACGTCACAGCAGCTCAAACGAGGCACCAAGCAGTGTGGGTAGAGAGCGTTTCCACAGACGCGGAAGGAGATTTTCACAGCAAAGTTCTAAAGCTTAGTGCTATATAGAGGAGAATAGAAAGTACTTTATTGCTCCCTGGGGGAAATTCAGCAACTATCAGATACAACAGATTGTGGGTTTATTTTGTACCCTTTGCGTTCATATTTTGCGTTTGTTTGACTTGATTGTAAAATATGTCTATCGAAAGCAGGTGTGACGTTCATTAGTTGTCAATATTTAGTGTTTTATCCTTAATAGAAAGATGTAAAAATTCCATTCTGTTTTTTAAGGCGGTCTTTCATAATGTTTTTAGCATTCAATCAGACATTGTGAAGTTTTCTATTAGTGTCCCTAAAAATAGATATACTGGCCCCCAGTCACATTTTTTTCTCTAAATGTGGCCTCTGAGTCAAAATAATTGCCCAGGCCTGCTCCAAATCAGTATGCATGTAGAGGGTCTGTCCACGAAACATTCAAATACGCTAAGAGAAGCCATTGGACTGACAGGGAAGTCGCAAACAACAAAGCCATAGTCGAGTAGTGTGTTCAAGTGTGCACGGGCGACAGGCTCCACAGCATCTTCGCAACAACCACATAAATCCACAATACGGCCGGCAGTTAGCTCTGATTGTATTTAAAGCAGCTAACAGGAAAACTCTTTGAATAAAACTCAGTGGGTCCATTTATCACCCGGGCACTGAAAGCACCTCAGACATTATTTGCAGCACATTCTCAGGAAGAGCAGTGGGCACCAGAAACTTGTAATGTTTGTCAGTGGTGGCCTAAGTCCACATGGTGATCCATCACACTATTTCTTGCCGTTTTCAAAAAAAAAAAAAATGCCCGTATCAGATAGCGACGCCAAAACGAATCTCTGAGGAATGGCAGCCTGCCAGGCAAGCGCAGAATTACACAATGTCGTTGGACACTATATGAAGCGCTACATGTTGGGTAAAATATGACTGACCATAGGGTCGGGCGATATGGACTATATCGGATATAAGTCATTTTACTGAGTTTAGGAACATAATACAAATTAAAAAAAAAAATAAAAAAAAGATTTTTTGATGATAAGAAAATATAGTATTCAGTGTCAAATCGACAAGATCAACTCTTGACTCGGTATCATTACAGTGGATGTCAGGTGTAGATCCATCCATCCATCCATTTTCTACCGCTTATTCCCTTTGGGGTCGCGGGGGGGTGCTGGAGCCTATCTCAGCTACAGTTGGGCGGAAGGCAGTGTACACCCTGGACAAGTCGCCACCTCATCACAGGGCCAACACAGATAGACAACATTCACACACTAGGGCCAATTTAGTGTTGCCAATCAACCTATCCCCAGGTGCATGTCTTTGGGGGTGGGAGGAACCCGGAGTACCCGGAGGGAACACAGAAAGATCCCGAGCCCGGGATTGAACCCAGGACTACTCAGGATCACTTTAAATGTTCAAAAGAATGTCTGGGTTTTAAAGGGTTGGGGTTAATTAAACGCACGTCTGTGAGTCAAGACAGTCTGCAAAATAAACCACCAGGGGACCTGATTAGGTCGTAGCACACTGCGATAGTCCAGTCAGAGTCCAAGAATGTCACTGAACTCACCACGCTGCTGTGGTGTGTCGAGCCAAACAATCAATAAAATGGCCTTTGCCAGTTGTCCTCTGTGGTTTTGTACAGAATCAAATTAAGAAATACATACATTAATCAAACCATGGGTACCAATGTACTAGATAAGTTTGCCGTCATAGATAAAAGTTATTTAATAGCAGAATTAAATGAACAGAGTGAACCTTCTTGTCGGTCATCCACAGGTGGGCGGAGGTGGGGACTGCTAGCTTACACACACACACACACACACACACACACACACACACACACACACACACACACACACACACACACACCTTTGTGTATTTATTACCTTCTTGAGACCTCCGCAAAAAACTTTTGTGAAAAATGAGTTGGAATTTTACAAGAAAAACGTTGTAACTAACAAGTAAAACTTTGAATTTTGGCGGTACTATAATAAAAGTTGTCATTTTGCTCAATGCAAGTCAAAATTTTACAAGGAAAAACTGAACATTTGTGAAATATTATGATAAAAGTTGGATTTTTACCCAATAGCAGTCACAATTTTACAAGAAGAGCTTAAAATGTTGGCAATTTTATTAAAGGAGTAGTAATTTTACTCGACAAAAGTCTCAATTTTAAAAGAAAACTTTAAAGTATTGGCAATATTATAATCCTCATTGGATTTTTATTTGGCAAAATTATGACAAAAGTCAAAGGCACCACCGATCCCGCGACCCCAAAGGGAATAAGCGGTAGAAAATGGACGGATGAATGACAAAAGTCATAATTTTACTCAAAAATGTTCACCATTTTACAAGAACAATAAAAAAATTGGCAATATTTCGGATAAAAGTCAGAATTTTACATGACAAATGTCACCATTTTTCATTAAAAAGTCATAATTGTACATAAAAAAAGTAGTAAGTTTATGAGAAAATATTGCAATATTACAGAAACAGAAAGAATATGAGAACTTTTCCCAATATTGTAAGAAAAAAAGTCGACACATTTTGAAAAACTTTTTATTATCATTTTTTGTTTGTAAATGTTATTTAATCTTCATTATTTACTTCAAGTTATTACACACACACACACATTCTTTTATTTGTTACCTTCTTGAGACCTCCGAAAAATGCCTACCTCTGTAGGACCACCCTTTCTAGATATATAAAGATGTGTATTTACAACATTAATAATATATACATGCTTTGCAAATATGAAGAAGTTTTTTGTGAAAACTGAGTCGGAATTTTACAAGAAAAACGTCGTAACTAACAAGAGAAACTTAGAATTTTGGCGGTATTATAATAAAAGTTGTCATTTTGCACAATGCAAGTCAAAATTTTACAAGAAAAAAACTGAACATTTGTGAAATATTATGATAAAAGTTGGATTTTTACCCAATAGCAGTCACATATTTACAAGAAGAGCTTAAAATGTTGGCAATTTTATTAAGAGTCGTAATTTTACTCGACAAAAGTCACAATTATAAAATAAAACTTAAAAGTATTGGCAATATTATATTCCTCATTGGATTTTTATTTGACAAAATTATGACAAAAGTCAAAGGCACCAGCGATCCCAAAGAGAATAAGCGGTAGGAAAATGGATGGATAAATGACAAAAGTCATAATTTTACTCAAAAATGTTCACCATTTTACAAGAACAACAAAAAAATTGGCAATATTTCGGATAAAAGTCTGAATTGTACATGACAAATGTCACCATTTTTCATTAAAAAGTCATAATTTTACGTTTAAAAAAGGAGTAAGTTTATGAGAAAATATTGCAATATTACAGAAACAGAAAGAATATGAGAATTGTTCACAATATTGTTAGAAAAAAAGTCGACACATTGTGAAAAACTTTTTATTATGTTTTGTTTGTAAATGTTTTTTAATCTTCATTATTTACTTCAAGTTATTACACACGCACACGCACATACACACACACACACACACACACACACACACACACACACACTCACACACACACACACACACACACACACACACACACACACACACATTATTGTACTTGTTACCTTTTTGAGACCTCCGAAAAATGCCTACCTCTTTAGGACCACCCTTTCTAGATATATAAAGATGTGTATTTACAACATTGATAATATATACACACTATGCAAATATAAAAAGTTTGTTGTGAAAAATGAGTTTGAATTTCACAAGAAAAACTTTGAATTTTGGCAGTATTATAATAAAAGTCGTCATTTTGCTCACAGCAAGTCAAAATTATACAAGCAAAATTGAACATCTGTGCAATATTATGATAAAAGTTGGATTTTACCCAATAGCAGTCACAATTTTTAAGTTTTATAAAAGCAATATTATAATACTAATCGGAATTTTACCTGGCAAAATTATGACAAAAGTTAGAATTTTACTGAAAAAATGTCACCATTTACAAGAAAAAAAAAATGGCAATATTGTGATACAAGTCAGAATTTAATACGTCAAGTGTCATCATTTTGCATTAAAAAGTCACAATTTTGCATTAAAAGTAATAATTTTACGAGAAAATATTGCAATATTACAGAAACAGAAAGAATATGAGAAATTGTTCCCAATATTGTTAGAAAAAAGTCAACACATTGTGGAAAAAGACTATCTCTTATTTTTTGTTTGTAAATAGTTTTTAATCTTCATTATTTACTTCAAGTTATTACAGTATGTCTCTATATACATATTTATTTATTTGTTTTGATTAATTTTACCCAAGGAGGCACATTTCAATTTCTTACACACACTTGTTATTTCATATGTTGAGCAGAGGGGGGCATTAAAACCGACACACAGTCAAGTTGAAAAATCGGTCCTTTTTTGGACCACCCTCATTTTGATAGTTTCAGTACACACACACACACACACACACACACACACACACGCACACACACACGCACACACACACTCACTCACACACACACACGGACAGAGACCCTCGCTAGTTGCTCGTGAAAATGCTGGGCCATTCACACAATAATCTACACCAGGGGTCACCAACCTTTTTGAAACCAAGAGCTACTTCTTGGGTACTGATTAATGCGAAGGGCTACCAGTTTGATACACACTTAAATAAATTGCCAAAAATAGCCAATTTGCTCAATTTACCTTTAATAAATAAATCTATATATTTAAAAAAAAAATGGGTATTTCTGTCTCTCATTCCGTCGTATATATTTTTTTCCTTTTACGGAAGCTTTTTTGTAGAGAATAAATGATGAAAAAAACACTTAATTGAACGGTTTAAAAGAGGAGAAAACACGAAAAAAATGAAAATTTAATTTTGAAACACAGTTTACCTTCAATTTCGACTATTTATAATTCTAAATTCAACCGGAAAAAAAAGAGAAAAACCAGCTAATTTGAATCTTTCTGAAAAAATTCAAAAAAGAATTTATGGAACATCATTAGTAATTTTTCCTGATTAAGATTAATTTCAGAATTTTGATGATATGTTTTAAATAGGTTAAAATCCAATCTGCACTTTGTTAGAATATATAACAAATAGGACCAAGCTATATTTCTAACAAAGAAAAATCATTATTTCTTCTAGATTTTCCAGAACAACATTTTTTAAAGAAATTCAAACGACTTTGGAATAAGATTTAAATTTGATTTTACAGATTTTCTAGATTTGTCAGACTATTATTTTCGAATTTTAATCGTAATAAGTTGAAGAAATATTTCACAAGTATTCTTCGTCAAAAAAACAGACGCTAAAATGAAGAATTAAATTAAAATGTATTATTTTTTACAGTAAAAAAAATAAATTTACTTGAACATTGATTTAAATTGTCAAGAAAAAAGAGGAAGGAATTTAAAAGGTAAAAAGTTATATGTGTTTAAAAATCCTAAAATAATTTTTAAGGTTGTATTTTTTATCTAAAATTGTCTTTCTGAACGTTATAAGAAGCAAAGTAAAAAAATAAATGAATTTATTTAAACAAGTGAAGACCAAGTCTTTAAAATATGTTTTTGGATTTTCAAATTCTATTTGAGTTTTGTCTCTCTTAGAATTAAAAATGTCCAGCAATGCGAGACCAGCTTGTTAGTAAATAAATCAAATTTAAAAAATAGAGGCAGCTCACTGGTAAGTGCTGCTATTTGAGCTGTTTTTAGAACAGGCCAGCGGGCTACTCATCTGGTCCTTATGGGCGACATGGTGCCCGCGGACATCGCGTTGGTGACCCCTGATCCACACCAATTTTAGAACGTGCATGATTGCCACATTTCTCACCGATTTGAACTGTTCTGACTTCCAAAAAATTCCAGGAATTCCCAGTTTTGCAAAGCCCTATTTTCACAGTCCACATTTTTCTACTGATTCAAAATTCCAACACCAACCAATTATGATATCATCTAAGACCGGGGTCTGCAACCTGCGGCTCTTTGCCGCCGCCCTAGTGGCTCCATGGAGTTTTTTCAAAAATGTATGAATGCATATTCTTTTTTGATTAATCATGATTAATCCCAGGTTAATACCCGCAGGCATAATGTGAATTAATTTTAAAAAGCGTCCCTTAAGCGTCCATTAATGTGATGTGGCCTTAATGAAAATGAATTTCACACCCCTTATCTAAAATGTAAAAAAAAAACAAAAAACATTTTATTATCCTTTTCATCCATCATATATAGTGTATTTTATTGTTTTATGCATGTACAACTATATTTCTTCTCTATAAATTATTGTGTGTCAACATTTTTAGGCACCGGCAACTGATTAATTGGACTTGCATTATTTCATATGGGAACAATTTTTTTGTTTTTCCTACATTTCGGTTTTCAACGGACCTTTTGGGATGGATAAAGAGACAGAGGCACCATTGTATTATTATTATATTTTTGGTCTTAGATTCTGCAAAGTGAAGCTGCCCATACATTGAGGAAAACCTTCAAGACTTATATCAACTGTTTATGGAAAGACTTATGCTGACTGTGTGTGTGTGTGTGTGTGTGTGTGTGTGTGTGTGTGTGTGTGTGTGTGTGTGTGTGTGCGTGTGTGTGTGTGTGTGTGTGCGCTTGTGTGTGCTTGTGCTTGTTCCAGTGTAAACTCCAAGGTTAAAGTAAATCTTTATTGTGATGCTATTATGAAAAGGGAATAAATTAGTTTCAGGCTCCAACTGTGGCCATTACAAAATATTTAGTTTCACATTTTACCGTTCCAATGTTGAGCTAAGAGAAGTTAAGTAAATCTGCCGTGATTCAATTCACTGCCAAGTCTAAAACCTGCGGAAGCGATGTGGTCATTAAAAGCAACAAGTTAACAGAGCTGTGGCTGTAAGCAGCCTCATTTTTTGGAATGGACTCCACATGATGGAATCATCTGCTTTTGAAATATCCTGAGGTTTTCGGAGAGATAGTGTCTCACTCAGTAATCCCTCGTTTACTGTGGTTATGGAATTCCCCTAAAGTAGGAATCAATAATTAATCATTATTAATCAAATAGTTTCATGGCTTGTGTGTAAAAAATTATGTTTGCTACTTTTTAAATATGTTGTTCAACATTCTTAGAGTCCACTCTGACAGTTTTGGACTGTTTCTGTGTGTTTTCATTTCCTGCCACTTCATCTCTGGCCTGAGCCCAACAACCCCCCTCACCTGTTCCTGGTTGCCAATCAGGACACACCTGTTGGCGGTTGGCGATAAGGACACGCCCGTCGCCGGTTGCCGATCAGGACACGGCCGTTGCCGGTTGGCGATTATGACACACATGTCGCTGGTTGGCAATCAGGACACTGCCATCGCGGTTACCGAACCAGACAAGCACGTCGCCGGTTGTCGGTCAGGATATGCCCGTCGCCAGTTGCCAATCAGGACACGCCGGTTGCCGATCAGGATACTCCCTCCGCCGGTTGCCGATCATGACAGTCCCGTCGCCTGTTGCCGATCCAGACACGTCCATCGCCGGTTGCCGATCAGGACACGTCGGTTGTCGATCAGGACACGCGTGTCGCCGGTTGCTGATCAGGACACGCGTGTCGCCGGTTACTGATCAGGACACGCCTGTCGCCGGTTGGCGATCAGGACACGCCTGTCGCCGGTTGGCGATCAGGACACGCCTGTCGCCGGTTGGCGATCAGGACACGCCTGTCGCCGGTTGGCGATCAGGACACGCCTGTCGCCGGTTGGCGATCAGGACACGCCTGTCGCCGGTTGGCGATCAGGACACGCCTGTCGCCGGTTGGCGATCAGGACACGCCTGTCGCCGGTTGGCGATTATGACACACATGTCGCTGGTTGGCAATCAGGACACTGCCATCGCGGTTACCGAACCAGACAAGTTCGTCGCCGGTTGTCGGTCAGGATATGCCCGTCGCCAGTTGCCAATCAGGGCACGCCGGTTGCCGATCAGGATACTCCCTCCGCCGGTTGCCGATCATGACAGTCCCGTCGCCTGTTGCCGATCCAGACACGTCCATCGCCGGTTGCCGATCAGGACACGTCGGTTGTCGATCAGGACACGCGTGTCGCCGGTTGCTGATCAGGACACGCGTGTCGCCGGTTACTGATCAGGACACGCCTGTCGCCGGTTGGCGATCAGGACACGCCTGTCGCCGGTTGGCGATCAGGACACGCCTGTCGCCGGTTGGCGATCAGGACACGCCTGTCGCCGGTTGGCGATCAGGACACGCCTGTCGCCGGTTGGCGATCAGGACACGCCTGTCGCCGGTTGGCGATCAGGACACGCCTGTCGCCGGTTGGCGATCAGGACACGCCTGTCGCCGGTTGGCGATCAGGACACGCCTGTCGCCGGTTGGCGATCAGGACACGCCTGTCGCCGGTTGGCGATTATGACACACATGTCGCTGGTTGGCAATCAGGACACTGCCATCGCGGTTACCGAACCAGACAAGTTCGTCGCCGGTTGTCGGTCAGGATATGCCCGTCGCCAGTTGCCAATCAGGGCACGCCGGTTGCCGATCATGACAGTCCCGTCGCCTGTTGCCGATCCAGACACGTCCATCGCCGGTTGCCGATCAGGACACGTCGGTTGTCGATCAGGACACGCGTGTCGCCGGTTGCTGATCAGGACACGCGTGTCGCCGGTTACTGATCAGGACACGCCTGTCGCCGGTTGGCGATCAGGACACGCCTGTCGCCGGTTGGCGATCAGGACACTCCTGTCGCCGGTTGGCGATCAGGACACCCCTGTCGCCGGTTGGCGATCAGGACACGCCTGTCGCCGGTTGGCGATCAGGACACGCCTGTCGCCGGTTGCCGATCAGGACACGCCTGTCGCCGGTTGCCGATCAGGACACGCCTGTCGCCGGTTGCCGATCAGGACACGCCTGTCGCCGGTTGCCGATCAGGACACGCCTGTCGCCGGTTGGCGATCAGGACACGCCTGTCGCCGGTTGGCGATCAGGACACGCCTGTCGCCGGTTGGCGATCAGGACACGCCTGTCGCCGGTTGCCGATCAGGACACGCCTGTCGCCGGTTGCCGATAATGACACGCTGGTTGTTGATCAGGACACGCCCGTCGCCGGTTGCCGATCAGGACACGCCTGTCGCTGGTTGGCAATAAGGACATGCCTGTCGCCGGTTGCCGATCAGAACACGCCCGTTTAGAAACAATTAATGTATAAAAAAACATGTACATAATCTTTCTTTATGAATAACTCACTTCACAACGTATTTACCTGTGTCTAATATATGAAAAAATAAAAAAATATTTTAAAATGTAGTGGTTGTGGCTTCTAGCTCTATAGTCCGTGAACTATGGTAGTCATATTTTGTACTGAGCATTGAGTCGCGGTAAGATCACTTCTCTGCTTCAATGGTTTGCATCACACTTTCCCGGGGGGGCGGTATAGCTCGGTTGGTAGAGTGGCCGTGCCAGCAACTTGAGGGTTCCAGGTTCGATCCCCGCGTCCGCCATCAAAGTCACTGCCGTTGTGTCCTTGGGCAAGACACTTTACCCACCTGCTCCCAGTGCCACCCACACTGGTTTAAATGTAACTTAGACATTGGGTGTCATTATGTAAAAGCGCTTTGAGTCACTAGAGAAAAGCGCTATATAGATATAATTCAATTCCACTTCCCTTCCCATCTTTCCCGTCACCGGTACTCCTCTGTGGCGACATCACACAAAAAGCCAAGGCAAAGATCTTATTAGATTTGTGAACGTGATGAATGACGTTTGACTTTCAAGCCATATTTGCCCGGAGAATGTCAGTGGAAAATCTGATTGCCCCCTTTGTGAGAAAATACTGTTTTTTCTCTTCAAAGTGGAAATCGTTCTCCAAATTTGAAGCACTTAATTCGGGACATGTGTGGAACACATCCCCTTATACCTTGGGAAGTTCCTGTCATAATATACTACCCTTGGCCGTTTTTTTTTGTTTTTTTTTCTTCCACGAAGGGGATAGAGAAACCAGACCTTGCGGTCGAGCGGCACCCGGCCTGAGAACACGGGGAGTCCAGAGATTTTCCTTGTTTGGAAAGCTGCCATCACTCCTCTGTAATTGAGACGGAGAGCGGGCTGATTTATGGAGCTCTTACTCTCAGGATGAAGGAATGGCTGTAGGTGGGGAATGAAATGGCTTGGGAATGAATGGCCGGGGTGTTACAAAGAATGCATTATTAACAGGTGGGGGTCGACGCCGTCTGCATTCTGCCTCTTAGTGAGGACTAAAACATAACATTTGGCCTGTTTAATCAATATGTCAGCCTCGTATTTGTAGCCATCTGTTGGGCCTTCTGGAGAAATGAAGGTGGGCAGTAACCTTTTTTTTTTCCTCTCTTTAGCCACGTCATGACACATATTCACTGTGCACAACTAGCTGAGGGATAAACAAGCCGCCCTGAAAGTCTGAAAGGAGGCCCCTGTGCAGGCGTGCATGTTTTTGACCATCCCTGCATCTTACTGCCTCCATTATTGGCTGTTTTTTTTTTTTTTTTTTTTTTTTTCAAAACTAGGGCTGGGCGATATAGCCTTTTATTAATATCTCGATATGTTTCGGCCATGTCACAATCCACGATATATATCTCGATATTTTGCCTTAGCCTTGAATGAACACTTGATGCATATAATCACAGCAGTATGATGATTCTATGTGTCTACATTAATACATTCTTGTTCATACTGCTTTAATATATGCTCATTTTAAACTTTCATGCAGAGAGGGAAATCACAACTAAAACTGTATTTATTAAACAGTTATTAAGCAGTGGCACAAACATTCATGTCATTACCAAAACAGAAAGTGCAAGATAGTAAGACATCTTAAAATAAGCTATTAGTGCACTTTAGCGCATGATGTCACTAAGATGACATATCAAAACAACACTAAATTAAAGTGATCCATGTCTCGTTCACATTTCCATGTCAAGTAAATTTTTGTTTATAGTTCATAGTCAATTGCCTTTGTGCTAGTCTTTTGTTTCCTTAGTCAGTTTTTGTACCGACATTGTGCGCGCCTTTTGTTTGTTCCTATTTTTAGTTAGTGTTAAAATAAAGAAATGTCTTTACCTCCACGCCGTTTCCACTCCATTCGCTTTTCACATCGTGAAAACAATCCTCGTCCAAGTCCTAGTTTGACTAAAACAAGCTATGAGTGCACTTTTGTGCATGATGTCACTAAGATGACATATCAGAACATCCATCCATCCATTTTCTACCGCTTATTCCTTCTCGGGGTCGCGGGGGGCGCTGGCGCCTATCTCAGCTACAATCGGGCGGAAGGCGGGGTACACCCTGGACAAGTCGCCACCTCATCGCAGGGCCAACACAGATAGACAGACAACATTCACACTCACATTCACACACTAGGGCCAATTTAGTGTTGCCAATCAACCTATCCCCAGGTGCATGTCTTTGGAAGTGGGAGGAACCCGGAGTACCCGGAGGGAACCCACGCATTCACGGGGAGAACATGCAAACTCCACACAGGAAGATCCCGAGCAACAACACTAAATTAAAGTGCACGTTTTGTACAGAACGGCACTACAATAGTTCAAACAAATAAAGTGCACTTTTGTGCATGATGTCACACAAGATATTTCAATAAGTGTCAAATAAAAATGAGCTGCATAATAGGAAATCAAAACGCTATGTGGTAGGTTCCTGCGGACATTATTTCCTTATGTTGTTGACTATTTTTTTCATACGGTGTTGATGTGGAACTGTTTACCTCGGCATTTTGTTGGTGTGGCACCCAATGGAGATGTTGACATGCAGAGTTTCAAGCACTCTTCATTATCTAGTGGGTGACTTTTCAAAATATGCTAGATATTAGCAGTAATGCTACTTTTTGTCGCAATGCTACACTTTTTTTGTACAGAACACCACTACAATAGTTTGAAACAAATAAAGTGCACTTTTGTGCATGATGTCACACAAGATATTTCCATAACTGTCAAATAAAAATGACTTGCATAGTAGGAAATCAAATGATGTTCCTGCGGACGTTATCGCCTTCTGTTTTTGACTATATTTTTATACGGTGTTGATGTGGAACTGTTTACCTCGGCATTTTGTTGGTGTTGCACCCAATGGAGATGTTGACATGCAGAGTTTCAAGCACTCTTCATTATCTAGTGGGTGACTTTTCAAAATATGCTAGATATTAGCAGTAATGCTACTTTTTGTCGCAATGCTACACTTTTTTTGTACAGAACACCACTACAATAGTTTGAAACAAATAAAGTGCACTTTTCTGCATGATGTCACACAAGATATTTCCATAACTGTCAAATAAAAATGACTTGCATAGTAGGAAATCAAATGATGTTCCTGCGGACGTTATCGCCTTCTGTTTCTGACTATATTTTTATACGGTGTTGATGTGGAAATAGTTGCTTCGGCATTTTGTTGGTGTTGCACCGAATGAAGATGTTGACATGCGGAGTTTCAAGCACTCTTCGTTCTCTAGTGGGCGACTTTTCAAAATATGCTACATATTCGCATTAATGCTACTTTTTGTCGCAACGCTACACTTTTTTGTACAGAACACCACTACAATAGTTTGAAACAAATAAAGTGCACTTTTCTGCATGATGTCACACAAGATATTTCCATAACTGTCAAATAAAAATTACTTGCATAGTAGGAAATCAAATGATGTTCCTGCGGACGTTATCGCCTTCTGTTTTTGACTATATTTTTTATACGGTGTTGATGTGGAAATAGTTGCTTCGGCATTTTGTTGGTGTGCCACCGAATAAAGATGTTGACATGCGGAGTTTCAAGCACTCTTCATTCTCTAGTGGGCGACTTTTCAAAATATGCTACATATTCGCATTAATGCTACTTTTTGTCGCAACGCTACACTTTTTTGTACAGAACAACACTACCATAGTTTGAAACAAATAAAGTGCACTTTTGTGCATGATGTCACACAAGATATATCCATAACTGTCAAATAAAAATGAGCTGCATAGTAGGAAATCTAATGATGTTCCTGCGGACGTTATCTCCTTCTGTTGTTCACAATTTTTTTCATACAGTGTTGATGTGGAAATAGTTGCTTTGGCATTTTGTTAGTGTGGCACCGGCCGTAGATGTTGACATGCGGAGTTTCAAGCACTCTTCATTCTCTATTGGGGTGACATTTCAAATGATGCTACAAATTAGCAGTGCTGCTACTTTTTGTAGCAACGCTTTTGCCACATAAATGTTCAACATATTCCCGCTTGAAGCCAAACCACCGCCAGACCCCGTGCTGTTTTTCTTGGGAATTAATTCTTCCTTCATTTGTTACCGGATCGGCACCTTCTTTGTCTCATATTACCACTCCCACCGCACCGCTAGCATCACAGCTAATGTTACCATGTCGCTACTTCTCTGCTACGCAGGAGCGTGTGACGTATGTAAGAAGGTGCGCTTGTTTTACGTCTCTGTGAGAAGGAGAGACCGGAAAGAATGGGAAACGCATGCGGTGTAATGCCCGCAGCTAAAAGCAACTGCGTGAGAACGTATACTCGAATATCACGATATAGTCATTTTCTGTATCGCACAGAGACAAACCCGCGATATATTGAGTATATCGATATATCGCCCAGCCCTAGTCGGCACTTACGCTAGTTAAGACGGGTGAAATTTTGTGTTTTTCTGAATGATAGCTTTACTCTGGACCATTTGCAACACCGCCTCAGGTCCACCTTTAGAACTTGAGTTCCTCTGCCTCGGTCGCATTGTATAAATTATTTTAAAAAAAGTTGTAATTTCCATCCATTTTCTGTACAACCTGTCATTAGAACCGTCACACGGGGGATGATATACGAGTTCCGTTCCAAATCAGGGAGACAGAGAATTTTTGCAACAGATTCCTAAAGACAGTATGGGCATGAATGAATGAATTCTAAGCCAGTAATTTCCAGAAGTTATCTCACCCTCTGGGTAGTTTTACTAATGTTCTCCAATGTTTTAAAAATGAGTAGAATAAATACTACATTTCAGCATTTCTGTCCATGAATGTTAGCGTCAGCCTGCGACACATTGTCATATTGATAGTAGTCTAATATAGCTAAAATAGACACTTACATCATGTGTTGTCTTCATTATAACACTTATATAAGACTTTTAAAGTAATTTTGATAGTAGGCTAATATAGCTAATATAGACACTTACATCATGTGTTGTCTTCAGTATAACACTTATATAAGACTTTTAAAGTCATTTTGATAGTAGTCTAATATAGCTAATATAGACACTTACATCATGTGTTGCCTTCATTATAACACTTATATAAGACTTTTAAAGTAATTTTGATAGTAGGCTAATATAGACACTTACATCACGTGTTGCCTTCATTATAACACTTATATAAGACTTTTAAAGTCATGTTGATAGTAGGCTAATATAGACACTTACATCATGTGTTGCCTTCATTATAACACTTATATAAGACTTTTAAAGTAATTTTGATAGTAGGCTAATATAGACACTTACATCGTGTGTTGCCTTCATTATAACACTTATATAAGACTTTTAATGTCATTTTGATAGTAGGCTAATATAGACACTTACATCATGTGTTGCCTTCTTTATAACACTTATATAAGACTTTTAAAGTAATTTTGATAGTAGGCTAATATAGACACTTACATCATGTGTTGCCTTCATTATAACACTTATATAAGACTTTTAAAGTCATGTTGATAGTAGGCTAATATAGACACTTACATCATGTGTTGCCTTCATTATAACACTTATATAAGACTTTTAAAGTCATTTTGATAGAAGGCTAATATAGACACTTACATCATGTGTTGCCTTCATTATAACACTTATATAAGACTTTTAAAGTCATTTTGATAGTAGGCTAATATAGACACTTACATCATGTGTTGCCTTCATTATAACACTTATATAAGACTTTTAAAGTCATTTTGATAGTAGGCTAATATAGACACTTACATCATGTGTTGCCTTCTTTATAACACTTATATAAGACTTTTAAAGTCATTTTGATAGTAGGCTAATATAAACACATCATGTGTTGCCTTCATTATAACACTTATATAAGACTTTTAAAGTCATTTTGATAGTAGGCTAATATAAACACTTACATCATGTGTTGCCTTCATTATAACACTTATATAAGACTTTTAAAGTCATTTTGATAGTAGGCTAATATAGACACATCATGTGTTGCCTTCATTATAACACTTATATAAGACTTTTAAAGTCATTTTGATAGTAGGCTAATATAAACACTTACATCATGTGTTGCCTTCATTATAACACTTATATAAGACTTTTAAAGTCATTTTGATAGTAGGCTAATATAGACACTTCCATCATGTGTTGCCTTCATTATAACACCTATATAAGGCGTGTGTTTGCAGCTCCAGACAGATTCGTTTTTTTGTATTTTTGGTCCAAAATGGCTCATTTTGGGTTTGCTTACCCATGCCCCAGGACAATATTTTTCAACCTTTTCTGAGCTAAGGCACATTTTTTTTCATTGAAAATTGCAGCCGATATTGACAGTAAAAAGTCGTTCTCACAAATGTTGGATATGAATTCAAACCATAACCGACCATGAATCACTATAGCTCTTGTCTCAAAGTAGGTGTGCTGTCACCACCTGTCACATCACGCCATAACTTATTTGGACGTATTTGGTGTTTTCCTGTGTGTAGTTTTTTAGTTTTTGTTTTGCGCTCCTATTTTGGTGTTGATTTGATTGGTGTCCTGTATGGATGTACTTTGTGGACGCCATCTGCTCCACATGCTGTAAGTCTTTGCTGTCGTCCAGCATTCTGTTTTTGTTTACTTTGCGGCCATTTCAGTTTTAGCTTCGTTTTGCATAGCCATCCCTAAGCTTCAACGCCTTTTCTTTTAATGCCTTTTGTTTATCTTTAGTTTAAGTGTTAAATACTTTTTTTTTTTTTTACCTGCAAACCATTGTCGTCGTTCCCGTCATCTACAAAGCAATTAGCTACCTGCTGCCACCTACTGATATGGAAGAGTATTACACGGTTACTCAACAACGGCACATTTGTTTGCAATAAATATTTTTAACCCAATCAGGTGAAAATATGGTAGCACGGTGGTACAGGGGTTAGTTTCGAAGGTCCCAAGTAGTCCTGAGTTCAATCCCGGGGCTCGGGGATCTTTCGGTGTGTGTGGGTTCCCTCCGGGTACTCCGGCTCCCTCCCACCTCCAGAAAACATGCACCTGGGGATAAGTTGATTGGCAACACTAAATGGTCCCTAGTGTGTGAATGTGAGTGTGAATGTTGTCCGTCTATCTGTGTTGGCCCTGCAATGAGGTGGCGGCTTGTCCAGGGTGTTCCCCGCCTTCCGCCTGATTGCAGCTGAGATAGGCTCCAGCACATCCCCGCAACCCCAAAAGGGACAAGCGGTAGGAGATGGATGGATGGATGGATGGATGGATGGATGGATTGATTGATTGATTGTTTGATTGAAACTTTTATTAGTAGGTTGCACATATTCCGTACAATTGACCACTAAATGGTAACACACACCCGAATACATTTTTCAACTTGTTTAAGTCGGGGGTCCATTGATTGGTACATAATCTCCCACTGCACACTAAACTGTATCTCACGGTGCACAAGTGTGCCGCGGCACAGTGGTTGAAAAACACTGCCCAAGGATTTTTTATTTTTTTTTTACAAAGTTGCAGCCAAAGTCGGTATGATTGCATCAGCTTGTGATTTACCGGACGTCATATTATGACCTCTGGAGATGCGACCACATGCACAGATCTCGCTCTGACATCACAGCATGTGAAGTTTGTTTGATCTAAAAATGGTAGTTTGACCAAATTTGCCTGAGAGGCCTGTTGATTTGAGGCCACCAAGTCTTATTCTCTGCCCTACATGTTTTATCATCCTTACGGCTGGCATTCCAAGATTCCAAAATTTCTGTCTTGGCTTTGGTGAGGGCGGTTTCTCCGCTCCCTCTTTTCCCCGCGTGCTCTCTTTGTTTTTGTCTTGTGTGAACTTTTTTGAAGGCTCTTTATTTGTGCTCTCCTCAAATCTAAACATCAGACATGGATATGATCAGCTGGACTCTCGATTTGAGAGAGCCGGCTTGGAATAAGAACAGACAAGCCATTGTTTTGTCTGTTCGCGAAAAACAAACATCCTAATCTATGATTTGACTCAATCGAATGGCCTTGACGCTAGGACCAGGCTGTTCTGAAAAGCAACCCAGAGGACACCTCAATGATCGACACTTTTGACCTCCCTCCCTTAACGACACCTGGAGTCAAAACTTTTTCAGATCGGCCTCAGTCGACAAAAACATTACACCATCACACCCAAGACAATTGGGCACACACGCACACACCTCTCCTCCCCCACCCCACACCTCCACCACCGCTTGATTTTCCCCTCGGGGCCTTCCAGGGCTCCAACCCCCCCCTGTGTGTGAGTTGCCGTGATTAAATGTAACCTGTTTATGTGTGCATTGCAATTGAGTTTTTTTTCCCTTGGACTCAGGGGTTCCAGCCTTTGACTGATATTTTTTTACTCTTCCCCGCTTTCCCAATATCACCTTTTTCCCACCTTTTTTAAAGGGGAACATCATCACCAGACCTATGTAAGCGTCAATATATACCTCGATGTTGCAGAAAAAAGATCATATGTTTTTTTAACCGATTTCCGAACTCTAAAAGGTTGAATTTGGCGATTGAAACGCCTTTCAATTGTTCGCTGTCGGAGCAATGACCTTTCACCCGTGACGTTACAACGGGAAGCAATCCTCCATTTGCTCAAACACATTACACACACCAAGTCAAATCAGCTCTGTTATTTTCCGTTTTTTCGACTGTTTTCCGTACCTTGGAGACATCATGCCTCGTCGGTGTGTTGTCGGAGGGTGTAACAACACTAACAGAGAAGGTTTAAAGTTGACTTACATGGAGTGTGCATTGATTAGCACGGCATGCTAATCTATGCTAACATGCTATTTAGGCTAGCTGTATGTACATATTGCATCGTTATGCCTCATTTGTAGCTATATTTGCATCCAGCCTTTCCCTCCACCCACATTTAATGCCAAACAAACACATACCAATCAACGGAATCAAGTTGCACCATTGTCAAAAGATGCGAAAGTCCCTCGTTTGTTCTGCACATTTTACCGATGATAGTGATGCTACGACAGAGATGTGTGAATATCCTGCGACACTCAAAGCAGATGCATTTCCAACGATAAAGTCAACAAAATCACAAAGGTGAGTTTTGTTGATGTTATTGACTTATGTGCTAATCAGACATATTTGCGCACGGCTAATCGATGCTAACATGCTATTGAGGCTAGCTGTATGTACATTTGTAGCTATATTTGCATCCAGCCTTTCCCTCCACCCACATTTAATGCCAAACAAACACTTACCAATCGACTGATTTAAGTTGCTCCAACGGTCAAAAGATGCAATCGTTGGTTAGCTATTCGCTCAATAGCTTCAGTTTCTTCTTCAATTTCGTTTTCGCTATCTGCCTCCACACTCCAACCATCCGTTTCAATACATGCGTAATCTGTTGAATTGCTTAAGCCACTGAAATCCGAGTCTGAATCCGAGCTATCCATCCATCCATTTTCTACCGCTTATTCCCTTTTGGGGTCGCGGGGGGCGCTGGCGCCTATCTCAGCTACAATCGGGCGGAAGGCAGGGTACACCCTGGACAAGTCGCCACCTCATCGCAGGGCTAACACAGATAGACAGACAACATTCACACTCACATTCACACACTAGGGCCAATTTAGTGTTGCCAATCAACCTATCCCCAGGTGCATGTCTTTGGAAGTGGGAGGAAGCCGGAGTACCCGGAGGGAACCCACGCATTCACGGGGAGAACATGCAAACTCCACACAGAAAGATCCCGAGCCTGAATCCGAGCTAATGTCGCTATATCTGCCATGTTTGTTTGTATTGGCGGAAAATGGACGGCTGGATTTACAGATAGCGAAAATCAGGCACTTTGATGGGTAACATTTTGAAAAAAACTTTGAAAAATGAATTGAGCCACTGGGAACTGATTTGTATTGGTTTTAACCCTTCTGAAATTGTGATAATGTTCCCCTTTAAGGAGCGCCGTAAAAATGGCTGGTCCCTTGGGGGTCCCGTCTCGTCTCCCTGTAACGTATGTCTGCTCTTAGTGGGACTGTGCCGAACATGTACTTTTCAGTTCTTATGTCTCTTGTGCATGTTAAGAATTGACAAAAAATCATTTCCATTCCAAGACAAACTGAGAAATCCTTTATGATAAATGTGGCCGAGCTCGGTTGCCAGGAATAATTTCCCTCCGCTCGTGTCCCGCCCCCCCCGTGTCATATCCCTGCCTTTCGGCGGCGTTTCCATCAGCGTGGTTATGTGGATGATCTGCCCCTAAATGGCGAACGTCTGTCTCTGGCGAGGCTGTGGCCTTAAGGACACGGCGCTGACAACAGCTGAATTAACATCATGGCACTGAACACAGCCATTACAGACAAGGACGTAATTGGATTTACAAATCAGCGCGTGACTCCAGGTTTATAGTGGCAGCGGGCTTCACGGGTCATATTTCACACACTTGTGTGTAATTTGTCAAAAGGACGTCGGGCGGTAATGAGAAAAGTGCTGCATGGGAGCATCTCAACTGTCCTTTTTTTTTGTCCATTGCCAGCATTTTTATTGTCCCTCACCCTTGTCGCTGTGTCGCACGGACAATTGCATCATCGTGTGGTCTCTGGTCATGAAGCAGGGGTTTCAGGTCGATTGTTCCAACCCTCCCGAATTTTCCGGGGGACTCCCCGAATGTCATTGCCTCTCCCGAAAACCATTCTCTATGCTAGTCCAAGATCCTGTAAATGTGACCGGAGAAATCTGCTGTTTTTGAACAACTACTGCCAAAAACGCTAGTCCAAGATCCTGTAAATATGACCGGAGAAAGTCTGCTGTTTTTGAACAACTACAACCAAAATGGCTAGTCAAAGAGCCTCAATTTGACAGGAGTACTCTTCTGTTTTCAGTGACCTTTTTCAAAAACACAAAAATATTTCACATTCCTCAGAATGACTCTGGGGTTTGTAGGAATGTAAAGAAGTTAGTCAAAGATGTTCCGTGTTATATAGGAAGTGCATGTTAAAGAAAAAGTTAGTCAAAGGTTTGTTACATCACAGAAGCGTTCTGCTTTTTTTGAGGACCTACTGACAAAAACATTAACCAAAGACCTTCTAAATGTGAAAGAAGTGATCTGCTGTCTTATAAGGCTTACTGTCAAAACGCTAGTCCAAGATCCTGTAAATGTGACCGGAGAAATCTGCTGTTTTTGAACAACTACTGCCAAAAACGCTAATCCAAGATCCTGTAAATGTGACCGGAGAAATCTGCTATTTTTTAACAACTACTGCCAAAATGCTAGTCCAACATCCTGTAAATGTGACCGGAGAAATCTGCTGTTTTTGAACAACTACTGCCAAAAACGCTAATCCAAGATCCTGTAAATGTGACCGGAGAAATCTGCTATTTTTTAACAACTACTGCCAAAATGCTAGTCCAACATCCTGTAAATGTGACCGGAGAAAGTCTGCTGTTTTTGAACAACTACAGCCAAAATGGCTAGTCAAAGAGCCTCAATTTGACAGGAGTACTCTTCTGTTTTCAGTGACCTTTTTCAAAAACACTAAAATATTTCACATTCCTCAGAATGACTCTGCGGTTTGTAGGAATGTAAAGAAGTTAGTCAAAGATGTTCCGTGTTATATAGGAAGTGCATGTTAAAGAAAAAGTTAGTCAAAGGTTTGTTACATCACAGAAGCGTTCTGCTTTTTTTGAGGACCTACTGACAAAAACATTAACCAAAGACCTTCTAAATGTGAAAGAAGTGATCTGCTGTCTTATAAGGCTTACTGTCAAAACGCTAGTCCAAGATCCTGTAAATGTGACCGGAGAAATCTGCTGTTTTTGAACAACTACTGCCAAAAACGCTAATCCAAGATCCTGTAAATGTGACCGGAGAAATCTGCTATTTTTTAACAACTACTGCCAAAATGCTAGTCCAACATCCTGTAAATGTGACCGGAGAAATCTGCTGTTTTTGAACAACTACAGCCAAAATGGCTAGTCAAAGAGCCTCAATTTGACAGGGGTGCTCTTCTGTTTTCAGTGACCTTTTTCAAAAACACAAAAATATTTCACAGTCCTCAGAATGATTCTGCTGTTTGTAGGAATGTAAAGAAGTTAGTCAAAGATGTTCCGTGTTATATAGGAAGTGCAAGTTAAAGAAAAAGTTAGTCAAAGGTTTGTTACATCACAGAAGCGTTCTGCTTTTTTTGAGGACCTACTGACAAAAACATTAACCAAAGAGGGACGGCGTGGCGCAGTGGAAGAGTGGCCGTGCGCAACCCGAGGGTCACTGGTTCAAATCCCACCTATAACCAACCTCGTCATGTCCGTTGTGTCCTGAGCAAGACACTTCACCCTTGCTCCTGATGGGTGCTGGTTGGCGCCTTGCAAGGCAGCTCCCTCCATCAGTGTGTGAATGTGTGTGTGAATGGGTAAATGTGGAAGTAGTGTCAAAGCGCTTTGAGTACCTTGAAGGTAGAAAAGCGCTATACAAGTACAACCCATTTATTTATTTAAATGTGAAAAAAAGTGATCTGCTGTCTTATAAGGCTTACTGTCAAAACGCTAGTCCAAGATCCTGTAAATGTGACCGGAGAAATCTGCTGTTTTTGAACAACTACTGCCAAAAACGCTAATCCAAGATCCTGTAAATGTGACCGGAGAAATCTGCTGTTTTTGAACAACTACTGCCAAAAATGCTAGTCCAAGATCCTGTAAATGTGACCGGAGAAATCTGCTGTTTTTGAACAACTACAGCCAAAATGGCTAGTCAAAGTGCCTCAATTTGACAGGAGTGCTCTTCTGTTTTCAGTGACCTTTTTCAAAAACACAAAAATATTTCACAGTCCTCAGAATGACTCTGCTGTTTGTAGGAATGTAAATAAGTTAGTCAAAGATGTTCCGTGTTATATAGGAAGTGCATCAAGTGATCTGCTGTATTATAAGACCGACTGTCAAAACGCTAGTCCAAGATCCTGTAAATGTGACCGGAGAAATCTGCTGTTTTTGAACAACTACAGCCAAAATGGCTAGTCAAAGAGCCTCAATTTGACAGGGGTGCTCTTCTGTTTTCAGTGACCTTTTTAAAAACACAAAAATATTTCACAGTCCTCAGAATGATTCTGCTGTTTGTAGGAATGTAAAGAAGTTAGTCAAAGATTATCCGTGTTATATAGGAAGTGCATGTTAAAGAAAAAGGTAGTCAAAGGTTTGTTACATCACAGGAGTGTTCTGCTTTTTTTGAGGACCTACTGACAAAAACATTAACCACAGACCTTCTAAATGTGAAAGAAGTGATCTGCTGTCTTATAGGGCCTACTGTCAAAACGCTAGTCCAAGATCCTGTAAATGTGACCGGAAAAATCTGCTGTTTTTGAACAACTACTGCCAAAACGCAAGTCCAAGATCCTGTAAATGTGTCCAGAGAAATCTGCTGTTTTTTAACAACTACTGCCAAAACGCTAGTCCAAAATCCTGTAAATGTGACCGAAGAAATCTGCTGTTTTTGAATACCTACTGCCAAAAACGCTAGTCCAAGATCCTCTAAATGTGACCGGAGAAATCTGCTATTTTTGAACAACTACTGCCAAAAACGCTAGTCCAAGGTCCTGTAAAATGTGACCGGAGAAATCTGCTGTTTTTTAAAAACTACTTCCAAAATGCTAGTCCAAGATCCTGTAAATGTGACCGGAGAAATCTGCTGTTTTTTAATAACTACTTCCAAAAGGCTAGTCCAAGATGCTGTAAATGTGACCATAGAAATCTGCTGTCTTTGAACAACTACTGCCAAAATGCTAGTCAAAGAGCCTCAATTTGACAGGGGTGCTCTTCTGTTTTCAATTTAGTCAAAGATCTTTCATATAATAGGAAGTGCATGCTAAAGAAAAAGGTAGTCAAAGGTGTGCTACATCACAGGAGTGTTCTGCTGTTTTTGAGGACATACGCTAGTCCAAGATCCTGTTAATGTGTCAGGACAGATCTCTTGTTTTTAAGGAGCGATCAAAGATCCTCCTTAGTATGTGGTTGCTAATAACGAGGGCCTTAATGCAAAAAAAAAAGCTAGTCAAAGACGATTTATACGACAAAAGTGAAGTGTTGTTTTAAAAGAGCTCCCGCAGGAAGAGTCAGGGATCCTCTCTTAGAGAAGATTGTTGGTCTTGACGTGAACTATATTTATATAGCGCTTTTCTCTAGTGACTCAAAGCGCTTTTACATAGTGAAACCCAATATCTAAGTTACATTTAAACCAGTGTGGGTGGCACTGGGAGCAGGTGGGTAAAGTGCCTTGCACAAGGACACAACGGCAGTGACTAGGGCAGGGGTAGGGAACCTATGGCTCTCGAGCCAGATGTGGCTCTTTTGATGACTGAATCTGGCCCTCGGGTAAATCTTAGCTGACATTGCTTAACACGATAAGTAATGAATAATTCCGCTGGTAATCAGTGTTAAAAATAACTTTCAAAATATAATACATTCTCGTGGATTTCAATTAATCCATTTGTTTTCTACCACACCTGTTCAAGAAGTCGAATTAATGGCAATAAGTATTTTATTTATTATTGGTTAGCTTCAGAATAACAATGTTACTAAAAAAAACAAGAGGCCTATTTTACTCTAAAAATGTTGGTCTTACTTATAAATGCACGCATTTAGTTGTGTTCAGTGTTGGAAAATACTACATGGCTCTCATAGAAGTACATTTTAAAGGCCTACTGAAATGAGATTTTCTTATTCAAACGGGGATAACAGGTCCATTCAATGTCTCATTCTTGATCATTTCGCGATATTGCCATATTTTTGCTGAAAGGATTTAGTAGAGAACATCGATGATAAAGTTCGCAACTTTAGGTCGCTAATAAAAAAGCCTTGCCTTTATGCGCGTGATGTCACTGGTTGTTAGAGCTCCTCACATCTGAACATTGTTTAGAATCAAAGCCAGCAGCAGCTAGAGCTATTCAGACCGAGAAAGCGACAATTTCCCCATTAATTTGAGCGAGGATGAAAGATTTGTGGATGAGGATAGTGAGAGTGAAGGACTAGATAGTAAAAAAGACGAGGGCAGTGGGAGCGATTCAGATGTTATTAGACACATTTACTAGGATACTTCTGGAAAATCCCTTATCTGCTTATTATGTTACTAGTGTTTTAGTGAGATTATATAGTCATGCCTGAAAGTCGGAGGGTTGTGGTGACCGCCAGTGTCTCTGAGGGAAGCCACGGAAGAGCCAAGAGAGTCGCAGCTGCCTCTTTGACAGCTGCAGGAGGACACAAGCTCCGCTCATGTCTACGGTAAGAGCCGACTTATTACCACAATTGTCTCACCGAAACCTGCCGGTTGACATGTGGTAGAGAACCATCTTCGCTTGACCGCTCTGTTCCATATTAAAGCTTCACCGTCATCTTTAGGGAATGTAAAAAAAAAACAAAAAAACACCGCTTTCCACCAACATCTTTCTTCTTTGACTTCTCCATTATTAATTGAACAAATTGCAAAAGATTCAGCAACACAGATGTCCAGAGAACTGTGTAATTATGCGATTAAAGCAGACTACTTATAGCTTTGATCGGGCTGGAAGAACATGTTTGCTACAACCAGTGACGTCACGCGCACGCGTCATCATACGAGTCATCATTCCGCGACGTTTTCAACAGGATGCTTCGTGGGAAATTTAAAATTGCAATTTAGTAAACTAGAAAGGCCGTATTGGCATTTTAGATTAGATTAGATAGTACTTTATTTATTCTGTCAGGAGAGTTCCTTTAGGAAAATTACAATTTTCAGCACAATCCCATTCAAGATCAGACAAACATTAAAGGGAGACAGAACAGGATCGCTGACGGGTCTGCCGGCTTCCAGCGCCCCTTACAAAAAAAAAAGATGATATACAGGTAAACAAGGGGGGGGAGAAAAAAATAGAAGATTAAAATAAAATAAAAAAATCGGTCTTTGTTGGTACATTTGTTGCCAATACGGCAGTTGAAGTGTACCTAAGTTGAAAATTACAGACTTCTGTCATCATTTTAAGTGGGAGAACTTGCACAATCGATGGCGGACTAAATACTTTTTTGCCCCACTGTAGCTGCGTGTAATACAGGTCTGCTTCTGCGGCGTGTGTGTGCAAAAGCCTGCCGGGAGCGAGAGAACCCGAGTCGATCCATTCCAGCGTCTTCATCTGTGAAAGCCGAAGCAACCGGCAGCTCCTTAGTCGTCCTCCGTGAGCCGGTCCCAGTAGGAGTCGGCCAGGCGGATCGATGCGAAGATTAATTATTGTGTCCAACTTGAGGGCTTGTGCCGACCACCGACATTTTTCAGGCCTCCTCCAGAGCTTCCCCGTTTCCTGATGAGCCGGGGCTTGTTAGGCCAGTCCTCGGACCGAAGCTGTTGCCCAGAGAGAAGATTGGACGGGGCTCCTCGGGGGAGCATCAGCATTCTTCCAAGGGCGGGGGGGGGGGGTGGTGCACCACAGTCCTGATCCTAATGTGAAGCCATTTCAGGTTAAGTGTCCTGGAAGGAGCCAGAAATCGAACGCCGTGATCACCGCTATTGTTATTTTATCACGTCGGCGTCCTTTCTCGTAACGCCTCAAGGGGCGGGTGATTTATCATCGAAGGCTTTTCTCTCGGCATTAGCGTCCGAGTCCGAGTCCGGTCGGAGCTCCTCCTCCGTCAGCACATTCCACAATAATATTAACCATAATTATAGCATACCCGTCGAGGCGGATTGCGACACCGACCGCACGTCTGGATCTGTTCATGGATTCTTTCTTCTTTAACAAGAGTTTGTTGGCTTTTGATAAATCCTCACGGGTGTTTCGGGTGAGACAACTTTGGCAAAAAAAAAAAAATGGAATTCTATAGTAAAAAATGTATTGGGTAGGATGAGGACAGGAAGTTATCACAACTTATGTCCTTTTTTGGTTATGTGACAGAGCTCTTAAAGGCCTACTGAAATGAGATTTTCTTATTTAAACGGGGATAGCAGGTCCATTCTATGCGTCATACTTGGTCATTTTGCGATATTGCCATATTTTTGCTGAAAGGATTTAGTAGAGAACATCGATGATAAAGTTCGCAACTTTTGGTGCTGATAAAAAAGCCTTGCCTGTACCGGAAGTAGCCGACGATGTGCGTGTGACGTCACGGGTTGTGGAGCTCCTCATATCTGAACATTGTTTACAATCATGGCCACCGGCAGCGAGAGCGATTCGGACCGAGAAAGCGACGTTTTTCCCATTAATTTTACAGAGGATGAAAGATTTGTGGATGAGGAAAGTGAGAGTAAAGGACTACAAAAAAAAAAAGACCAGATGGCAGTGGGAGCGATTCAGATGTCATTAACAAATTTACTATGATAATTCTGGAAAATCCCTTATCTTCTTATTGTGTTGCTAGTGTTTTAGTGAGATTATATGTTCGTACCTGTACAACCTGAAGGTCGGCCCCGCACCTTTCTTCAGCACCAGTCGACGGGTGGTGGTGATGCCCATCTCTGGCCTTCGCAAGGGACCCTCTTCGAAACATGATCTTTCGAAAGGATCGCTGCATAATTCACTGTACTTTGTGTGTGTGGTCCAATCCAACCGTGTTCGCTTGACCGCTCTGTTCCATAGTAAAGCTTCACCGTCATCGTTTGGGAATGTAAACAATGAAACACCGGCTGTGTTTGTGTTGCTAAAGGCGGCCGCAATACACCGCTTCCCACCTACAGCTTTCTTCTTTGACGTCTCCATTATTCATTGAACAAATTGCAAAAGATTCAGCAACACAGATGTCCATAATACTGTGGAATTATGCGAGGAAAACAAACGACTTATAGCTGAGAACGGTGCTGGAACAAGATGTCCTCTACAATGCGTGACGTCACCGCGACGTTTTAGCATGATACTTCCGCGGGAAATTTAAAATTGCAATTTAGTAAACTAAAAAGGCCGTATTGGCATGTGTTGCAATGTTAATATTTCATCATTGATATATAAACTATCAGACTGCGTGGTCGCTAGTAGTGGCTTTCAGTAGGCCGGAGAAATCTGCTGTTTTTGAACAACTACTGGCACAACGCTAGTCCAAGATCCTGTAAATGTGATCGAACAAGTCCGCTGTTTTTGAACAACCACTGCCAAAAACGCTAGTCCAAGATCCTGTAAATGTGACTGGAGAAATCTGCTGTTTTTGAACAACTACTGCCAGAACGGTAGTCCAAGATGCTGTAAATGTGACCGGAGAAATCTGCTGTTTTTGAACAAAACGCTAGTCCAAGATCCTGTAAATGTGACAGGAGAAGTCCGTCCGGAGAAATCTGCTGTTTTTGAACAAAACGCTAGTCCAAGAGCCTGTAAATGTGACAGGAGAAGTCCGTCCGGAGAAATCTGCTGTTTTTGAACAAAACATTAGTCCAAAATCCTGTAAATGTGACAGGAGAAGTCCGTCCCCCTGTGCCCCCCTTCTCTCTCTCTCTCTCCCTCTCTCCCGCGGGCCGGATAAAACCTGTTCACGGGCCTGATCCAGCCCTGGGGGCCGTACATTTGACACCCCTTTGCAACGCCAACTAATGCCGGAGATGCTTATGACTGTAATTTTCCCGGCAACTTAGATCCTAACAAATAGCCGATGGATTATCATAGTATTGCATTTGTGGTTTCTGGACTGTCACAATATTATGCTAGACCCATTCGACGTCTATTGCATCCGGGCTCCCCTAGAGCAGGGGTCACCAACTTTTGAAACCAAGAGCTACTTCTTGGGTACTGATTAATGCGAAGGGCTACCAGTTTGATACACACTTTAAAAAATTGCCAGAAATAGCCAATTTGCTCAATTTAACTTTAAAAAATAAATCCATATATATATATATATAAATGGGTATTTATGTCTGTCATTCCATCATACATTTTTTTTCCTTTTACGGAAGGTTTTTTGTAGAGAATAAAAGATGAAAAAACACTTAAACATAGATTATCTTCAATTTCGACTCTTTAAAATTCAAAATTCAACCGAAAAAAAAAAGGGAAAAACTACTAATTCGAATCTTTCTGAAAAAATTAAAAAAAGAATTTATGGAACATCATTAGTCATTTTTCCTGATTAAGATTAATTTTTAGAATTTTGATGACATGTTTTAAATAGGTTAAAATCCAATCTGCACTTTGTTAGAATATATAACAAATTGGACCAAGCTATATTTCTAACAAAGACAAATCATTATTTGTTCTAGATTTTCCAGAACAAAAATTTTTAAAGAAATTCAAAAGACTTTGAAATAAGATTTAAATTTTATTCTACAAATTTTTTAGATTTGCCAGAATATTTTTTTTGAATTTTAATCATAATAAGTTGAAGAAATATTTCACAAATATTCTTGGTTGAAAAAACAGAAGCTAAAATGAAGAATTAAATTAAAATGTATTTATTATTCTTTACAATAAAAAAATAATAATTTACTTGAACATTGATTTAAATTGTCAGGAAAGAAGAGGAACAAATTTAAAAGGTAAAAAGGTATATCTGTTTAAAAAAAATGCTAAAATAATTTTTATGGTTGTATTTTTTCTCTAAAATTGTCTTTCTGAAAGTTATGAGAAGCAAAGTAAAAAAATAAATAAATGTATTTTAACAAGTGAAGACCAAGTCTTTCAAATATGTTCTTGGATTTTCAAATTCTATTTGAGTTTTGTCTCTCTTAGAATTAAAAATGTCGAGCAAAGCGAGACCAGCTTGCTAGTAAATAAATACAATTTTAAAAATAGAGGCAGCTCACTAGTAAGTGCTGCTATTTGAGCTATTTTTAGAACAGGCCAGCGGGCAATGCGTTGGTGACCCCCCTGCCCTAGAGGGATGGGGTCCGGCCCTCTCCAAGGTTTCTCATTGTCATCCCACTGGTTTGTGAGTTTTTCCTTGCCCTTATGTGGAATCTGAACCGAGGATGTCGTTGTGGCTTGTGCAGCCCTTTGAGACATTTGTGATTTGATTGATTGATTGGTTAATCCTGTCTTCAAGCGAATGGAGCGCACTACCTGGCTGCAGCCAGCAGGGGCGCTGTGGCCTCAAGTCGTGTTGCAGTCTGAAGAATAACAACATGTGGGAATCAATTGGTAATAATTAAACAGGAGACCCCCCCTCTGAGCTGATCCCCTGGAGTAAGAGAAGATAATTAATGGTGAAATGACAGGATAGCCCGCAGTCCTGCTACTAATGGAAAGGATTTGTCTTGTTTACCTAACTTGGCCCTTGTTTCCCGACGCGTGGGGCGCCCGGTCAGAATGGCATTACGGCGGCGGCGTCAGTTGTCAGTTGTCAGGGTCTGTCTCATGGATAATGGCACGACACCGGCATTCCCCCGGTGTGATTAATCGCTCTCCATTGCTCGTCTCGCTTAATCATCATCTAAATATTGGATGGATTACCCAGCGTTGGTAAACCACATTACTGCATATGTTGTCAGCTGCAGCATGTTCACACACCACTAACTAAAAATACTCTTAGACTGCATACCTGGAATTTATTGCAGCATAATATGTCTGTCATTAAAGGCCTATTGAAACCACTACTACCGACCACGCAGTCTGATAGTTTATATATCAATGATGAAATATTAACATTGCAACACATGCCAATACGGCCGGTTTAGTTTACTAAATTGCAATTTTAAATTCCGCGCAAAGTAGCCTGTTGAAAACGTCGCGGTATGATGCGTGCGCGTGATGTCACGGATTGTAGCGGACATTTTTTTCCAGCCCGATCCCAGCTATAAGTCGTCTGCTTTAAGCGCATAATTCCACAGTATTCTGGACGTCTGTGTTGCTGAATCCTTTGCAATTTCTTCAATTAATAATGGAGACGTCAAAGAAGAAAGATGCAGGTGGGAAGCGGTGTCTTGCGGCTGCCTTTAGCAACACAAACACAGCCGGTGTTTCCTTGTTTACATTCCCAAAGGTGAAGCTTTACTATGGAACAGAGCGGTCAAGCGAACATGGTGTCCGACCACATGTCAACCAACAGGTTTCGGTGAAACAATTGTGGTAATACGTCGGCTCTTACCGTAGACACGAGCGGAGCTTGCGTCGTTCTTTGTGCACCTGTCAAAGAGGCAGCTGCGGACTGTCTTGCCTCCTCCGACGGGCCGCCCCCGAAGGTGGGATGCTTCCACCGTGAAGGAGGGGGGAAAAAGCTCGTAAGCCTTGTCGAGAAACGTGGCTTACCACAGAGACACTGGCGGTCACCACACCCGTGGCCACACCCCTCTGACTTTCAGGTACGACAGTATAATCTCACTACATTACTAGTGACACAGTAAGCAGATAAGGGATTTTCTAGAATTATCCTAGTAAATGTGTCCAATAACATCTGCCCACTGCCCTGTCTTTATATTTTTTTCTAGTCCTTCACTCTCACTATCTTCACAAATTTTCATCCTCGCTCAAATTAATGGGGAAATCGTCGCTTTCTCGGTCCGAATCGCTCTCGCTGCTGGTGGCCATGATTATAAACAATGTTCAGATGTGAGGAGCTCCACAACCCGTGATGTCACGCGCACATCGTCTGCTACTTCCGGTACAGGCAAGGCTTTTTTAATAGCGACCAAAAGTTGCAAACTTTATCATCGATGTTCTCTACTAAATCCTTTCAGCAAAAATATGGCAATATCGCGAAATGATCAAGTATGACACATAGAATGGACCTGCTATCCCCGTTTAAATATTAAAATCTCATTTCAGTAGTTCTTTAAGTAGTTTGCAGGAAATGTGCGTATTCTACCCTCTCCTGTTGTAACCCAGCCATTTATTTACCCATTTGTCGCGGTTTACCTGACACATGAAACGTGACAAATATGGAGTATGCACTATGAACTTCAGATGGCAGTAGAGTGTTGTGTCTTGCGGCAATTCCAACTGTGACCACAGTTGCTATGTCGAGTGCCACTTTCCATCGTTTTCAGCAGACTGCATTGCAAAATGATCAACTCTTCCTAATGGGGCCATATGATACCATTCCCTGCTTATTCGGGTGTTGATTAAAAACAGGCGATAATTAGATAAACAATTGAAAACATATTGCAGGGGTGTGCAAACTCCAGCTCGCAGGCCAAATGTGGCCCCGCATCTTCACTTCAGGGCGGTTATAGCTTATTTGGTAGAGTGGCCGTGCCAGCAACTTGAGGGTTCCAGGTTCGATCCTCACTGCCGTTGTGTCCTTGGGCAAGACACTTTACCCATCTGCTCCCAGTGCTACCCACACTGGTTTAAATGTAACTTAGATATCGGGTTTCACTATGTAAAAGCGCTTTGAGTCACGAGAGAAAAGCGCTATATAAATACAATTCACTTCAGTTTGGCCGCCCGAGACGACGGTTTAATTTCAGTGAGCAATCTGGCTGTGGTTTTATTTTAAATTTTAATACCCAAGTGTTTTGACAGGTGGCAAATTATAACACTCGTGAGGACAGTGTTAGAAACTCAGGTCAGTTGTTTACTTGTACACTGCATTTACTTATATGACCCAATAGAAAACGACCTTTTATGCAGCAAAAAAATAAAAAAAACACATGGTCACACGTTACACTTTCTGCTCACTGAGCTTTGTGGAAATTCCATCCATCCATTTTTTACCGCTTGTCCCTTTTGGGGTCGCTGGAGCCTATCTCAGTTACATTGGGGTGGTAGGTGGAGTACACCCTGGACAAGACGATATTATAGAAAAAAAAAAAAAAAAACATCCCATCACCATGAAAAAATTTAAATGACACCGATTTAATTCAAAGCATAATGGGAAAAATGCAAATCACTGTTCACCCTTATTCATGTTTGACTTCTTGCTGGTTGATATTTCTAATTTATCACACAACTTTAAAGAGGCCGTCAAAGAAGTAAACAAGGCAGGAGTTGAGCTTTAACTCTTCATAATAAATAATAAAGTAAATAATTAATTGTACATAAGTCAATACAGCCTTCTTTTTTTGCTCAATACTTCGTTGATGCACCTTTGGCAGCAATTACAGCCTCAAGTCTTTCTGAATACGGTGCCACAAGCTTGGCAAACCTTTTTGGGAATACTTGTGTACAGTTTTTTTTTGCTGTATTTTTTTTTTTTGAATGAATGAATATGCAATTTGAAAAAAAACTGTCGTTTTGGGGTATTGTGTGTAGAATTTTAAGGACCATTTTTTTTTCGTTTTCGTTTTTTTTAACACGTCTGTAGCATAAAATGGGGAAACTTGAAGCGCTGTGAATACTTTATGAATGTTTTTTACTGGCAGAAAGACAGCACGGCAGCGACAGAACCGATGATCTGCTCCGCTTTAGCATTATTAGCCTCGATGAGTACATAGTGCACAACAGCACGGCAGGCTTTATTAAAGCACACAATTTTCACACCGGCAGCAGTTTTTTTTTTTGTTTTTTTTTGACCCGCCGCTAATTAGAAACCTCAGCGGTTATTTTCTCTGTGCAGACCATGCTCTCAGTGACCACGGAGAGTCTGGTTAATTGAATAGCAGTGTGTTTTCTCCCTCTTTTAATTGGTTCACGGACAGTGTCCACAAAAAAATTATTGACAAGGAATCGACGGGTGCACCAGAGTCAGCTATGGCCTAATTTATTTTCTGTGACCTTTTAATTTCACACCACCTAGCATATAATATGCATGCGGGAAAACAATGACACAACGACTAAAACAAAAAAATTACGGTGTAGAAAACAATACATCAAAACAGCAACAGAGACAAAAATACATGACATGTGATACCTCATCTCACAATCCCCCGTCATTCAGAAGTAGGAAACTTATTCCGTTGGGCCCATTCGTCATGGTTTACCTGACACATGAAATGTGACAAATTATTGGGGTGCACTATCCACTTAAGACGGCAGGAGAGTGTTGAATATCTTAAAAATGTGTTTTGTGTAAATTCCAACTTTGACCACAGCGTCAGTTGCTATGGAGGGAGTCGCTTTCCATTATTTTCAGCAGACTGCATTCCAAAATCTGCGATGAGGTGGTGACTTGTCCGGGGTGTACCCCGGCCTTCCGCCCGAACGCAGCTGAGATAGGCTCCAGCATCCCTTCCCCGTGACCCCAAAAGGGACAAGCGGTAGAAAATGGATGGATGGATGCATTCCAAAATCCATCCATCCATCCATTTCCTACTGCTTGTCCCTTTTGAGGTCGCGGGCGGAAGGTGAGGTACTATACACACTTAAATCATGTGTTGTCCTTATTATAACACTTACTGTATACACGACTTTTAAATCAATTTTGATAGTAGGCTAATATAGCTAATATAAACACTTACATCATGTGTTGTCTTCAATATAACACTTATATAAGACTTTTAAAGTCATTTTGATAGTAGGCTAATAAAGCTAATATAGGCACTTACATCATGTGTTGCCTTCATTATAACACTTATTGTATATAAGACTTAAACATTTTTTGATAATAGGCTAATATAGCCAAAATAGACACTTACACCATGTGTTGTCTCCATTAGAATACGTATATAAGATTTTTAAGGTCATTTTGATAGTAGGCAAATATGGCTATTATAAACACTTACATCATGTGTTGCCTTCATTATAACACTTATATAAGACTTTTAAAGTTATTTTGATAGTAGGCTAATAATAGCTGATATAGACACTTACATCTTGTGTTGTCTTCATTATAACACTTATGTAAGACTTTTAAAGTAATTTTGATAGTAGGCTAATATAGCTAAAATAGACACTTACACCATGTGTTGTCTCCATTATAAGACTTATATATAAGATTTTTAAAGTCATTTCCATAGTAGGCTAATATAGACACTTACATCATGTGTTGCGACTTGTCCAGGGTGTACCCTGCCTTCCGCCCGATTGTAGCTGAGATAGGCGCCAGCGCCCCCCGCGACCCCGAAAGGGAATAAGCGGTAGAAAATGGATGGATGGATCATGTGTTGTTTTCATTATAACACTTATATAAGACTTTTAAATTCATCTTGTTAGTAGGCTAATATAGCTCATATAGACACTTACATCATGTTTTGTCTTCATTATAACACTTGTATAAGACTTTTAAAGCAATTTTGATAATAGGCTAATATAGACACAACATGTGTTGCTAGCATTATAAGACTTATAAAGTAACTCTGATAGTAGGCTAATATAGACACATCATGTGTTGCTTTCATTATAACACTTATATATAACTCTTATAGTCATTTTGATAGTAGGCTAATATAGTTTATAGACACTTACATCATGTGTTGTCTTCATTATTAACACTTACTGTATATTAGACTTTTAAAGCGATTTTGATAGTAGGCTAATATAGACACAACATGTGTTGCTAGCATTATAAGACTTTTGAAGTAATTCGGATAGTAGGCTAATATAGACACTTACATCATGTGTTGCCATCATTATAACACTTATATATGACTCTTATAGTCATTTTGATAGTAGGCTAATATAGCTAATATAGACACTTACATCATGTGTTGTCTTCATTATTAACACTTACTGTATATTAGACTTTTAAAGCGATTTTGATAGTAGGCTAATATAGACACAACATGTGTTGCTAGCATTATAAGACTTATAAAGTAACTCTGATAGTAGGCTAATATAGACACTTACATCATGTGTTGCCTTCATTATAACACTTATATATAACTCTTATAGTCATTTTGATAGTAGGCTAATATAGCTCATATAGACACATGTGTTGTCTTCATTATAACACTTACTGTATATAAGACTTGTAAAGCAATTTTGATAGTAGGCTAATATAGACACAACACGTGTTGCTAGCATTATAAGACTTTTAAAGTAATTCTGATAGTAGGCTAATATAGACACTTACATCATGTGTTGCCTTCATTTTAACACTTATATATGACTCTTATAGTCATTTTGATAGTAGGCTAATATAGCTAATATAGACACTTACATCATGTGTTGTCTTCATTATTAACACTTACTGTATATTAGACATTTAAAGCAATTTTGATAGTAGGCTAATATAGACACAACATGTGTTGCTAGCATTATAAGACTTATAAAGTAACTCTGATAGTAGGCTAATATAGACACATCATGTGTTGCTTTCATTATAACACTTATATATAACTCTTATAGTCATTTTGATAGTAGGCTAATATAGTTTATAGACACATCATGTGTTGTCTTCATTATAACACTTACTGTATATAAGACTTTTAAAGCAATTTTGATAGTAGGCTAATATAGACAACATGTGTTGCTAGCATTATAAGACTTATAAAGTAACTCTGATAGTAGGCTAATATAGACACTTACATCATGTGTTGCCTTTATTATAACACTTATATATAACTCTTATAGTCATTTTGATAGTAGGCTAATATAGCTAATATAGACACATGTGTTGTCTTCATTATAACACTTACTGTATATAAGACTTTTAAAGCAATTTTGATAGTAGGCTAATATAGACACAACATGTGTTGCTAGCATTATAAGACTTATAAAGTAACTCTGATAGTAGGCTAATATAGACACATCATGTGTTGCTTTCATTATAACACTATATATAACTCTTATAGTCATTTTGATAGTAGGCTAATATAGTTTATAGACACTTACATCATGTGTTGTCTTCATTATAACACTTACTGTATATAAGACTTTTAAAGCAATTTTGATAGTAGGCTAATATAGACACAACATGTGTTGCTAGCATTACAAGACTTTTAAAGTAATTCTGATAGTAGGCTAATATAGACACATCATGTGTTGCCTTCATTATAACACTTATATATGACTATTATAGTCATTTTGATAGGTGGCTAATATAGCTAATATAGACACTAACTTCATGTGTTGCCTTCATTATTAACACTTACTGTATATAAGACTTAATTTTGTGCAGCTCCAGACAGTTCCGGCATCTGTCTTCGGCCCTTGAAAGGAAATATTGTTCCTTACTTATTGTAACTTGAGGGAAACAATGGACCAGTCCTCTCTCACAGTGCATCTGTGCATCCAAGTACCAAGACAACACTTGTTTGGACGTATTTCCACCAAGGGAGGAATACACATTTGCCTTCTCAGCAAGTATTTATGTCAGCCGCACATTTTAATCATGACTTTGCAAGCGCCGCCGCCTCTGACCGTGCAAATCAACGAGACGCAATCTGGGTGGTGTTTACTGGACATCCCGGGTCTTGTCCCACCTACCGAGTCTCACATTCGGACACGTAGCGGGTTAACAAAGCAGGGGGGAAATAACAGCTCAGCCTCTGATGGCTCAAGTATCCCCTGGAGCCATATTTGGGCAAAGGCTGTTTGAAGAGCTGCTCTGTCAGCCCACTGGCCAGGAGACCCCCTCTCATGGAAGGTCTCGGAGCTCAACATTCATTCTGGGAAAACAGAATCGTCGAAACTAGGGCTGGACCATTATGGCAAAAATTATAATCACAATTATTAGGGTCCGCCAGGCCCATTGCAAAAGGACGTTGGTCGGGTCCGCTTTGGCTGCTGCCCCCGCGACTCAAGCCCTGGTCTTAGTCAGACCTACATAGAGGTTTTTGTTTCATGTCTCTACGACATTCCTAACAGAAGTTACAAGCAGGTTTGCCTGTGTTTTTTCCTAGGGGGCGCTAGAGCGCAATTTTGATTTTTAGTGTTTGTTTTTTTATTAGATGGCAATTTTCGCCAGTCCTGATGTGTGTGTAAAATTTGGTGAGTTTTGAAGCATGTTAACGGGGTCAAATTACAGATCGGCGTTTCTGGATGTTGTTGATAAATGGCTTTCGCTTTGCATAATCACAATTATTTTGATTGATATTTGAAAACGTGAGTATTTATTGTACCACAAAAAAAGTTTGTTTAAGGAAACATACCTGGATATAAATTAGTAACGAATAAACCACATCAAGTAAAATTATAGCAACATGAAAAACAGTAGTGTAGTGGAATATATTTATATAACGCTTTTCTCTAGTGTAGTGGTTCTTAACCTGGTTGGAGGTACCGAACCCCATCCGTTTCATTTGGGTTAGGGTTAACATCGAACCCTTCTTTAGTGAAAAATAAAATGTTTTTTTCTTAATTTAATCATAACTCATAAATATTAATCATGAAATAATGTTATTATATTAAATCAATACTAATAAAGATATATTTCACAAACAGAAAGTTACAGGAGTGTACACATGTTCCCATGTTTACATCTCATTGTGCAACATGTGAATGTTTTAGTGGGAACGAAATGCCATATCTGAAAGGGGTACAAATTATGAAAAACAATATTTTTTTTACTATTGTCATAGTAAGTGGGTCAACATACTTTTATTGGAAAATAATCTCAGGGAAATGACTACTGCCATTTGATTATAATAATATAACAAGTTATATTAGAAAATGATCTCAGGTAAGTGACATTGTTTGGGGGTATCCATAATGCGCCGATAGGGAGAAGTTTTTATTTACACGATGAGTCGGGTGTGTCTTTACCTCCGCGGCGAAGGCTCCGCCGAACCCCTGAGGCCGAACCATCGAACCCCTAGGGTTCGATCGAACCCAGGTTAAGAACCACTGCTCTAGTGACTAAAAGCGCTTCACATAGTGAAACCCATTGTCTAAGTTACATTTTCAAACCAGTGCGGGTGGCATTATGAGGCAAGTGGGTGATAACTCGGATGGCAGAAGTGGGGATCGAACCTGGAACCCTCAAGTTCACGGCAGCTCTACCCACCGAGCTACGCTGCCCAGTACAATTTTGTTTTTCCGGTTATTTTACCACCAAATAGTGTGTGATTTTTGTGTATTTAAATTTTTCATCCATCCATGTTGTATTCATGTATGTGTGATGCATCATGTTGTACGCATGCATGTGTGATGCATCATGTTGTACGCATGCATGTGTGATGCATCATGTTGTATGCATGCATGTGTGATGTATTATTCTGTATCCATGCATGTGTGATGCATCATGTTGTATGCATGCATGTGTGATGCATTATTCTGTATCCATGCATGTGTGATGCATCATGTTGTATGCATGCATGTGTGATGCATTATTCTCTATCCATGCATGTGTGATGCATGTTGCAAGCATGCATGTGTGATGAATCATGTTGCGTGCATGCGTGTGTGATGCATCATGTTGTATGCACGCTTGTGTGATGCATCATGTTGTATGCATTCATGCATGTGGGATGCATTATTCTGTATCCATGCATGTGTGATGCATCATGTTGTATGCACGCATGTGGGATGCATCATGTTGTATGCATGCGCGTGTGATGCATCATGTTGTATGCATGCATGTGTGATGCATTATTCTGTATCCATGCATGTGTGATGCATCATGTTGTATGCATGCATGTGTGATGCATCATGTTGTATGCATGCATGTGTGATGCATTATTCTGCATCCATGCATGTGTGATGCATTATTCTGTATCCATGCATGTGTGATGCAGCATGTTGTAAGCACGCATGTGTGATGCATCATGTTGTAAGCACACATGTGTGATGCATCAGGTTGCGTGCATGTGTGTGTGTGATTCATCATGTTGCATGCACGCATGTGTGATGCATCATGTTGTAAGCACGCATGTGTGATGCATCAGGTTGCGTGCATGTGTGTGTGTGATTCATCATGTTGCATGCACGCATGTGTGAAGCATCAGGTTGTATGCATGCGTGTGTGATTCATCATGTTGCATGCACGCATGTGTGAAGCATCAGGTTGTATGCATGCGTGTGTGATGTATCATGTTGCATGCATGCATGCATTTTCGAAATAATCTTAAACTGAATTAAACTCATTGGTTTAATTTCACATTTTCAGGGCTTGAAATACACAAAAACAAGTCCCAATAGGAAAGAAAAGTAGTTTTTTTTTTGCAAAACAAGGCCCGTGTACAGTTGCTGCCGGATACATCGCGGCAATAAAGCGCTGGTAACCATGGCGATGTAAATCACTCCGTTGGGGTTGAGGTCTTGGTTAGAGGTCCAGGCATGTGGTGAGAAGTATACATCCCCGTGATGTCCTCTGAAGTGAGAGGAACATGTGTCCCTCGGTTTAAGTTGATAAGGGGGGGCAGGCCAACAAGTGGAAGATTGCCGGTTTGATTCCCGCCTGAGGAGGGTCTAAATCAACCCCCGGTTGACGGGGACGCCGCGTCTTAAGGCACGAGGATAGTTGGCGGGAAGAAAAAGGAGTTGGCTCATGACGCAGGTTATAAATAGACACTCTTGGATGATTTATACTCCTCGTCTTGTGTCACCGCACTGCTGGGAATTGTCTGCATGTGAGCCCATCATCCAAGTCCCCCAATCTGAGACAAAGTCGCCCCGGCGTGACTCCTTCTAATTTTAGACGGTATTTCTGCTGCTGAAACTCTTCCTTTTTTCTTTTCTCACGCTTCGTTATGTCCCTGTTTTTGCACCTCTCCAATGCAAATATATTTCTGGTCTTGTGCGGAAACCTCCGAAACGGTTGTGAAGGCGCCCTCCCCAAATAGCCATTGTGCATTAGTGAATGGGAGTGCGTTGTTTACAACGCTCATAAAATGGTATCGGATGTGCTGACGCAGTCAAATCTCTTACAGTACTTAGACCTCCATTATGCATGAATGACCATAAACCCCCTCAGGATCTGACTGCAGTGTTCCAAAAATAAACGTTGAAGTTTGTAGCTCTGGTAGATGTTTTGTTGTTTTGGTTTCCTCATTACAGCAGTCCTTCTTGAGTAGTAGGGCGGGGCGGGCCACCCTGGTAGAGCGCAGTGCGATGCTGGGGGGGAGGTGGAGGGCTGGGGAATGCTTTATCAGTACCATGCGGTGTCATGCGTCAAACCCCGATTCGAAAACGCTGCAAAACGTGCTCCTTGTAGCCATTAGTGTCAAGACTTGGACTATGGTGTTGTTTGTTTTCCCATGGTACTAATCGATTGGACCGGACATGGCGTGAAGGTACGGACATCTTTTTTGAAGTTTTTTTCAAAATTTTTACCCATCATATCCCAAAAAAAGGCCTGATTTTCGCTATCTGTAAATCCACCATCCATTTTCCTGTGACGTCACATAGTGATGCCAATAGAAACAAAAATGGCAAATAGCCCAGCAAGATATAGCGACATTACCTCGGATTCAGACTCGGATTTCAGCGGCTTAATCGATTCAACAGATTACACATGTATTGAAACGGATGGTTGGAGTGTGGAGGCAGATAGCAAAAACGAAATTGAAGAAGAAACTGAAGCTATTGATCAAATAACTATTGAAGCTGTTCGGCGATCGCCTTCTAACCTACGATTGCATCTTTAGACCACTGGAGCAACTTAAATCCGTCGATTGGTAAGTGTTTGTTTGGCATTAAATGTGGGTAGAGGGAAAGGCTGAATGCAAATATAGCTACAAATGTACATACAGCTAGCCTAAATAGCATGTTAGCATTGATTAGCTGACAGGCATGCCGTGCGCAAATATGTCGGATTAGCACATAAGTCAATAACATCAACAAAACTCACCTTTGTGATTGGGTTGACTTTATCGTTGGAAATGCATCTGCTTTGAGTGTCGCAGGATATCCACACATTCTTGCCATCTCTGTGCCATGTCTGTTGTAGCATCGTCGGTAAAATGTGCAGACCAAACGAGGGACTTTCGCATCTTTTGACACTGGTGCAACTTGAATCCGTCGATTGGTATGTGTTTGTTTGGCATCAACTGTGGGTAGAGGGAAAGGCTGGATGCAAATATACCTACAAATGTACATACAGCTAGCCTAAATAGCATGTTAGCATCAATTAGCTGGCAGTCATGCCATGACCATACATGTCCGATTAGCACATAAATCTATCAACAAAACTCACCTTTGTGATTGGGTTGACTTTATCGTTGGAAATGCAACTGTTCTGAGTGTCGCATGATATCCCCACATTCTTGCCATCTCTGTGACATGTCTGTTGTAGCATCGTCTGTAAAATGTGCAGACCAAACAAACGACTTTCGCATCTTTTGACACTGGTGCAACTTAAATCCGTCGATTGGTATGTGTTTGTTTGGCACACTCCACGTAAATCAACTTGAATCCGTCTCTGTTCGTGTTGTTACGCCCTCCGACAACACACCGACGAGGCATGATGTCTCCAAGGTACTGTAAACAGTCGAAAAAACGGAAAATAACAGAGCTAATTTGTGTAATGTGTTCGAGAAAATGGTGGATTGTTTCCCATTGTGACGTCACGGGTGAAAGGTCATCGCTCTGACAGCGAACAAATGAAAGGCGTTTAGATCGCCAAATTCACCCTTTTAGAGTTCGGAAATCGGTAAAAAAAACATATGGTCTTTTTTCTGCAACATCAAGGTATATATTGACGCTTACATAGGTCTGGTGATAATGTTCCCCTTTAATTAATCACTTAAAAAGTACCAAACAAAAGGCGAGCACAAGGCGGAGAACAAACTTAACGCAGGAACAAACGAAAGGCGCTCTCAGCAGAGGTTCAAAACTTGGCTGAGAAAACAAAACTAACACATAAACAGACTAAGTACATGAAACAAAAGTACACTTACTGTGACGTGAAAAGCATGAAACTATGGCAAGAAGTGAGCAATCACAAGTGTGTAGAGGATGATGTCGCCAGGCTGACTGCCTGGCAACTACAGGCTTAAAAAGTGACATGGTGATTGATAACAGGTGCATGAGTCCAAGTAAATCAGGTGTGTGACATGACAGGTGAAAACTGAGTTGTCATGGTGACAAAAACAAACAAGAGTGCACAATGAGTCCAAAACCAAGCAGAACGTGACCACAAACCATGACAATTAGTGTTGTCTCGATACCAATTTTTTGGTACCGGTACCAAAATGTATTTCGGACACTTTTCTAAATAAAGGGGACCACAAAAAAATGTTTTTATTGGTTTTATTTTAACAAAAAATCTTCGGGTACTTTACCTCTAAAAGCTTAATGGCCACATGCGTGGACAGCACCTTTTTAGTGTCAGGCTTTCCCCTGACAGTTTGTTTGTGTTTTAGTTTTTTCCTCTGCATTTGTCTTTGTTTTCTCTGAGTTTAGTATCTCCTGTCTTTAGTTCCTGTCAAGTGCTCTTATTTTGGTTCAGCTTCCTGTTTGTCTCCCTGTGTGCTGTTGTCACCTCATCTGCGGCTGATTGGCACCTGGCTACACCTGTTGTCAATCAGCCCGCTCCTATTTGTACCCACTGTGTCTTCCAGTCAGTGCAGGATCATTGTCGTTGCCACATGTCACTTTTGTCATTGCCATCGTGTCGTGTCGTTTTGTTACAGCTACTACCTGTCGTGCTACATTTTGTCCTGGTTGTCGTAGTGGTAAGCTGTTTCTGTTAGCAATTAGCTGTTTCCAGTTTTTCCTGTTTTCTACCCGCTAGCTTCCACGCTAGGCCCTTTTTTGTTTCTTGCTAGCTTCTATGCTAAAGACCCTCAGTTTGTTATCCGCCTCGTGCGCGCTTTGTGTTAGTACCGTTTTGTTTGATTTTGTCGTAGTATCTTTATTAAATCATGTTTTCTTGTTCTATGCCTGCCTCCGTCTCTGCATCTTGGGGTTCGACACCAAATAACTCTGACATTTAGCTCTTATGTACAAAATTGTGTACACTACTGAATTGGGGTCTTATGGCCGCTTATGTGGACACTTATGCTGCCATCTGGTGGTGTCAGAAGAGTATAACATACAATGGAATTTGGGGAAAAAAAGTGTAAAAATAAGAATTAGCATGTCACTAAATATGAAGTACACGTTTGTGTACTTATGGACTAAGAAGATCATAAAAAAGATTATTCTTATGTTGTGTTGTAATTAGGATCCAATACGCCTAAATAGTTAAGAGAAATAAAAAAAACATGTAGACTCTCTCTGCATGAAAGTTTAAAATGAGCATATATTAATGCAGTATGTATAAGAATGTTTTAATGTAGACACATAGAATCATCATACTGCTGTGATTATATGTGTCAAGTGTTCATTCAAGGCTAAGGCAAAATATTGAGATGTATATCGTGTATCGTGACATGGCCTAAAAATATTGAGATATCAATAAAAGGCCATATCACCCGGCCCTACACCAAACACACTGGCTAAATCAGGCTAGATTTAAGGTTTTAGAATGGCCTTCCCAAAGTCCTGACTTAAAGGTGTGGGCAATGCTAAGGAAACAAGTCCATGTCAGAAAACCAACAACGGCGTGGGACAGTGAGAGAGTGGCCGTGCGCAACCCGAGGGTGCCTGGTTCAATTCCCACCTAGTACCGACCTCGTCACGTCCGTTGTGTCCTGAGCAAGACACTTCACCCTTGCTCCTGATGGGTGCTGGTTAGCGCCTTGCATGGCAGCTCCCTCCATCAGTGTGTGAATGTGTGTGTGAATGGGTAAATGTGGAAGTAGTGTCAAAGCGCTTTGAGTACCTTGAAGGTAGAAAAGCGCTATACAAGTATAACCCATTTATCATTTACTTATAAATTTAGCTGAACTGCACCAATTTTGTCAAGAGGAGTGGTCAAAAATTCAACCAGAAGCTTGTGGATGGCTACCAAAATTGCAGTGAAATTTTCCAAAGGACATGTAAACAAATATTAACATTGCTGTATGTATACTTTTGGCCCAGCAGATTTGCTCACATTTTCAGTAGACCCATAATAAATTCTTAAAAGAACCGAACTTCATGAATGTTTTTTTTTGTGACCAACAAGTATGTGCTCCAATCACTCTATCACAAAAAAATACGAGTTGTAGAAATGATTGGAAACTCAAGACAGCCATGACTTTATGTTCTTTACAAGTGTATGTAAACTTTTGACCACGACTGTATATTTTTATCTCAGGTTATAGATTCTCACATCCCAATTTTTAACCTCTTTCCATAGCAGTGTCCTATGGTCTTACAGCTCCTGCTGGTTGCTACCAAGCATTTCTGTGTCAGTTTGTCCGCACCCCCCCTAAAAAATGGATGTTGGACTTTTTATTCATTCATTGTGTCAGCTGAATGACCCCTTCTGGGGCACGGCAGCCTTCTCCGTCGTGGTATAAGTGTGATCTACCGACGGGCTAATTGCCCTCGTCCTGATCGCTTCCACGGCCGGACCATTTACTCTGCAAAAGGTCATTTCCTGGTTGTGGGTCCCCGAGTGGCCATCAGCGCGACTCGCGGCCGCAGCTGATGGCCCCCTCCCCCATGTTAGCGTTGACTGGACTGTATTTTGTAAATGGCTCCGGCTCATCCCTCGGGATGCCCGTCTGGAATGTGTAAAACAGCTGGGAATGTGTGACTGCCATCAGGCAAAGCCGAGGTCACAGACTCGAAGCTGCAGATCGGTTGAGTGTGCTCTTTCTCAGTTTGGCTTTGAGTGCTTCGGGCTTCTCAAAATATATTTAATACACTATATAACCAAAAGTGTTTGGCCACCTGCCTTGGCTCACATAGGAACTTGAAGTGCCATTCCTAACCCATAGGGTTCTATATGATGTGGGTCCATCTTTTGCAGCTATTACAGCTTCAACTCTTCTGGGAAGTCTGTCCACAAGGTTGCGGAATTTTCCACCATTCTTTCAAAAGCTCATTGGTGAGGTCACACACTGATGTTGGTCGAGAAGGCCTGGCTCTCTGTCTCCGTTCTAATTCATCCCAAAGGTGTTCTATCGGGTTCAGGTCAGGACTCTGTGCAGGCCAGTCAAGTTAATCCACACCAGACTCTGTCATCCATGTCTTTATGGACTTTGCTCTGTGCACTGGTGCACAGTCATGTTGGAAGAGGAAGGGGCCCGCTCCAAACTGTTCCCACTAGGTTGGGAGCATGGAATTGTCCAAAATGTTTTGGTATCCTGGAGCATTCAAAGTTCCTTTCACTGGAACTAAGGGGCCAAGCCCAACTCCTGAAAAACAACCCCACGCCATAATTCCTCCTCCACCAAAGTTCACACTCGGCACAATGCAGTCCAAAATGTAGCGTTCTCCTGGCAACTTCCAAACCCAGACTCGTCCATAAGATTGCTAGATGGAAAAGCGTGATGCTGATCATTTTTTGGCAATATAGTGTAAGAACGGTAGAGGTTATATATGAAATTTAGCACTTTCACCGACAAGGACGTTAAACGTTAAGTATATCTGTCACACGCTAAAGTTGGTCGAGAAGGCCTGGCTCTCAGTCTCCATTCTAATTCATCCCAAAGGTGTTCTATCGGCTTCAGGTCAGGACTCTGTGCAGGCCAGTCAAGTTCATCCACACCAGACTCTGTCTTCCATGTCTTTATGGACCTTGCTTTGTGCACTGGTGCACAGTCATGTTGGAAGAGGAAGGGGGCCTGCTCCAAACTGTTCCCACAAGGTTGGGAGCATGGAATTGTCCAAAATGTTTTGGTATCCTGGAGCATTCAAAGTTCCTTTCACTGGAACTAAGGGGCCAAGCCCAACTACTGAAAAACAACCCCGCACCATAATTCCTCCTCCACCAGGCCTGGCTCTCAGTCTCTCATTTTTAATTAATCCCAAAGGTGTTCTATCGGGTTCAGGTCAGGACTCTGCGCAGGCCACTCAAGTTCATCCACACCAGACTCTGTCATCCATGGAGTCATTCCGAACTTTCTAGCATTTTAAAAATGCAGTAGAGTGGAAAAACAAGTTGACTTCATATGCTTAATTGTGTTTAATTGTATCCATTAAACCATATCCAGTTGTATTTAGAATCCACAAAGTATATGAAAATACCGTCTATGATGCCACAATTTTCCACAGATTCAGTCAGCCATTTGGAATATTCCACTCTGGACACCTTCTGTAATTTCTGTAGATCATCTGTCACTGTTGTAACGCTTCTGTACTCTGACCATATCATTAGAGCAGTCATACTGGAAATATGCAAACACTAGAAATACATGTGCTGTTTATCATTCACAATCCGTTTGTAAGACAAGAACTCATACTCTTGGCTTTTTTATGCATTCTAAATCGTAAATATACAGCTAACAATTGAGTCAACAGGTATTGCGCTCATTATATTCTCTAGAAATAATTAAAAAGCACCAACAATACTCCATTTACATGCTGTGACCTGAAAATGAACCAAATATGAGTGATATTGTTATAAGTGCTAATGCTGACCGACTATTTTAGCGGCCCATTGATAGCAGTGAGCTAATGCTAGCGTACGCTGCTATCATTGACACACTGAGCCGGCGGCTGCTTCCGCTTCGTCTCAAACTTGCTTAAAGTAAATTCTGTGATTATAATTCATGCATTTCTCACCTGCTAGTAGACAAATGTGGCCATGGAGCGACCGGCTGGTTCACTTTCACATCCCCCGAGATGGCGAAAAAGACGCTCGTTGCGGCAAAAATTTTTTGGGGGTATTGTGATTGATTCTTCATCTAAGCAGAATTTATGTGAGCGTCCCGTAGGTCTAAATATGCGGATATATTACTGTAATTGTTTTATTATGGTTAGTTTGTATTAGAGATATAGGCCGATAAATGCTTTAAAATGTGATATCGTAAATTATCAGTACCGGACATGCACCTGGGGATAGGTTGATTGGCAACACTAAATTGGCCCTAGTGTGTGAATGTGAGTGTGAATGTTGTCTGTCTATGTGTGTTGGCCCTGCGATGAGTTGGCGACTTGTCCAGGGTGTACCCCGCCTTACGCCAGATTGTAGCTGAGATAGGCGCCAGCGCCCCCCGCGACCCCGAAAGGGAATAAGCGGTAGAAAATGGATGGATGGATGGTTTCAAAAAGTAAAATGTATGACTTTTTAAAACGCCGCTGTACGGAGTGGTACACGGACGTAGGGAGATGTACAGAGCGCCAATAAACCTTAAAGGCACTGCCTTTGCGGGCCGGTCCAATCACATGATATCTACGGCTTTTAACACACACAAGTGAATGCAATGCATACTTGTTCAACAGCCATACAGGTCACACTGAGGGTGGCCGTATAAACAACTTTAACACTGTTACAAATATGCGCCACACTGTGAACCCACACCAAACAAGAATGACATACACCCCCCCCTCTCAGGGAGAGCCTGTCCCAAATTCCAAGCTGCTGTTTTGAGGCATGTTAAAAAAAAAATAATGCACTTTGTGACTTCAATAATAAATATGGCAGTGCCATGTTGGCCTTTTTTTCCATAACTTGAGTTAATTTATTTTGGAAAACCTTGTTACATTGTTTAATGCATCCAGCGGGGCATCACAACTAAATTAGGCATAATAATGTGTTAATTCCACGACTGTATGTACCGGTATCGGTTGATATCGGCATCGGTAATTAAGGGTTGGACAATATCGGCGCCATTAGCCATTTAGTTTGTATGTTTAGCGCCTTTCAATCATGCTTTTGCTATCGTGCTATAAAGCGGCGTCCATCTCTCGGCTTCTGAAAAATACCACTCATCCTCTTTGTGTTCGGGCTCAAAAATATAAGGTCCTGAATCCTTATTTTTCCCAAAGTAATTTTTTGTCAAGCACTATTGTTGATGGGGAAGGGATCTGACGTGACTGGCTCGCTCATTATACCTCAAAATCTCCATGAGATTGATACTGTTTTGATCATTTCTATTTACTTGTCAACTTTGGCCGTCTTTGGGTGTCATAAATCAGATTTTATATCATAATACCTTCAAAATAGAGGCAACTTGTTTTTTTTCCAGACTACTGCTACTTTGAAGCCAGTGATGTTTGCACTGCATCTTTGCCACACAGGAATAAAAGCCTGTGTTTTTAGCCTGGGGCATGTAGTTGACATCTTATATAAAAATTCATTTTTTTTTTTTACCACGCTATTATTCCTCACCAAATGTCTGTCCCCGGGGAGAAGACTAAGACGTTTGCAGCAAAGGTCACATTAAAACATTGATTGACTTCATGATGGGCCAGAGCTACACTTTAGCACGCATCGGTGGCGGGGAATAAAAAACACAACTTGTTTTTTTGAATAAATCAGACATGTCTTTTTTTGGTCCCTAAGTGGGTATTTACTTGACTGAGCATAACCTATGGCAGGCCTGGGCAATTATTTTGACTCGGGGGGGCCAAATTTAGAGAAAAAAGAGTGTCTATTTTTAGGAACAGTAATAGACAACCTTACAATAACGTCAGATTGAAAGCTAAAAACTTTATGACGGACCGCCTTCAAAAAACGGAATGCAATTTTACATTTTTATACTTAATGAGACACCCAGAATGTACATAAAAATACAAAAAAATGTGGGATTTGCGACAAACCCCGTTTCCATATGAATTGGGAAATTGTGTTAGATGTAAATATAAACAGAATACAATGATTTGCAAATCCTTTTCAACCCATATTCAGTTGAATATGCTACAAAGACAACATATTTGATGTTCAAACTGATAAATATTTTTTTTTTTTTCGCAAAAAATCATTAACTTTAGAATTTGATGTCAGCAACACGTGACAAAGAAGTTGGGAAAAGTGGCAATAAATACTGATAAAGTTGAGGAATGCTCATCAAACACTTATTTGGAACATCCCACAGGTGTGCAGGATAATTGGGAAAAGGTGGGTGCCATGATTGGGTATAAAAACAGCTTCCCAAAAAATGCTCAGTCTTTCACAAGAAAGGATGGGGCGAGGTACACCCCTTTGTCCACAACTGCGTGAGCAAATAGTCACACAGTTTAAGAACAACGTTTCTCAAAGTGCAATTGCAAGAAATTTAGGGATTTCAACGTCTGTGGTCCATAATATCATCAAAAGGTTCAGAGAATCTGGAGAAATCACTCCACGTAAGCGGCATGGCCGGAAACCAACATTGAATGACCGTGACCTTCAATCCCTCAGACGGCACTGTATCAAAAACCGACATCAATTTCTAAAGGATATCATCACATGGGCTCAGGAACACTTCAGAAAACCTTTTGATGATTTTACGGACTGTAGATGGTAAAATCCCTAAATTCCTTGCAATAGCCCGTTGAGAAATGTTGTTCTAAAATGTTTCGACAATTTGCTTACAATTTGGTGACCCTCGCCTCATCCTTGTTTGTGAATTACTTAACATTTCATGGAAGCTGCTTTTATACCCAATCATGGCACCCAACTGTTCCCAATCAGCCTGCACACCTGTGGGATGTTCAAAATAAGTGTTTGATGAGCATTCCACAACTTTATCAGTATTTATTGCCACCCTTCCCAACTTCTTTGTCAGGCGTTGCTGGCATCAATTTTAAAGTTAATGATTATTTGCAAAAAAAAAAAATGTTTACCAGTTTGAACATCAAATATGTTGTCTTTGTAGCATATTCAACTGAATATGGGTTGAAAATGATTTGCAAGTCATTGTATTCTGTTTATATTTACATCTAACACAATTTCCCAACTCATATGGAAACGGGGTTTGTAGATGACCATAGTAACTAATTAGGTGACCATAGTAACTAGTATTTCATGCAAACGCGCAGATTCCAAACATTGAAAGACTTAGTATAGTTGAAGACTTACGGTCATTAAACAATATCATAATGGCAGCTACACTTTCCATCTTCATCCATCCATCCATCCATCTTCTTCCGCTTATCCGAGGTCGGGTCGAGGGGGCAACAGCCTAAGCAGGGAAACCCAGACTTCCCTCTCCCCAGCCACTTCGTGTAGCTCTTCCCGGGGGATCCCGAGGCGTTCCCAGGCCAGCCGGGAGACATAGTCTTCCCAACGTGTCCTGGGTCTTCCCCGTGGCCTCCTACCGGTTGGACGTGCCCTAGACACCTCCCTAGGGAGGCGTTCGGGTGGCATCCTGACCAGATGCCCGAACCACCTCATCTGGCTCCTCTCGATGTGAAGGAGCAGTGGCTTTACTTTGAGTTCCTCCCGGATGACAGAGCTTCTCACCCTATCTCTAAGGGAGAGCCCCGCCACCCGGCGGAGGAAACTAATTTCGGCCGCTTGTACCCGTGATCTTATCCTTTCGGTCATGACCCAAAGCTCATGACCATAGGTGAGGATGGGAACGTAGATCGACCGGTAAATTGAGAGCTTTGCCTTCCGGCTCAGCTCCGAAGAGGCAACGTGGGTCACCCCTCCAATGGGCTCACCACCCATAGCAGGGGCCATAGAGGTCGGGTGCAATGTGAGCTGGGCGGCAGCCGAAGGCAGGGCACTTGGCGGTCCGATCCTCGGCTACAGAAGCTACCTCTTGGGACTTTCCATCTTAAAGATCGAAAAATAATTATTTGGGAATGTCCGGCGTGCCAGGTTGAAAAGCTTAATGGGCCGCATGTGGCCCCCGGGCCTTAAAGGCCTACTGAAATGAGATTTTCTTATTTAAACGGGGATAGCAGGTCCATTCTATGTGTCATACTTCATCATTTCGTGATATTGCCATATTTTTGCTGAAAGGATTTAGTAGAGAACATCGACGATAAAGTTCGCAACTTTTGGTCGCTAATAGAAAAGCCTTGCCTTTACCGGAAGTATGTGCGCGTGACGTCACGAGTTGCAGGGCTCCACACATATTCACATTGTTTTTAATGGGAGCCACCAGCAATAAGGGCAATTCGGACCGAATTAATTTGAGCGAGGATGAAAGATTTGTGAATTAGGATATTGACAGTGAAGGACTAGGGGAAAAAAATCCGCGGCGGCAGTGTGAGCGTTTCAGATGTAATTTGACACATTCACTAGGATAATTCTGGAAGATCCCTTATCTGCCTATTGTTTTAATAGTGTTTTAGTGAGATTTTAAAGATTGTAAAGACATATCTCGAGATCGGATGGCTGCGGTGAACGCGCAGTGTCTCAGAGAGAAGCTCACAGCTGCCTTTTTTGACAGCTGCTGCAGGACGACGAATAATCCAATGATGTCTCCGGTAAGATGTATATCACAATTTCCCCATCCAAAAACATGCTGGTTGACGTAGAGAAAACACGTTCGCTTGACCGCTCTGCTTCACAACAAACAAAGAAACACCGGCTGTGTCTCGGTGTTAAAGACAGCTGCAATCCACCACTTTCCACCAACAGCATTCTTCTTTAGAGTCTCCATTATTAAATGAACAAATTGCAAAAGATTCAGCAACACAGATGTCCAGAACGCTGTGTAATTATGCGATTAAAGCAGACGACTTATAGCCGCAAGTGGTGCAGCGCTAATATTTCCTGACAGTCCGTGATGTCACGCGTACGCGTCATCATTCCGCGACGTTTTCAACAAGAAACTCCTGGGAAATTTAAAATTGCAATTTAGTAAACTAAAAAGGCCGTATTGGCATGTGTTGCAATGTTAATATTTCATCATTGATATATAAACTATCAGACTGCGTGGTCGGTAGTAGTGGGTTTCAGTAGGCCTTTAATTTGCCCAGGTCTGACCTATGGTGACCCCGAGTGCCCACCCTCCCTGAAGTCAAACAGAGATGTTGTTGTTGTGCAGAGACGCCTTATTTATGCCTTTCATTTCACCATGGCAGCTCAAGGAATATATCCCCTCCCCTTGTCATTGCAGAGCGTGGCTTCTTTTGCTTCGCTGAATAATGCCTCCTGGCACACCAAAAAAAAAAAAAAAAGCCTCTTTGCCACAAACACCTTCGCTCCGCTTTGCCGTGACAAAACAACGAGCGACATGAAACAATGAGGGCTGACGTTTTGTGCCTCGGGGTTCATTAGCTCAGTCATGGATGAGTAAAGATTGTCTTTTGTAGCCACAGCTTGGAATGTTAGCGAGTGGAAAATGGGACACGGAATGCTTAAGTCTTTATGGAGCATGGGCATAGCCGTCGTTCTTTGACACGTAAATCCTTATTAGATTATTTTGTTTTGTTTAATTTAGAACAGGGGTGTCAAACATACGGCCCAGCAAACCCATCCATGCGGACTGGACACTGGCTGAGACTTACTGGGCAGCTTTCTTGGTTTTGCTTTGTTGGGTCTGCTCCTTTCTCTGGACATGCTCCCCCTAACCCAGCAGACAATGGCATGGAACACCGCAGAGTTCACCACAGTGGTCAAAAGTTTATATATCCTTGTAAAGGAATGGTATGGCGTAGTGCAGGGGTCACCAACACGGTGCCCGCGGGCACCAGGTCGCCCGTAAGGACCAGATGAGTCGCCCGCTGGCCTGTTCTAAAAATAACTCAAATAGCAGCATTTACCAGTGAGCTGCCTGTATTTTTTTAATTTTATTTATTTACTAGCAAGCTGGTCTCGCTTTGCTCGACATTTTTAATTCTAAGAGAGACAAAACCTAAATAGAATTTGAAAATCCAAGAACATATTTTAAAGACTTGGTCTTCACTTGTTTAAATAAATTCATTTATTTTTTTACTTTGCTTCTTATAACTTTCAGAAAGACAATTTTAGAGAAAAAATACAACCTTAAAAATGATTTTAGGATTTTTAAACACAAATACCTTTTTACCATTAAAATTCCTTCCTCTCCTTACTGACAATTTAAATCAAAGTTCAATTATTTTTCTTTTATTGTAAAGAATAATAAATACATTTAATACTTCATTTTAGCTTCTGTTTTTTCGACAAAGATTATTTGTGAAATATTTCTTCAAACTTCTTATGATTAAAATTCCCCAAAAATTATTCCGGCAAATCTAGAAAATCTTTAGAACCAAATTTAAATCTGATTTCAATGTCTTTTGAATTTCTTTTAGAATTTTTGTTCTGGAAAATCTAGAAGAAATAATGATTTGTCTTTGTTAGAAATATAGCTTGGTCCAATTTGTTATATATTCTAACAAAATACAGATTGGATTTTAACCTATTTAAAACATGTCATCAAAATCCTAAAATGAATCTTAATCAGGAAAAATTACTAATGATGTTACATAAATGTTTTATTTTTTATTTTTCAAAAATAATCGAATTAGCCAGTTTTTCTCTTCATTTTTTTCGGTTGAATTTTGAATTTTAAAGAGTCGAAATTGGAGATAAACAATGTTTCCAAATTAAATTTTCATTTTTTTCCCTGTTTTCTCCTCTTTTAAACCGTTCAAATAAGTGTTTTTTTCATCATTAATTCTCTACAATAAACCTTCCGTAAAAGGAAAAAAAATGTACGACGGAATGCACAACTGAAATACCCTTATGTATATATATATATATATATGTGTATATATATATATATATATATATGTGTATATATATATATATATATATGTGTGTATATATATATATATATATATTTATATATATATGTATATGTATATATATATATATATATAGATTTACTTATTAAAGGTAAATTGAGCAAATTGGCTATCTCTGGCAATTTATTTAAGTGTGTATCAAACTGGTAGCCCTTCGCATTAATCAGTACCCAAGAAGTAGCTCTTGGTTTCAGAAAGGTTGGTGACCCCTGGCTAGTGAGTAGAGCGGCCGTGCCAGAAACCTGATTGCTGCAGGTTCGCTCCCAGCCTCTTGACATCCAAATCGCTGCTGTTGTGTCCTTGGGCAGGACACGTCACCCTTGCCACCCTGGTGCCGCTCACACTTATGAATGAATGAAATGATGTATGAGTGAAACTGGCAGCTTCGCTTCTGTCAGTATACCCCTTTACATCTGTAGCTATGAATGTAGCTTACCACCACCAGGTGTGAATGAATGATGGGTTCTCACTTCTCTGTGAGCGCATTGAGTGTCTAATAATAGAAAAGAGCATAAAAAATCTAATTCATTATTATTATTATTATTATTATTATTTTTAAATGGGCCAGCACAGTGGCAGAGGGGTTAGTGCATCTGCCTCACTATACGAAGGTCCTGAGTAGTCTTGGGTTCAATCCCGGGCTCGGGATCTTTCTGTGTGGAGTTTGCATGTCCTCCCCGTGACTGCGTGGGTTCCCTCCGGGTACTCCGGCTTCTTCCCACCTCCAAAGACATGAAATGTTGTTGTTTTTCTGACATTGACTTGTTTCTTCAGCATTGTCCACACGTTTAAGTCAGGACTTTGGGAAGGCCATTCTAAAACCTTACTTCTAGCCTGATTTAGCCATTCCTTTACTACTTTTGACGTGTGTTCGGGGTAGGGCCGGGCGATATGGCCTTTTTAATATCTCGATATTTTTTAGGCCATGTCACGATACACGATATATATCTCCATATTTTTGCCTTAGCCTTGAATGAACACCTGATGCATATAATCAAAGCAGTATGATGATTCTTTGTCTACATTAAAACATTCTTCTTCATACTGCATTAATATATGCTCAATTTTTCATGCAGAGAGGGAAACCGCAACTAAGTCAATTGACCAAAACTGTATTTATTAAACAGTTATTAAGCAGTGGCACAAACATTCATGTCATTTCCAAAACAGAAAGTGCAAGATTGTCAGAGACATTGTAAAACAAGCTATGAGTGCACTTTTGTGCATGATGTCACTAAGATCAAACGACACTAAATTAAAGTGCATTTTTGTACAGAATGCTACTACAATAGTTTAAAACAAATAAAGTGCACTTTTGTGCATGATGTCACACAAGATATTTCAATACCTGTCTAATAAAAATGAGCTGCATAATAGGAAATCGAATCGCTATGTGATGGGTTACTGCGGACGTTATCTCCTTATGTTGTTCAAAATTTTTTTTTCATACCGTGTTGATGTGGAAATGGTTGCCTCGGCATTTTGTTGGTGTGGCACTGAATGGAGATTTTGATATGCAGAGTTTCAAGCACTCTGGGGGTGACTTTTCAAATGATGCTACATATTAGCATTAATGCTACTTTTTATAGCAACGTTTTTGCCCCATACTCGACATATTACGGTTGTCTGTTTGACATATTCCCACTTGAAGCCAAACCAACGTCAAACGATGGACCCCCTGCTTTTTTTCTTGGGAATTAATTCTTCCTTAATTTGTTACCAGATTTGCACCTTCTTTCTCTCGTGTTACCACTCGCACCACAGCTAATGTTACCCATGCCGCTACCTCTCTTCTCCGCGAGTGCTTATACGTATGTGACGTATGTAAGAAGGTGCGCTTGTTTTACATCTCTGAGAAAAGGAGGGACGAGAAAGAGAAACGCCTGTAGTGTAATGCCCGCAGCTAATAGCAACTCCGTGATAACGTGTACTCCAATATCACAATAGTTATTTTCTATATCCATCCATCCATCCATCATCTTCCGCTTATCCGAGGTCGGGTCGCGGGGGCAACAGCCTAAGCAGGGAAACCCAGACTTCCCTCTCCCCAGCCACTTCGTCTAGCTCTTCCCGGGGGATCCCGAGGCGTTCCCAGGCCAGCCGGGAGACATAGTCTTCCCAACGTGTCCTGGGTCTTCCCCGTGGCCTCCTACCGTTTGGACGTGCCCTAAACACCTCCCTAGGGAGGCGTTCGGGTGGCATCCTGACCAGATGCCCGAACCACCTCATCTGGCTCCTCTCGATGTGGAGGAGCAGCGGCTTTACTTTGAGTTCCTCCCGGATGGCAGAGCTTCTCACCCTATCTCTAAGGGAGAGCCCCGCCACACGGCGGAGGAAACTCATTTCGGCCGCTCGTACCCGTGATCTTATCCTTTCGGTCATGACCCAAAGCTCATGACCATAGGTGAGGATGGGAACGTAGATCGACCGGTAAATTGAGAGCTTTGCCTTCCGGCTCAGCTCCTTCTTCACTACAACGGATCGGTACAACGTCCGCATTACTGAAGACGCCGCACCGATCCGCCTGTCGATCTCACTATCCACTCTTCCCTCACTCGTGAACAAGACTCCTAGGTACTTGAACTCCTCCACTTGGGGCAGGGTCTCCTCCCCAACCCGGAGATGGCACTCCACCCTTTTCCGGGCGAGAACCATGGACTCTATCGCACAGAGACAAACCCACAATATATATATAGAGTATATCGATGTATTGCCCAGCCCTATACTGGGTCATTGTCCTGTTGAAACACCCAACTGCGCCGAAGACCCATCTTCAACTGATGATTGTATGTTGTCCTGGAGAATTTGGAGGTAATCCTCCTTTTTCATTGTCCCATTTACTCTGTAAAGCACCAGTTCCATTGGCAGCGAATCAGGCCCAGAGCATAATACTACCACCACCATACTTGGCGGTATACATGGTGTTCCTGGGATTAAAGTTGTCCCATTTTCTCCTCCAAACATATTGCTGGGTATTGCGGCCAAACAGCCAACTTTTTGTTTCATCTGACCACAGAACTTTCCTCCAGAAGGTCTTATCTTCGTCCATGTGATGTCACGAGTTTGACACCCCTGATTTAGCGCTTCCTCTAAGTGCATTGTCTGGCTTTCTGCGGACAGCTGATCACTTTCACTCCTCTCTGTTTCTCTGCCTTTCCGAGAAATCTCACTTTTCTCTTAATGCTGCTTGATCGCCAAACAGCTGACTGGCACATTTTCATACTGATTGGCGTATTGAGCCGCCGACAAGCCAGAGACTTATCGGGGAATAAAAACAAAGCTTAGATTCTTGATTCAGACTGTAATTTAATGCTGGAACGAGGAAGACTCGGTTCGCAGTTTGAGCAGTTATTATTTTTTTTTTTTTTCCAATAACGAGCGGTAAATATGCTAATCCCGAGTTGTATCAAGATGGCGTGCGTCGATGGTGATCGTCATCGCACTTCAAAGTGCGGCCGTAAGACCTCAGCGTGGTGCTGAATGACAAGCAGCCATCTGTTCATTATTTTCCCCGATACGGGAAACCCGCCCCCAGAAATAGCATCAGTCGGCTTCGAGAGCCGGCGTTTGAAAGTGGGCCGCGTGCGTTCTTTGGAAGCGCTGGGATCTGGTGAGCATTCCCACTCGGGGAAGCCGAGGTCTGGTACATTTGGAAGCAGACTCGGTCCCGCTTCGTTCCCCCTTTGGAGGCGTGGAGGAGAGCGAGGGAAGGCCGGCAAACAATAGAGACAGCGAAGGAGCATTAATTGGCACACGAGGGAATACGGCCTCTTATCTGCTCTCCTTGAAACGCCGCCGTGGTAAAGGTGTGGGCTTGCCTTTCAAACGCTGACTAAAGCTTTGCAATCATAGCTCACAGACAAAAACGACAAATTCAGTTGAATTTATGGCTAAAGCCTTCCACCTCCCCTTGTCATTCTATTTATGGTTCCTTGAATAGATCAGTGCTGTCTCTGTACAGAAGATGGGTATGGAGAACTTTTTTTTTTAAACGAGTAGGGTTGTACGGTATACCGGTATTAGTATAGTGACGCGATACTAATGAATCATATTCGGTACTATACCGCCTCTAAAAAAGTACCAGTCCGCCACCATCCCCGTCGTCGTAACGCTGTGTCATTGCTGGTCTACGAGGGAACGTTAGGATTTTATCCATACCATTATCGATATCGGTATTGGTATGCATCTGTAGTCTTATCAATAGCATGTATCATTGGTCTAAATAAAGATGTGGAAAAAAATTATAATTATTAGCTTTATTATTA
>NC_084639.1:8999622-9024622 GCF_033978795.1 Nerophis ophidion | reverse complement strand
TGGGGGTGAAAATGAAAACAAAATAGAAAAATATTAGAATAAGAATACAAATAAAAAGTAACGATATAACAGTAAATAAGAATATAACAAGAGAAACTAGGCAGTAGTGACCATGTTATGAAAAAAAACACGTAACAATGTATTAAAAGCTCTATCGTCGGCAGAATTTATTTCATTTACAGTATTTCCTTGAATAGCCGCCGGGGCGCTAATTAATTTAAAACCTCTTCTCGCTCCTGCACTTATTCAAGGCATGCGGTAAAAGTAAGCAGGCGCTAAAAGTTTGAAAACCTCTTCTCACCCCTGCGCTTGCCAATTTCATGCAGTAAAAAATTGAGTGTGATAAAAAAAAAATCAAAAAATTCTTCCGCGGCCCGGTGTTTGGGACCTCTGCTCTACAACGTGTCATCGCGGCCACCTTTACACCATGCTGTCTGCGTGCGTGCCGGCCAGAAGCATGCATTTCGCTGCTTCTCACACGAGATTGCAATGCATACTTGTTCAACAGCCATACCGTTTACACTAAAGGTTGCGATATAAACAACTTTAACACTCTTACTAATATGCGCCACACTCTGTGAACCCACACCAAACAAGAATAACAAACACATTTCTGGAGAACATCGGCTCTGTAACACATTATAAACGCAACATAAGAATTACCCATAATGCCATGCATCCATGACTCTCGGCTATATTATACACGCGCCCCAACCCCGCCCACCTCAACTGAGGGTGGGCGGGGGGGTTTCTAATATAGCCAAGAGTCATGGATGCATGGCATTATGGGTAATTCTTATGTTGCGTTTATAATGTGTTACAGAGCCGATGTTCTCCAGAAATGTGTTTGTTATTTTTGTTTGGTGTGGGTTCTCAGAGTGTGGCGCATATTAGTAAGAGTGTTAAAATTGTTTTATATCACAACCATTAGTGTGATCTGTATGGCTGTGGAACAAGACCCCTGGTTTAAACAAAGTAAAAGCAAAAAAAAAACCCTCCTCCGCCATTTTGAAAATGACGGAAGGGGAAGCGTCACTCGTGACGTCACGAATTTGACCCGGCGGTAAAAGTAAGCATGCGCTAATAAATTTGGGGAGCGATTTTGACCCGGCAGTAGATCAAGGCAGGCACATATTACATGGCAGGCGGCTATTCAAGGAAATACGGAAAGTATCTATCGATATCATGCATTTTTAACCAAAATTGAAACCGTCACTTGGTTAAAGAGTGGTGGTTTAAAGTTGAACTATTACTCACTATTGTGTACCACCAATTTGGACTGGAGCTGGATTCTGGAAACAGATGGCGTCTTCTTCCCCTGTCTGTGATGAGAATCAGGCCCACTTGACACAAAACAAACACCGCTTGTTGAATGTGTTCATAGGGCCTATTTGTCACGGTTTGTTGTCTGGGCCGGAACGTGACCCTTTGGCCCCGCAACATTTATTCTTGGTGGAAAAAAAAGCCATTCTGAGTGAATTAACAGCAGAATTGGAAAACACCCTTGGAACATTCTCAGTCCACTCTTGTGTTTTTATTCCTCTGGTCTGGACCTGGGTTGAAATGTGTCCTTTGACCGTTGTTCGTTAGAGAAAAGGTATAGATTGGACTTGTGTAACCTAATGAAAGCCCAATTTTACATCAATAAGTGTTTCTTAGACTTAGACAAACTTTAATGATCCACAAATAAAATTGTTCCACACAGTAGCTCAGTTTCAAAGGAAGGAAAGGGTAAGGATGGAAAACATAATGCAGGTATAAATTAGACTAATAATGTACCATATTATCAATATAAAATATAACATATACACTATAAAATTGCTCAGTGGCCTAGTGGTTAGAGTGTAGAGTGTAGATCATTTTCCACCATTCTTCCAAAAGCGCATTGGTGAGGTCACACACGGATTTTGGTCAAGAAGTCCTGGCTCTCAGTGACCGTTCTAATTCATCCCAAAGGTGTTCTATCAGGTTCTAGTCAGGACTCTGTGCAGGCCAGTCAAGTTTATCCACACCAGACTCTGTCATCCATGTCTTTATGGACCTTAAAGTTAAAAGTAATTAAAGTACCAATGATTGTCACACACATACTAGATGTGGCGAAATTATTCTCTGCATTTGACTGATCACCCACTGGGAGGTGAGGGGAGCAGTGGGCAGCAGCGGTGCCGCGCTTGGGAATCATTTATGGTGATTTAACCCCCAATTCCAACCCTTAATGCTGAGTGCCAAGCAGGGAGGTATTGGGTCCCGTTTTTATAGTCTTTGGTATGACTCGGCCGGGATTTGAACTCACGACCTACCGATCTCAGGGCAGACGCTCTAACCACAAAGCCCCGGAATTTGTCTATGTCCTTGCTTTGTGCACTGGTGCACAGTCATGTTGGAAATGGAAGGGGGCCGCTCCAAACTGTTCCCACAAGGTTGGGAGCAGGGAATTGTCTAAAATGTTTTGGTATCCTGGAGCATTCAAAGTTCCTTTCACTGGAACTAAGGGGCCAAGCCCAACTCCTGAAAAACAACCCCACACCATAATTCCTCCTCCACCAAATTTCACACTCGGCACAATGCAGTCCGAAATGTAGCGTTCTCCTGGCAACCTCCATACCCAGACTGGTCCATCAGATTGCCAGATGGAAAAGCGTGATTCATCACTCCAGAGAACGCGTCTCCACTGCTCTAGAGTCCAGTGGCGACATGCTTTAAACCACTGCATCCCACTCTTTGCATTTGACTTGGTGATGTATGGTTTAGATACAGCTGCTCGGCCTTGGAAACCCATTCCATGAAGCTCTCTGCGTACTGTACGTGGGCTAATTGGAAGGTCACATGAAGTTTGGAGCTCTGTAGCAACTGACTGCGCAGAAAGTCTTTGCACTATGCACTTCAGCATCCGCGCACTCCTCTCTGTCAGTTTATGTGGCCTACCACTTGGTGGCTGAGTTGCTGTTGTTCCCAAACTCTTCCATTTTCTTTTAATAAAGTTGATTTTGGAATATTTAGGAGCGAGGAAACTTCACGAGTGGATATGTTGCACAGGTGGCATCCTGTGACAGTTCCACGCTGGAAATTACTGAGAGCGGCCCATTCTTTCACAAATGTTTGTAGAAACAGCCTAAGTGCTTGATTTTATACACATGTGGCCAGAGGTGGGTAGTAACGCGCTACATTTACGCCGTTACATCTACTTGAGTAACTTTTGGGATAAATTGTACTTCTAAGAGTAGTTTTTATGCAACATAGTTTTACTTTTACTTGAGTATATTTATAGAGAAGAAACACTACTTTTACTCCGCTCCATTTATCTACAATCAGGTCGCTACTCGCTACTTTTTTTTTTTTATCGATCTGTTAATGCACGCTTTGTTTGTTTTGATTTTGTCAGACACACATTCAAAGTAGGATACGCATGCTTGCGTTTCACCAATCACATGCAGTCACTGGTGACGTTGGACCAATAAAACAGAGCCAGGTGGTCACGTGACCGTCACACGTAGAACCCGACATGTTGAAAAACTTATTGGGGTGTTACCGTTTAGTGGTCAACTGTACGGAATATGTACTGTACTGTGCAATCTACTAATAAAAGTTTCAATCTATCAACCAATCAATCAAAAGTGTAAAGGAAAAAAGACACTTTTTATTTCAACCGTACTTCCTGTCAAAAGCCTAAAGACTGATCGAACAGTTCCTGTCTTCACAATAAAAGTGCCGCTCTATCGCGCCTGCGTTAACAAAATAAGAGTCTCCGAAAGCCAGAGCAAACAAGCTAGCAAGCTACGGCGTTTGCCGCCAATGTATTTCTTGTAAAGTGTATAAAAACGAATATGGAAGCTGGACAAATTAGATGCCAAAAACCAACGACTTTCATGATGTATTAGACAGGAAGGAGGAAGTTTTTTTCTCCTCCATTTGAAAACCGGGACGTTATCAGCACTACTGTCTGATTCTAATCAATGCAAGTCATCAGAATCAGGTAATACACCAACTTATATTTTTGTCTTCATTAAAGATAGGAATCTATATGTTAAACATGCATGTATATTCATTAAAACACCTTTAACATGTGAGCAAAAACGGCAAAATAAATAAATGTAAATTATATACTGTATATATAAAGGTATGTATATATATGATATGTGTGTATGTATATGTATATATGAGGTAGATCACCTCGACTTGGTCATTTATTAAGTAATTGATTAACGTTGAAAAACTTATTGGGGTGTTACCATTTAGTGGTCAATTGTAGGGAATATGTACTGTACTGTACAATCTACTAATACATGTTTCAATCAATCAATCAATCAATGGATGCCTACTGAGCCTATGGTGCTGTTAAGTTATTGTGGCTCAATTTGCCTTAATTTTTATTTTATTTTAATGTATTATTATTTATCAATCAATCAATCAATCAATGTTTATTTATATAGCCCTGAATCACTAGTGTCTCAAAGGGCTTTGATATATATAATATATATAATATAATAATATATATATATAATATATATATATAATATTGTTTTAGGGGCTTCACGGTGGCAGAGGGGTTAGTGCATTTGCCTCACAATACGAAGTTCCTGCAGTCCTGGGTTCAAATCCAGGCTCGGGATCTTTCTGTGTGGAGTTTGCATGTTCTCCCCGTGAATGTGTGGGTTCCCTCCGGGTAGTCCGGCTTCCTCCCACTTCCAAAGACATGCACCTGGGGATAGGTTGATTGGCAACACTAAATTGACACTAAATTGGCCCTAGTGTGTGAATGTGAGTGTGAATGTGGTCTGTCTATCTGTGTTGGCCCTGCAATGAGGTGGCAACTTGTCCAGGGTGTACCCCGCCTTCCGCCCGATTGTAGCTGAGATAGGCGCCAGCGCCCCCCGCAACCCCAAAAGGGAATAAGCGGTAGAAAATGGATGGATGGACATTGTTTTAGTTGCTTAAGAGATATTCCTGGCTCTGAATTTGCTCATTGCTATTTTTATGTTTTTGTGCATTATTTGTTGCCGTAATCATTAAACAATCAGGTTACTCATCAGTTACTCAATACTTGAGTAGTTTTTTCACAACATACTTTTTACTTTTACTCAAGTAAATATTTGGGTGACTACTCCTTACTTTTACTTGAGTAATACATCTCTAAAGTAACAGTACTCTCGAGTACAATTTCTGGCTACTCTACCCACCTCTGCCTGCCAAGTGATTAGGACACCTGATTCTCATCATTTGGATGGGTGGCCAAATACTTTTGGTAATATGGTGTATGTAATATTTACATAAATACATATACATTGTAAACAAAGAGAGGTAGCTAACATAGAAGGTGTCAGAATAGTTGAAGACTTACGGTCATTTAAAAACATCTTAATGGCGGCGACAGTTTTGATGTTAAAGGTCTAAAAAAAAATATGACCAATGTCCGGCGGGCTGGATTTAAAACACGTATTTTGCTTCGGTCTCCTTTAGAGATGTGAATACTCGTTCCGCGAGCCGCTGGATCGATCTAAATGTGGTATGGGCTCGGTCGATGTCCGGTTGGAAAGTCGTGAATGGGTTGCTTGTAGATCTGATACAAAATAAACCCATAAATATAGAACAGGGGTCTGGAACCTTTTTGGCTGAGAGAGCCATGAAAGCCAAATATTTGAAAATGTATTTCCGTGAGAGCCATATCACATTTTTCAAAACTAAACACAACTAAATGCATGTATTTTTAAGTAAGACCAACATTTTTAGAGTGTAATAAGTCTCTTATTCTTTTTAATAACATTGTTATTCTGAAGGTACCCAATAATAAATAAAATACTTCTTACCAATAATGCGACTTCTTGAACAGGTGCGGTAGAAAAATGGATGGATGGATTAAAATGCGTGATAATGTTTTATATTTTTAACATTATTTTTAACACAGTGTGGGGCGGTATAGCTCGGTTGCTAGAGCGGCCGTGCCAGCAACTTGAGGGTTGCAGGTTCGATCACCGTTTCCGCCATCCTAGTCACTGCTGTTGTGTCCTCGGGCAAGACACTTTTCCCACCTGCTCCCACTGCCACCCACACTGGTTTGAATGTAAAAATGAGATATTGGGTTTCACTATGTAAAGCGCTTTGAGTCACTAGAAAAAAAGCGCTATATAAATATAATTCACTTCACTACTAGCGGAATTTATTAATTACTTATCGTGTTAAGCAATGTCAGCTAAGATTTATCTGAGAGCCAGATGCAGTCATCAAAAGAGCCACAGGTTCCCTACCCCTGATATAGAAGAATGAAGTGAAGTGAAGTGAATTACATTTATATAGCGCTTTTCTCTAGTGATTCAAAGCTCTTTTTACATAGTGAAACCCAATATCTAAGTCACATTTAAGCCAGTGTTGGTGGTACTGGGAGCAGGTGGGTAAAGTGTCTTGCCCAAGGATGCAACTCTGTAGGAATTTGGGCTGTCAGTTTGTTTACGTATGAAAAAATGCATGAAAAGTATCAATGTTGTTCAAAAAATCTGTTTCAAAAGATCACCAAAAAACTATCTCTAGTTACTGCCGTTGTGTCCTTAGGCAAGACACTTTACCCACCTGCCCCCAGTGTCACCCACACTGGTTTAAATGTAACTTAGATATTGGGTTTCACTATGTAAAAAGAGCTTTGAATCACTGGAGAAAAGCGCTATATAAATATAATTCACCTCACTTCACTTCTATCCTTAATATCTACGGTGACTTAAGATGTTTTATTTTCAAATGCCACCCCTTGTCGGAGAAACCTTGATATTGAAGATGTTCATTTCTGTGATGAAAAAATGTTCCAATAATAACATGGGGGCAGTTTTAGTGAAATAACATTTTTCATAGACAATATATCCAGAAAGAGTTTACAAAAGTTAAGCTAAGGAAAATAAGGACAAGATATGTTACATACACTATTCTTCCCCTAATTAAAGAAATACAATTTTATAAATTATTAATGGAATATACCTTTCAAAGGATTTTTTTGAAACATAATTTGAACATGGAAGTTATATATGTGGAGCTGTAGAACAGTGTTTTTCAACCTTTTTCAACGTTTGGCGAGTCGCTGGATCGATCTATATATGGTATGGATCTGTCGATGCCCGGTTGGAAAGTCGCGAAATGGTCACTTGTAGATCTGATATAAAATATATCCGCTTTATTAATGCGAGATTTCTGCGATGACGTCACACGAGAATACCGTTCTCGTTTGCGAGTGACGACGACAGAGCAACACGGCAGACTGCACCGGAAGTCTACAAAATTATTACACCCGCGAATATTAACTCTACTGTGGGTACCATTTGGAGTTTGTTTAAAAAAAAAAAAAAAAAAAAAAAGAATGCCGAGTTGGAAAAAGTATAGTCAATGGTAACGTGTTTTGAAAGTAGCGGCAGCACGACTAATGTGAGCGCTCACCTGTTGTGACGTCATCGAGACTCCCAAGCCGGCGACGAGGGAGCTAATGATGCTAATGATGCTAATGATGCTAATGCTAACAGAGCTAGCAGCTGACAAGACAAGGACACTCATTTGAAAGACTTCAGCTTTAATTTAGCCACAACTCTGCGAGGTAATCACATTAAATACTACACTCTTAATTAGACATGTACTCAGAGTATATATTAGTATTGTTTTCTAATTGGACCGTGGAAGATTCTGGACTAATGATACTACTTCCGGTATTTTATTTAATGTATTTATTTGTATTAACATTCATATATAATATGCAACATTTTCATACAATCACCAAATAATAATGGGTTGTACTTGTATAGGCGCTTTTCTACCTTCAAGGTACTCAAAGCGCTTTGACACTACTTCCACATTTACCCATTCACACACACATTCACACACTGATGGAGGGAGCTGCCATGCAAGGCGCCAACCAGCACCCATCAGGAGCAAGGGTGAAGTGTCTTGCTCAGGACACAACGGACGTGACAAGGTTGGTTCTAGGTGGGATTTGAACCAGTGACCCTCGGGTTGCGCACGGCCACTCTCCCACTGCGCCACGCCATAATCAAAACAAGTACAGAAACAGTACAAACAGTGTCAGGGGGTTGTAAAAGCAATAAAGTAACTAAAATAGAGTGCAACATATATACATGCAACAAAATGTAGAGCTTTAAACTCACACAAGTTCCATAAATACCGTATTTCCTTGAATTGCCGCCGGGGCGTTTATTAATTTAAAACCTCTTCTCACTCCTGCGCTTACCAAAGGCATGTGGTAAAAGTAAGCATGCGCTGATTATTTTAAAACCTCTTCTCACTCCGGCATTTACCAAAGGTATGCAGTAAAAAATTGAGTGTGATGTAAGCTTGTACCTTAAATCCTACTGAATAGCTCTTACATCTTCTTCCCTTTATGCGATTTCAAATCCGCCTTCTCCATTTTGAAAATGATGACAGGGGAAGTGTCACTCGTGACGTCACGAGTTTGACCAGGCGGTAATACTAAGCATGCGCTAATTATATTGGGAAGCGAGTTTGACCCGGCAGTAATTCAAGGCAGGCGCATACTATATGCCCTGCGGCAATTCAAGGAAATATGGTAAATGTAAAAAAATGTAAAGCCTTAAAGTCACACAAGTTCCATAAATAATCCAAATTTGGAACGAAGCATCATAGTTTTCACAGCATTTTACTTGTTAGAGCAGACCTGGGCAAATTAAGCCCCGGGGGCCACGTTAAGCTTTTCAATCTGGCCCGCCGGACATTTCCGAATAATTTTTTTTAGATCAGCGGTGTCCAAAGTGCGGCCCGGGGGCCATTTGCGGCCCGCAGCTAATTGTTTACCGCCCCGCCACTCATTCAGCAAAAATGGCAAAATTGATAGAATTGAAAAAATAAAAACATTTAGATGAGGTGGCGACTTGTCCAGGGTGTACCCCGCCTTCCGCCCGATTGTGGTTGAGATAGGCGACAGCGCCCCCCGCGACCCCAAAAGGGAATAAGCGGTAGAAAATGGATGGATGGATTTAAAAAAAGAAGTATAATGAGGTAAAATCTAATGAGAAAAAGCGGCAATGTTTACACAAAGCTGCCATGCAGGCAGTTTTTTTTTCCCTTTTGTCTTTTTATTTTTTTTCCAATGCTCAAAAAAAAAGGACAAAAAAATCTATGTTATAATGAATTATTACTTAAAAATGATCACTTTAAAATGTTTTATGTGGAAAAAATATTGCATATGTTCTGTGGTTACCATATAAAAACAAAGTTTTGACAAAAGAGCATTAAAAAAAAAAAATAATAATAGTGCAAACTTAATATCAACAGATATATCGGAAGTTGATCTTGAAATTTAAGTGTTAAAAGTAAAAAAAGAGCTATTTAAAATGCATCACCGGTGTCTCAAAGAGCTGCACGAACCACAACACAAACCACAACGACATCCTCGGTAGAGCCCACATAAGGGCAAGGAAAAACTCACTCAGTGGGACGTCGGTGACAGTGAAAATGATGACTATGAGAAACCTTGGAGAGGACCGCATATGTGGGCAACCACCCTAGGAGAAATAAAGTAACTAAAATAGAATGCATCATATATACATGTAACAAAATGTAAAGCCTTAAACTCACACAAGTTCCATAAATAATCCAAATTTGGAACACAACATCATAGTTTTCACAGCATTTTAATTGTTAGAGCAGACCTGGGCAAATTAAGGCCCGGGGGCCACATGCGGCCCATTAAGCTTTTCAATCTGGCCTGCCGGACATTCCGAAATAATTTTTTGGGATCAGTGGTGTCCAAAGTGCGGCCCGGGGGATATATCAGATTGTAGAGGGGTTTTTTTTACACTTCACGTCCATATTTCACTGTTTGTTGCATTTGGCTTGATTGTAAAGTATGTCGATGGAGAGGGGAGTGTGACGTCCATATGTTGCCAATATTCAGGGTTTTATAGTTCGTAGAAAAATAAAAAATTCCATTCCGTTTTTAAGGCCGTCTGTCATAAAATTTTTAGCAATCATTGGTACTTTCACTTTTTACTTTTTCTCTTTTTTTGGTATTTTCCTGTTGCCGTTTCATGTCTTCCTTCGAGCAATATTTCCCGCATCTACTTTGTTTTAGCAATCAAAATTATTTCAGTTGTTTTAATGCTTCTTTGTGGGGATATTATGGATTGTCATGTCATGTTGGGATGTACGTTATGGACGCCGTCTTTTCTCCACAGTAAGTCTTTGCTGTCGTCCAGCATTCTGTTTTTGTTGACTTTGTAGCCAGTTCAGTTTTAGTTTCTTTCTGCATAACTTTCCTTAAGCTTCAATGCCTTTTCTTAGGGGCACTCACCTTTTGTTTATTTTTGGTTTAAGCATTAGACACACTTTTACTTGCATGCGGCCTCCCGCTGTTTTACAAAGCCATTAGCTACCGGCTGCCACCTACTGACATGGGAGAGTATTACATGGTTACTCTGCCGAGCTCTAGACAGCGCCGACTCAACAAGGGCAAATTATTTGCAGACTATATTTACTGGTTTGCTAAAAATATTTTAACCCAAATAAAATTAGACTATCTCACGGTACACTAGTGGTTGAGAAACACTGCCGTACAACCCTAGTAGAACGTGATTGGATGAATGACCTAACATTGCAAAATGTGCCATTGCTGGTTTATTATAAGGGTGAAGTAACAATATTTGAGTGGTTTTTATTTGCGTGAATGTGATGGTCAAACTTCCCATGTCTTCGTTTCACACCTGCACCTTTTCTCTCTGTCGTCCCGCAGGACTCAATACTCTGCCCTTTGATCCGTCCTCCAACAACGATCCTCTCCACTTCAACAACAACGGCGGCTCGCTGCTGACCGAGTGTCCTCCTTTGGAAAACTCTGCCGAAAACAGCAAGAAGCGGAAGCGAGCCAGCCTGCCTCCAGGTACTGACAGCCACCGTCTCAAATCTCTGAGTCCTCCTGTGTTACACAGAATTGTCAATGTGATGCAGCGCCTGCTCTCTTTTTTTTAATTCCCCCACCCCACACCTTCTTCTCCTGCAACATCACCCCACTGGGGTGGGAATTGTTGCATAATAACATTCTTTGGTGGGGGAAAGAGCAACTTGGCGAGGAGTGGAAGGCTGGGTGTATTCCTAATTAAGTTTTTCCATGTGGCACACATCGATTGTGGTACAGGAAGTGAAGCAGAATCTAGTGTCTAAACTAGGGGTGTCCAAACTTTTTGAATTGGGGGCTACAGTGGGCTAAAAAAGCCCACTGTGTGTAAAGTAACTTTGAAACTTTTCAGTACATATTCCGTACAATTGACCACTAAATGGTAACACCAGAAAACGTTTTTCAACTTGTTTAAAGGCCTACTGAAACCCACTACTACCGACCATGCAGTCTGATAGTTTATATATCAATGATGAAATATTAACATTGCAACACATGCCAATACGGCCGCTTTAGTTTACTAAATTGCAATTTTAAATTCTGCTGAAACGTCGCGGTATGATGACACGTGCGCGCGACGTCACGCATTGTAGAGGACATTTTGTTCCAGCACCGTTCCCAGCTATAAATCGTCTGTTTTCATCGCATAATTCCACAGTATTCTGGAAATCTGTGTTGCTGAATCTTTTGCAATTTGTTCAATGAATAATGGAGACGTCAAAGAAGAAAGCTGTAGGTGGGAAGCAGTTTATTGCGGCCGCCGTTAGCAACACAAACACAGCCGGTGTTTCATTATTTATATTCCCGAAAGATGACGGTGAAGCTTTACTATGGAACAGAGCGGTCAAGCGAACACGGTTGGATTGGACCACACACACAAAGTACAGTGTATTATGCAACGATCATTTCGAAAGATCGTGTTTGGAAGAGGGTCCCTTGCGAAAGGCAGAGATGGGCATCGTCACCACCCGTCGACTGGTGCTGAAGAAAGGTGCGGGGCCGACCTTCAGGTAGTACAGGTACGAACATATAATCTCACTAAAACACTAGTAACACAATAAGAAGATAAGGGATTTTACAGAATTATCCTAGTAAATTTGTCTAATAACATCTGAATCGCTCTAGTCCTTCACTCTCACTTTCCTCATCCACAAATCTTTCATCCTCGCTCAAATTAATGGGGAAATTGTCGCTTTCTCGGTCCGAATCGCTCTCGCTGCTGGTGGCCATGATTGTAAATAATGTGCGGATGTGAGGAGCTCTACAACCTGTGACGTCACGTGCATATCGTCTGCTACTTCCGGTAAAGGCAAGGCTTTTTTGTCAGCACCAAAAGTTGCGAACTTTATCATCGATGTTCTCTACTAAATCCTTTCAGCAAAAATATGGCAATATCGCGAAATGATCAAGTATGACACATAGAATGGACCTGCTATCCCCGTTTAAATAAGAAATCTAATTTCAGTAGGCCTTTTAAGTCGGGGTCCATGTAAATCAATTCATGGTACAAATATATACTATCAGTATAATACAGTCATCACACAAGTTAATCATCAGAGTATATACATTGAATTATTTACATTATTTAAAATTTCGGGGGCGGGGGTTGGATGAGGGTTTGGTTGATGCCAGCACTTCAGTCATCAACAATTGCATCATCAGAGAAATTGACATTTAACAGTGTAGGTCTGACTTAGCAGGATATGTACAGTGAGCAGAGAACATAGTGAGTTCAGATTGCATAGGAACAAGTATATACATTTCATTATTTACATTTGAATATTTACATTTAGTTATTTACAATCCAGAGAGATGGGATGAGGAGGGGGGGAGGGTGTTGGTAAAGGGTTGAAGTTGCCTGGAGGTGTTGTTTTAGTCCGGTTTTGAAGGAGGATAGAGATGCACTTACTTTTACACCTGCTGAGAGAGCATTCCACATTGATGTGGCACAGAAGGAGAATGAGTTAAGACCTACGTTAGATCGGAATCTGGGTTTAACGCGGTTAGTGGATCTCCCTCCTGTGGTTAAGGCGGTCATTTACGTTGAGGAAGTAGTTTGACATGTACTTCGGTATCAGGGAGTTATAGCGGATTTTATAGACCAGGCTCAGTGCAAGTTGCTTTACTCTGTCCTCCACCCTGAACCAGCCCACTTTGGAGAAGTGGGTTGGAGTTAGTTGTAGCGGATTTTATAGACCAGGCTCAGTGCAAGTTGTTTTACTCTGTCCTCCACCCTGAACCAGCCCACTTTGGAGAAGTGGGTTGGAGTGAGGTGTGATCTGGGGTGAAGGTCTAAAAGTAACCTGACTAACTTGTTCTGGGATGTTTGGAGTCTAGATTTGAGAGTTTTGGAGGTGCTGCGGTACCAGGAGGTGCAATCGTATTCAAAAACGGGTTGAAAGAGAGTTCCCGCTAGAATCTTCAAGGTGCTTTTGTTGCCCAAAGTGGAGATTCTGTAGAGAAATCTTGTTCATTGGTTGACCTTTTTGATTACCTTGGTTGCCATTTCATCACAGGAAAGATTAGCCTCTAGAATGGAACCTTGGTAGGTGACTTCATCTTTCCTGGTGATAACAATGTCACCCACCTTTATAGTGAATTCACTGACTTTCTTAAGGTTGATATCGGACCCAAATATGTGTGTATATTAGGGTTGTACTGTATACCTGTATTAGTATATTACTGCGATACTAATGAATCATATTCGGTATTACTCCGCCTCTAAAAAGTACTTGTCCTTAATAATGTTGACAAAATAATAGCATGATAAATGATACAATATGTTACTGCATATGTCATCAGCTAAATTAGGAGCCTTTGCTTGCTTAATTACTACTAAAAGACAGGTTGGCTTTTATGTTCACTTCATATTTAAGGACTAACTTGCAATAAGAAACATGTGTTTAATGTACCCTAAGATTTTTTTGTTAAAAATAAAGCCAATAATGCAACTTTTTGTGGTCCACTTTATTTAGGAAAGTATCAAAAAGTACCGCAAAGTATCAAAATACATGTTGGTACTGGTACCAAAATATTGGTATTAGTACAACACTAATGTTTACGTGTGTGTGTGTGTGTGTGTGTGTGTGTGTGTGTGTGTGTGTACATGTTATTATAATATGATGTGCATATAATTATTTTTAATGGATATATAATAATATAATTGGTTATTAGGAGTGACAACCTTCTTAACGTTTTATAATCAGAAATATTAAACAGCTAATATGCACTAAACATGGGTAAGATTAGAGAGTGTTTTACTTTTTCTCCCCATCATACACTAACTGATATAAATGGGTGTAATTTTGAATTTTGTTATGGTGTTTGCACGTTTTCATAATATCCACAACGTTCAGTGAGCAGTTTGTGTTATGTGTGACCGTGTGTTGTTTTTTTGTTTTTTTTGCGCCATGACTAGGGAAGGTTGTTTGGAACGTGTCATAAAAGTGAATGCTGTATTGTTATTGATCTGATTTACTCGTATTGTCCACAAGATGTCAGCAAATATGTAGCATTCAGAGACCGCCTGGTATTTAAGATTAATTTGAAAGCACTACGCAGTGCGATGCTTTGTTGAACTCATGACTTCGCTAAACGAAAAGCCGTCATTTATTAAAGCATTTTCGGCAACACAAATTCATGCGCATGCGCACGAGCGGTGTTTGGCTTGATAATTATGGCGGACCAACGACACACACTTTGCTGCGGAAATTCCCCCTCGGATTAAATTGAGCCAAGCGCTTGGTTTAACGTCATTTTCCCTCGCTTTTCGCTGTGAGAGCGCAGTGCTGTGTTTGGATGGAGACAGGTGTGGACAATTTTGGAGACTACTAAAAGTATACAGCAGGAGAAAACTGATGTTTTGCAGCAAGCGATGTTGTCACAACTTTAATTTTTTAAATCTTTACTTTGTTTACTGGGATGTTCACTCTTTTATTTAACTGTATCAGTGTTTAAATAACATCAATACTAGCTGTAACGTTTTGTCATCTCATCAAATTGAATGCAGGCGGTTAAGATTGTTTATTAGATGTGTGAGGTATCACTCCGGGTTTTTTTTTTGCTGGCCAAACTGTTGTACTGAACCAGTAGGGAGACGTTGGAGAAGAACAAATCTTGTTTATTAGATTTCATCCTCATTAGACAAACTGCTTTGTATTTTATTTTGATGTCAAAAAGTAAACACCAGGTTTTGTTTACATTGTTTTTTTTTTTTCATGTCACTTAAAAAAAATCATTCATGTGACATCATTTTGTTAATGTGTTATTGTGTATAGTTAATTCCTATACGACATATTTCTGCTCAAAGTTCTAATCGATCCGTCCCGATACATCATCTACACCAGTGGTCACCAACGCGGTGCCCGAGGGCACCAGGTAGCCCGTAAGGACCAGATGAGTCGCCCGCTGGTCTGTTCTAAAAATAGCTCAAATAGCAGCACTTACTAGTGAGCTGCCTCATTTTTTTTAAATGTTGTTAATTTACTAGCAAGCTGGTCTCGCTTTGCTCGACATTTTTAATTCTAAGAGAGACAAAACTCAAATAGAATTTGAAAATCCAAGAAAATATTTTAAAGATTTGGTCTTCACTTGTTTAAATAAATTCATTTATTTTTTTACTTTGCTTCTTATACCTTTCAGAAAGACAATTTTAGAGAAAAAAATACAACCTTAAAAATGATTTTAGGATTTTCAAACACATATATCTTTTTACCTTTTAAATTCCTTCTTCTTCTTTCCTGACAATTTAAATCAATATTCAAGTAAATTATTTTTTTTAATTGTAAAGAATAATAAATACATTTTAATTTAATTCTTCATTTTAGCTTCTGTTTTTTCCACAAAGAATATTTGTGAAATATATCTTCAAACTTATTATGATTAAAATTCAAAAAAATTATTCTGGCAAATCTAGAAAATCTTTAGAATCAAATTGAATCTTATTTCAAGGTCTTTTGAATTTTTTTTAATTTATTTTTGTTCTGGAAAATCTAGAAGAAATAATGGTTTGTCATTGTTAGAAATATAGCTTGGTCCATTTTATTATATATTCTAACAAAATGCAGATTGGATTTTAACCTATTTAAAACATGTCATCAAAATTCTAAAATTAATCTTAATCAGGAAAAATTACTAATAATTTCCATAAATTCTTTTTTTAATCTTTTCAAAAAGATTCAAATTAGCCAGTTTTTCTCTTCTTTTTTTGTTTGAATTTTTAATTTTAAAGAGTCGAAATTGAAGAAAAACTGTTGCAAAATTCAATTTTCATTTTTTTCCTGTTTTCTCCTCTTTTAAACCGTTCAAATAAGTGTTTTTTTTAATCATTTATTCTCTACAAAAAAACCTTCCGTAAAAGGAAAAAAAAAATGTACGACAGAATGACAGACAGAAATATCCATTTTTTTTTTATATATATATAGATTTATTTATTAAAGGTAAATTGAGCAAATTAGATATTGCTGGCATTTTTTTTAAGTGTGTATCGAACTGGTAGTCCTTCGCATTAATCAGTGACCCCTGATCTACATGATGTACATAACTTTAAATAAAAATAAAAATAAATGCTCTATCAAAATGTAAAAATAGAAATAGAGGCATCTTGTAAATGACAAAAGGCTGACAAGTTGATGTTATTGAAGAATAATAAAAAGTAATATCTGTTTATATATAAATATATGGATAACATGTATCCATAGTCTTTTTATGAGACATTACAAATGGCATGATGGTGTTACATTTACACCCCAACACTGCTTTACTTAACAGTCAGTAATCATGATTTCAATATTGATAATAATAATCTTAATTATTACTTTGGCCATTATTGGCAGCCCTAGATCTCATACATGAACACTTTTATATACGTGTGTGAGTGTGAGTGTGTGTGTGTGTGTGTGTGTGTGTGTGTGTGTGTGTGTGTGTGTGTGTGTGTGTGTGTGTGTGTGTGTGTGTGTATGTGTGTGTGTGTGTGTGTGTTAGAGATGCGCGGATAGGCAATTATATGATCCGAAGCCGCATCACAAAAGTCGTCATCCACCCGCCACCCACCCGAACCAACATTTCATTGAAGCCACACCCGCCCGTTGTTATATATCTAATATAGACGATGCAACGCATTAGTGAGGTTAGAAAGTGTAACTCCCTCCAAATAGCACAGACACAATGGCTTTCTTGAACTGATTTATTTGAAGGCTTCCTTTCCCTTCAAATTCACCGTGAAAACTGTAATAAATTAAGCACGTTACAAACGTAAAAATAATAACATGCACAGCATGTGGATCAAACATTTTACCAAGTAAAATACCAACAAATGACAAATACCTTGAGTCGTTGGCCATACCCGGAAGTAACTTCCTTACATCCGTCGACAGACCAAACGAGACACTTCAAAATAAAAGTATGCCCACATACTGTTTCAAAGAGTGCTGTTCGTTTTTCGTATGTGGGTAACAACATTTAACTATTTATAAATGGTTGATTTCTATAGGCTAGTAAGGTAAAGTGTTGTACCTGACAAGTTTTGGCTACCTTGCTTCTGCAGCCTTCATCAGAGGTGTCACGTGATGTTAGCGTGTCGTCGTCTGTGACGTGTTATATGGATTGTACCATCAAGGGTTGTCAGGTACAACACTTTACCTACTAGCCTATATAAATCAACCATTTATAAATACACATCAGTAGGCTAACCTCTTCAACATAACATTTAACTATGTATAATGTAGCGGCTGGCTACGGGGTGTTAGCCAATGACTTTGACTGGGGGGCGGGACTTCCGGGAGAGATAGGGAAGTGACGTTATCGACAGGAAGTGAGAGTTTGCGTTGTCCTGGGAAAAGCGTTAGAGACATGAGAGCTGTTGTGTGGTTGTATTACATCTTGTGCAATAAAGACAAGACAAACGAAGAAGTTTTATGAGCATACATTCCTGGGATTATTACACTATATATTTCCGAATTGGTTCAACCGCCACCCGCCCGAATCTATTTAATATCTATTTTTTCGTCATGTCACCCGCCCGACCCGCGGTTTATCCGCGGTTGTGACCGCAAACCGCGCATCTCTAGTGTGTGTGTGTGTGTGTGTGTGTGTGTGTGTGTATATATATATATACACACACACACACACATATATATATATATATATAACATTCTTCTTTCATACTGCATTCATATATCCTGCCCTTCTAACTTGCCTTGGTGCCCTAAAATATGAGCCCTCCTTTAAGGTAACACTTGCCTTGACCTTAAAAAGTAAAAATTCAAGGCGTGTTAATGGACGTGACGCCAGTAAAACCCATTGCACTAATTGCCCAGGTCTGTGCAACATCCATATAAATTAAATCCATAAAACTTGCATACTTTTTTTTTTTTTTTAGCTCTATTTGTATATCATTGTTCACTTTGTTTTCAATCTATGCCCTTTGCTGCTGTAATGATGTAAATGTGGGATAAACAAAGGGTTATCTTATCTTATGTTATCTGGGTCGATATCACATTGCTGGCGTGCTCGGTGTGAACCCATGCACTGAAAATGCTAAGTGTAAGTATAAAAGTGCACCAATTAGCCTTCAGGTGCTCCGATATGCAGGGCGTGTCCTCCGGCTCGGCAGAGCCCGTCCATCTCCTTGGAGGTCAGCTTGCCGCAGCTCGCCGCTTTTCGCCTGGACCGTCTGTTGTCATGCCGACGCCACCTGCCAATCAACACGGCGGCAACCTTTTAGCTCCCTCGCCCTTGCAGGCGCGCACACACGCTGACCTCGCGTGCGTGTGATTATTTTTCCGTGCGGACGAACAAAAGGTCGCCCCGCCCGCCAATACGTCGGATTAAAGAGACGCTTCTAATTGAAGAGAGCTGATTAATGAAGTGCTTTTGTGAAAAAGACGGTGCTTGAAACTAAACAGGGGGGGTGTTTCTCTTCTGTTTGCTTTGGAGTGTTCATTCACATTCCTTGTAGGGCGATAATTGGATGATGCATCCTATCAGCTGGCTGTAAGTATCCTAGTTATTCAATTGGAGGGCGACAATGAAGCACGGCCACTCTTTTATGAAGGATTTAAGCAGAGTAACGAGCAGTCATTTCAAGTGACAGCGCTGATAGGTTGTTATTTTCCACACAGCGCCAGAACGTAGCCACGCCTCGGTGACGAGAAGGTTGGTGGGCAATGTCAGTGTTGCTCAACTGATTTGTCGTTGAGCAAGTCGTAAATCCAGGCGAGTATTTACACTATCAGCACAACCTTATTTGTTTATTTTTTTTCACTTTGCCTTTGTGATACAAGAACCCAAAGGATGTGTTTATCAATGATCATTCATACGCAACATCAGGCAGCTTTATGTGCTCAGTGCACCAATGCAATTCAAAGTGCTGAATGAAGCTTTACAATGAAGAGGATATGGATATTTACTCGGGCTGTCAGACCTAACGCATGCCGTTCATCACAAGGAATTATGGCCGCAATATATTTGGACCGCACATGCTCCTTTTTGACTTAGACTTCCTTTTTATTGTCATTCAAATTTGAACTTTACAGTACAGATAAGAACGAAATTTCATTGCATTAGCTCGTTGTAGTGCAGGATGAAAGAGGAATAAGGTGCAGATATGAATGAATAGATTACTGTACAGATAAATATATTGCACTTTTGCATATGCATCCACGTTTATGGATGTATATTATATTGTCTTTACATTCCAGCTAGGGCTGGGCGATATGGCCTTTTTTTAATATCTCGATATTTTTAGGCCATATCGCGATATACTATATATATTACAATATATTGCCTTGGCTTTGAATGAACACTTGATGCATATAATCACAGCAGTATGATGATTCTATGTGTCTACATTAAAACATTCTTCTTTCATACTGCATTCATATATGCTACTTTTAAACTTTCATGCAGAGAGGGAAATCACAACTAAGTCAATTTACCAAAACTGTATTTATTAAAGTTATTAAGCAGTGGCACAAACATTCATGTCATTTCCAAAACAGAAAGTGCAAGATTGTCAGAGACATTTTAAGTGTCAAATAAAAATGAGCTGTATAATATGAAATCAAATAGTATTCGTCCTTCACTGTGTGGTAGGTTACTACACACGTTATTACATTTTCTTCATTTTTTAGCAAGTGACTTTTCAAATGATGCTACATATTAGCAGTAATGCTACTTTTTATAGCAACGCTTTTTCCCCACACTTGACAAATTACAGCTGTATGTTCGACATATTCCCACTTGAAGCCGAACCACCGCCAGACGATGGACCCCCTGCTGTTTTCATTGGGAATTAAGTCTTCCTTCATTTGTTACCAGATCCGCACATTCTTTCTCTCGTATTACGACTCGTACGGCTACGTTAGCATCACAGGTAACGTTACCCAGTCTGCTACCTCTCTGCTGGGCGAGGGCGTATACGTATGTGACGTATGACATGACGTTTGTAAGTTTGTGCGCCTGCTTGTTTGTGAGAAGGAGAGACAAGAAGGAGTGAGAAGAGCCTGTAGTGTAATGCCCGCAGCTAAAAGCAACTGCGTCACAACGTATACTCGAATATAACGATATAGTCATTTTCTATATCGCACAGAGACAAACCCGCGATATATCGCCCAGCCCTAATTCCAGCCAGTTAATCTGTCTTGGGGGGGAATTGAGGGAATTATTATGATGCGTTCAAGAGTCTTATGGCCTGAGGGAAAAAGCTATTACAGAACCTGGAGGTTCTGCTACGGAGACTGTAGAACCTCTTTCTAGAGTCCAGCAGTGAAAACAGTCCTTGGTAGGGATGGGAGGAGTCTCTTGAGATTTTCCAAGCCCTGGTCAGGCAGCGGCTTTTTGCAATCTCCTGGATAGGAGGAAGAGGAGTCCTGATGATCTTTCCTTTGTCCACACCACTCTCTGCAGAAACTTTTAGTCTGAGGCACTGCAGGCTCCAGTCCTGTCAGAGATGCAGTTGGTCAGTAGGCTCTCTATGGTACCTCTGTAGAAAGTGGTGAGGGAGCTGTGCTCTTTTCACCCGACGCAAAAAGTGCATGCGCTGGGGAGCTCTTTTTACAATGTGTAGGTCATATTGTCAGTTATCTGCACTCCCAGGAACTTGGTGCTGCTTACCATCTCCACTGCTCTACCGTTGATGAAAAGTGGAGCATTCTCTGAACTTAATGGCGACTTAAAAGGCAGCATGCTTGTTATACGCTCCCTGATCAGGTCAACGCGTACGCCGGATGAGGAAAGAGACTCCCACTGCCGTGTTTAAGGGCAAAATTTGCTTCGAAATACACTCCAATGAAATTTTATTTAAAAAAAAAACGTTATCTGCAAACAAGAAGAGGCAATTCCTGAAGGAATTGCATGTGAATGCTCCAATGCAGAAGTTGGGCTGATTTTTTGGGAGAATTGTTGAAGTTGTTGAACAGACTGAATATTTTGAAGTTGGAACAGTTTGAATCAGATTAAAAATATAGGAATTGTGGAACTTGGAAGAATGTCCCAAAATTTGGGGAAAAGCGTAAAAAAAAATTTAAATGGTAAAAAACTTGAATGGTGTGAATGGGTTGGTGTTGACATTTTTCAAATCAGTCGAGAAATGTTGAAGTACCAACATGTTGTATTGAGAAATGGTATTACGGAATTCTGGGTAAAACGGGAACTTTTCCAGTTCAAAAACAATTTTGTTTTTTGCCCTGATTCATAGGAATGTTTTAACGGTGGAGCGGTTGAAAAATGTGGGATGAGTAGTCCCCAGAAAAAAGGGTGGAAATAGGGTTTTTAAAAACAGGAATTCTGGAAAATCCTTTATTTATTTATTTTTTCACTTGAAAAGGTTAGTTTGAATTTCCAGAAGAGTGGAATGCGTTGAAGATGGAATGGTTTGAATTTAAAAATAGTACCGTCATTATTTGTATGGTAACATTTTGACAACTGAGCAGCCATTTTTTTTTTTACAGAAAAACCTGTTGTTGTTTTTTACAGTGCATTATTGTGAATTAATATTAACAGTACCAATGTTATTTTTACCGCAAAATTATTGTGACGGAGCTGATCCTTTTTTACCGTAAAATCTGTGTTCCCTGTTTTTCAATGATTGTGCAGCTCTAAAGAGGTCAGTATAAATGTGTATTAAAGTTGGCCGCCACAAAATTACATAAAGGGCCAAATTTGGGCATCCCTAACTTTGAGTATAAACACTTTGTTAAAAAGACTAATAGCAAATATTACTTGCTGGCTAAGGCAACACACCGTAGTCAAGACACTACTGGCATCTAGGGCTGGGCAATATGGCCTTTTATTAATATCTCAATATTTTTAGGCCATATCAATTAGCCGCATCGTTTTAAAGGCTGCAGGGTTCAAAGAGTAGGAAAAAAGTAGCGGCTTATAGTCCGGAATTAACTGTTGTTCAACTCAGAGTTAAAAAATGTATTTCAAGAGGAAGCACATTTTTTATTTTATTTAATTTTTTTATTTTGTATTAATCAATCCAACAAAAATAATATACAATATTAATACAATTCGAAAACCCAGCAACAATCAGAATAGCCATGAACAGAGCAATTAAGAGGACACACAAAATGACACAAAACAAACCAAAGTAGTCAAACAAAAATGAATAATATCTATAACAGTATCAATATTAATAAGAATTCCAACATAGCAGTGATTAGAAATACCTCATTGACATTATCCATCCATCCATTTTCTACCGCTTATTCCCTCTCGGGGTTGCGGGGGGCGCTGGCGCCTATCTCAGCTACGATCGGGTGGAAGGCGGGGTACACCCTGGACAAGTCACCACCTCATCGCAGGGCCAACACAGATAGACAGACAACAGTCACCCTCACATTCACACACTAGGGCCAATTTAGTGTTGCCAATCAACCTATCCCCAGGTGCGTGTCTTTGGAGGTGGGAGGAAGCCGGAGTACCCGGAGGGAACCCACGCATTCACGGGGAGAACATGCAAACTCCACACAGAAAGATCCCGAGCCTGGATTTGAACCCAGGACTGCAGGTCCTTCGTATTGTGAGGCAGACGCACTAACCCCTCTGCCACCGTGAAGCCCTCATTGACATTATCTTCATAGCCATTTGTAAAATAAAAATAAAAAACATTTGAAACACTCATTATCTAAACTAAAATCAGTTTCTTCTACTGATATCATTTCCATAGCTTGTGTATACCACTCCGTATGAGTTGGACTATCAACATCTATCCATATTTGTAATAGTACCCTTTTTGTCATGATGCATATTGAAAGAAATGCATTAATACAAAAAAAAACAACTAACAAACAAAGCAAAAAAGAGGCACTGACCCAGAAATGGGCATAATGTGCGCTATGGTAGTAAACATTTGTTTAAACGTTGCATCACAGTTCCTTTCAGCGTGGCCCTCGGAGGACTTGACAACTGAAAAGATGTTTCCCCGCAACCATGCTTGCACATCTTCACTGAAATTTTGCAATATTTGCTGCGATTGCATCATGGTTTATTCTACTTCAACTCTCTCTGGACTTTAAAAAAAAAAAAAAATGTAATAAATTCCCCGATGGGGAAAAAAGTTTTCCCCGCCCATGCATTTGGATGTTTGAGGCCCCGTCTACAGGTTATACAGGGTAAATCCCACCTAACCTTATCCTGGTCCACGCACACACACACACACACACACACACACACACACACACACACACACACACACACACACACACACACACACACACATACACACACACACACACATACACACACAATAGTCGTTTAGGACTCCCTCCCCGTCTCGGTCCGCCGGCGCAACGCGACCTCGTACGCATGCGCGGAAAATGCGCACGTCATAGTAACCTCCAGTGTTGCTTTGTGTGCAAGTACTTAAATGTAACTTTCCTGAACAATATCCGGTAGGAGTGTGGTAAAAAAATCGATTCAAATACGAATCGCGATTCTGACATTGTGCGATTCAGAATCGACTCTCATTTTTAGAAAAATCGATTTTTTTTTTTTTTTATCAATCCCAACAAAACCACTACACAGCAATACTATAACAATGCAATCCAATTCCAAAACCAAACCTGACCCAGCAACACTCAGAACTGCAATAAACAGAGCAATTGAGAGGAGACACAAACACGACACAGAACAAACCAAAAGTAGTGAAACAAAAATGAATATTATCAACAACAGTATCAATATTAGTTATAATTTCAGCATAGCAGTGATTAAAAATCCCTCATTGACATTATCATTAGACATTTATAAAAATAAAAAAAAAAAGAACAATAGTGTGACAGTGGCTTACACTTGCATCGCATCTCATAAATAAATAAATGATAAATGGGTTGTACTTGTATAGCGCTTTTCTACCTTCAAGGTACTCAAAGCGCTTTGACACTACTTCCACATTTACCCATTCACACACACATTCACACACTGATGGAGGGAGCTGCCATGCACCCATCAGGAGCAAGGGTGAAGTGTCTTGCTCAGGACACAACGGACGTGACGAGGTTGGTACTAGGTGGGGATTGAACCATGGACCCTCGGGTTGCGCACGGCCACTCTCCCACTGCGCCACGCCGTCCCATAAGCTTGACAACACACTGTGTCCAATGTTTTCACAAAGATAAAATAAGTTATATTTTTGGTTTGTTTAATAGTTAAAACAAATTTACATTGTTGTAATCAGTTGATAAAACATTGTCCTTTACAATTATAAAAGTTTTTTTCTTTAAAATCCACTACTCTGCTAGCATGTCAGCAGACTGGGGTAGATCCTGCTGAAATCCTATGTATTGAATGAATACAAAATCGTTTTGAATCAGAAAAATATAGTTTTTAAATCAAGAATCGCGTTGAATCGAAAAAATCGTTATATAATCGAATCGCGACCCCAAGAATCGATATTGAATCGAATCGTGGGACACCCAAAGATTCACAGCCCTAATATCCAGTGTTGTGGTGTTTCAATTAACAGGAATTCAGTGTGGGGCCCTATTGTAGTGAATCACACCTGAGTCATCATAAATTAATCAAATCTTTATTGGACATGTGACATGTGGCATAGAACATTTGACAACAATGAATGTAGGGATGTAGATATCAGGACGCTCC
>NC_084639.1:8967122-8992122 GCF_033978795.1 Nerophis ophidion | reverse complement strand
CAGTGAGTTAACAGTAATGAGCCATAAAGACACACATTGTTTTATTCCAGTGAACCCAGATTAGAATATGAATATATATGCCGAAATAATCAACAAAACAAAACGACCGATCAGATTGTCTTTTTTTTCTTGTTTTCTGAGTATAGTGAGGCACAGCAGCATGTCATGCACTGTCTTCACTATAAAGTATTTCCATGAAAGCGCTGTTCTCCTCTTAGGCTGTGTCTCGATTGTCTAGCCCGTGCAATGTCATATCCTGTTTACGTTTCTGGTGGCTCCGTCACAGCCACCCGCGCTCGGTGTTGCTGCAGTGACGAAACCGGCTCAGGGACCCTGGGACATAACTGCCGGGTTCAGCACTCCACATCTACTAGGAGGAAAAACAAACAAAGCAGGCTTTTTTTTATGCCTGCTTTCAAACCACATGGAAAATATGGAATATGGCTATGCTTGATGAGGTGGCGACTTGTCCAGGGTGTAACCCGCCTACCACAAGAATGCAGCTGAGATAGGCTCCAGCGACCCCAAAAGGGACAAGCGGTAAAAAATGGATGGATGGATGGGCTACCGTATTTCGTTGATTTGTCGCCGGGTATATAGTATGTGCCTGCCTAGAATTACTGCCGAGTCAAACTCGTTTCGCAAAATAATTAGCGCATGCTTAGCATTACCGCCGGCTCAGGATTAACGCCGGGTCAAGCTCGTGTCGCTAAATATTATTTATTAGCACATGTCTAGAATTTCCGCCGGGTCAAACTCGTCACGTCACGAGTGACACTTCAGCTGTCATCATTTTCAAAATGGGGGAGGCTGATTTCAATAATTTGAAATCGCATAAAGGGAAGAAGATTAAGAGCTATTCAATAGGATTTAAGGTCCAAGCTATTGGATATGCTAAAAAGAACAGTAAGCAACTATGTTTTATTAATATACCATAGCTGCGTGTGTCAAATATGAGTCATTAATGACTCCCGCCTCATGGGGGTAGAGGGCGCTATTGTTCCTTCTTGCGACTACTCGGCTGCAGTAGAACTGACAACCAGCAGCAAGAGTGAGCAGCGATCGTTTATTTTTTCCTCTTGCTTGCACTTTTTACATGGAGGATTACATATCTAAAATAAAGCAGTTTTCTAAACTGGACTTTCAATCAACGCAGGAGGTAATAAAGAAAGATCTCCATCGAGACAGAGAGACTTTTAAAACTGAAGAAAGATAAGGAAGACTTCTATAAACGAGTTATCTGTCACGATCCGGTATGCGGATCGTTTATTGTTTTGCCGCTTATATGTCTTTGTTCATGTTTAGTTCTGGACTCTGCCGATTCCTTGTGTTTGAGCACTTCCCCGTTTGTTTAGTCACCATGGCAACGTTTTGTGCTCCTCCTCACGGGCTCCTGTCACACCTGTTGTTGATTATCATTTGTGTATTTAAGTCCACCTGATTCCTCAGTTCGTCGTCGGTCCATTACTTGCTTTTCGCAACACGTCACGTTTGGTATCCTTCTGCCCTCGATTATTTTGTGCTAAGTTCCGCCTTAGCTTCACGTGCGTTTGGCACGTCGTTTAATGTTTTCTGTTTCCTGCTACGTTGTTAGCATTAGCTTTCCGTGCATTGGCACGCGCTTTGTTTTTCTCCTTTTTTGCACCAGTGTTCTTTTGTTTTATTATATTAAAACATATTCTTACCTGCAATCCTGCTGACTGGTGGTGTGTGCATCCACGAAGTGGCAACTCCGCGCAACAAGTGCGCCGAACGCGTGACAGAATGGACCGAGCCAAGAGCCACTTCGCACTCCTCCAGCCCCAGCAAGAACAGGTGTTCCTCTCCGATGAGGAAAAATCGGAGATCTTCTGGGAGCTCCGAGCAGACTCTTGTCCATGGGAGAGCGAGGACGACATTGAGCTGCCGGAAGAGGATCTCCCGGCCGAAGCAGTGGTGGCCTGGGAGCTATTCATGGCGAGGATAGCGGACGCGGAGGAACGCTTTCGCTCCCAGTCTCAAGCCACCCCGACATTCCCCTCAGCGCGCTGTACGCCGCGCGGTGACGTCACACCACCCAGGAGGAGAGCACTCCAGCGGCGGCCAGGCGCCGCGCAGGGGCGTGCACAAAAGGAGTGCAGGGCTTTCCCCTCAGCAGCGACTGCCAGGTGCTTTCCATGTGGCTTTTCTTCCCCGGCACCTGCTGTAAATCTGCCTGAGGGACGCGTGCGGCGCACACGCACAAGGCCAGCTCCCAGGCTTCCAAGCGCCCACCCTCCCATGCCCTCGACTGCCTCCAAGCTCGCACAAGACCCCCCCCCACCAACTCCATCTGGCATCTGGAATCTGCTTCCTGAGGGGGGGGGCAAGGCTGATGGCGTGTCAGTGGCACAGGCGGACCTCCTTCCATTGAGGTTGCTGCCTGCCTTGCCGCTGGCTCCGCCCGCGTCAACAGACAAGCCACCTGCCCCAGTGCCAGCACCACGTCAACCTCCAACGCCAAGTCCACGGCTAAGGCTAATCCCAGTACAGGCACCACGCCAACCTCCCACGCCGGCACCACGCCAACCTCCCACGCCGGCACCACGCCAACCTCCCACGCCGGCACCACGCCAACCTCCCACGCCGGCACCACGCCAACCTCCCACGCCGGCACCACGCCGGGCTCGACCTCAAGGTCCAAGTGTATGCCGGCCTCCGAGTCCAAGTCCAGGTGCAAGCCGGCCTCCGAGTCCAGGTCCAGGTGCAAGCCGGCCTCCGAGTCCAGGTCCAGGTGCAAGCCGGCCTCCGAGTCCAGGTCCAGGTGCAAGCCGGCCTCCGAGTCCAGGTCCAGGTGCAAGCCGGCCTCCGAGTCCAGGTCCAGGTGCAAGCCGGCCCCCGAGTCCGAGTCCAAGCCGGCCCCCGAGTCCGAGTCCAAGCCGGCCCCCGAGTCCGAGTCCAAGCCGGCCCCCGAGTCCGAGTCCAAGCCGGCCCCCGAGTCCGAGTCCAAGCCGGCCCCCGAGTCCGAGTCCAAGCCGGCCCCCGAGTCCGAGTCCAAGCCGGCCCCCGAGTCCGAGTCCAAGCGGGCCTCCGAGTCCAAGCGGGCCTCCGAGTCCAAGCGGGCCTCCGAGTCCAAGCGGGCCTCCGAGTCCAAGCGGGCCTCCGAGTCCGAGTCCAAGCGGGCCTCCGAGTCCGAGTCCAAGCGGGCCTCCGAGTCCGAGTCCAAGCGGGCCTCCGAGTCCGAGTCCAAGCGGGCCTCCGAGTCCAAGCCCAAGCCGACGTCCAAGCCCAAGCGGGCCTCCAAGTCCAAGCCCAAGCGGGCCTCCAAGTCCAAGCCGACGTCCAAGCCGACGTCCAAGCCCAAGTCGACGTCCAAATCGGCCTCCCAAACGACGCCCGAGTCGACGTCCAATACGACGCCCGAGTCGAGGTCGATGTCGGCGCCCGGGTCCACGCCGAGCATCAGGTCCGGAACCGCGCCGGGCGCATCTCCCTCCACGTCGGATGTGGGTGTGGCCATGCCCAGGTCGTCCTCCACGCAGGGCGCTTCCACCTCCAGGGGTGTGGCCGTACCCCGGGCGTCCTCCTCAGCGGGTGCTTCCACCCCCACGCCGGCCACGGTGGTGGCCCTTCCCAGGGCGTCCTCCCCGCAGGACGCGCCCTGGCCCTCGTCAGCCACGGATGTGGCCTCTGCGGGCCCGCCCGCCTAGACTTTTGTGGTGGCGGCGTCCCACCCGCCGCCGCTGCCTGTGGTGTCCTTGGTGGAGTCAAGGATGCAGGACTTGTCAGCCCTCCACCAGGTCCTCCCTCCGCCCTCCCTTCTCTGTTGGACTGTCTAGTTGTAGGGGGGGTTTGTACTTCGGGATTTTTGGGGCATCTGGGATCTGCCCCTTGGGGGAGGGGTAGTGTCACGATCCGGTATGCGGATCGTTTATTGTTTTGCCGCTTATATGTCTTTGTTCATGTTTAGTTCTGGACTCTGCCGATTCCTTGTGTTTGAGCACTTCCCCGTTTGTTTAGTCACCATGGCAACGTTTTGTGCTCCTCCTCACGGGCTCCTGTCACACCTGTTGTTGATTATCATTTGTGTATTTAAGTCCACCTGATTCCTCAGTTCGTCGTCGGTCCATAACTTGCTTTTCGCAACACGTCACGTTTGGTATCCTTCTGCCTTCGATTATTTTGTGCTAAGTTCCGCCTTAGCTTCACGTGCGTTTGGCACGTCGTTTAATGTTTTCTGTTTCCTGCTACGTTGTTAGCATTAGCTTTCCGTGCATTGGCACGCGCTTTGTTTTTCTCCTTTTTTGCACCAGTGTTCTTTTGTTTTATTATATTAAAACATATTCTTACCTGCAATCCTGCTGACTGGTGGTGTGTGCATCCACGAAGTGGCAACTCCGCGCAACAAGTGCGCCGAACGCGTGACATTATCGATGCTTTTGATCAGAAGGAGCTGCGCATGGACTTCATTTATAAGACCATAATAACGTTTTTTTTTTTTTATTAAATGTGCTTTTCATGATGGTATCCTTACATCACACATTTAAATTTATAAGAGCAGGCCTACATTTACCGTATGCCTTTGGTAAGCGCCGGAGTGAGAAGAGGTTTTAAAATAATTAGCGCCCCGGCGGCAATTCAAGGAAATACGGTATGCTTGATATCAACATGACATATCACTATTTTGAAATGATGGTTTAGTACATACCTTGGTTTTAGGTTCATTGTGTGCACTGTAAGGGGAGCAAAATGTAGCAAACCACTTTTAATTCTATTAATATAACATGCACACATATATATGCATCGGCTATATATTGTTACTTTACATGCTGATTTTTTTTTTTTAGCCCAATGCGGCCCCCAAGTCAAAAAGTTAGGACACCCCTGACCTGTCCAACAGGTCACTCTGCTCCATGTCATTCTAATGCTAATTATTGGTCACAGGAGAAATATGGCTGACAAAAGCGCATGTCAGTCACCATTGAAATTGAAATGAGACATTTTCGCATCACTGCGCTGCCTCTGATTCAGTGTTTTTTTTTTTTTTTTTTTTTTTCAAACCAAGAAGGTTGACGGACGCTGATTGGCCTTTGTTTCCATGTGAAGGGAATCGAGTGACATGATTGGACTGTTTATCATAATCACAGGCGGTTATGCAAATACTTTTCACTCTGCTTATGTGGAGGCTGAACGAGACCCTCAACTTTGATATCGTGTGGGTTTTTATTTTTTTTTGTTAAGTTTTTTTCAATCCGACTCCGCGGCATCTTTAAGTTAACCTTTAAATTAAATATGCAGCCTGCGAGGAGGACGCCGCCAGCCTCCTGGCTGCTGTTTTATCTGTGGAAGAGAAGAGTGATTTGAAATGCATAGCAGACTACAAATAGGGCTGCCTCTCGCCTTTTCATTCATTTGGGGATTCTTGTCTGGGTTTGTGTCTGTGTGTGTCTGTGTGTGTCTGTGTGTGTGTGTGTGTGTGTGTGTGTGTGTGTGTGTGTGTGTGTGTGTGTGTGTGTGCGCGCGCGTGCATGTCATGACACAAAAGTTAACTTCTGCACTGGCTGTGATAACAACAAAACAATATATGCACTTATTGTTTCCGTACAGCCATACTTGCATCGACCAGTACAATCCGCTTCTCTTGATATTATTATCATTGCTGTCCACCCTTACCGAAACGTTGCCAGGTGTACACTATTGGAATTTAAATAATCAATCAGCTGTGATTGTTGAATCATCGTTTCTTAAAGCAATGTATGCAGAAAACTTGCGCTACTTGGTCACAACCAGCTAGTTTGGGCGTGTATTCCACCAAATAGCGTGTAGTTTTGCGAGGATTACCGACTATGGGGCGCTATAGCTCGGTTGGTAGAGCGGCCGTGCCAGCAACTTGAGGGTTGCAGGTTTGATCCCCGCTTCCGCCTTCCTAGTCAATGCCGTTGTGTCCTTGGGCAAGACACTTTATCTACCTGCTCCCAGTGCCACCCACACTGGTTTAATTGTAACTTAGATAATGGGTTTCACTATGTAAAGCGTTGAGTCACTTGAGGAAAAAGCGCGATATAAATATAATTCACTTCACTTCACATTTCTCCTTTCACATTGGCACTTTTCACGCCGTTGTCCAGAAAAAAATAAACTTCTGTTGAGAGATTGTCAATCAGTAGGTTGTTTATTTCTTCATTTGTCATATTTTGTATGCATGTGGGTTCTTACAGACTGCAAAGCTTGTACACGTTTTCTTCTGCCGATAATGACACTCTCCTGATAACAAATGGCGAAAGGTGACTATCAATATTTCCAGGCAGAAAAGCATCTGTGATGCATCAAAATATGTATGAAACATATTGCTGCTTGCTAAAAAACTAAACAAGTGAACCCAACACACAATTGGATTAATCTAATTAATAGCTGATTTGTCACCAAAAGCGAAAAACCTCTCCTTGTTACCGTATTTTCCGGGCCATAGAGCACACCGGTATTTAAGCCGCACCCACCAAATTTTTGAAGAAAAACAACTTTTTTGCATATATTAGCTGCATCGGACTATAGACCGCAGATATATACGAGTTATATACACAGAAATATTATGTAAATGTTTAATTACATACCATAATTGCTTCCCAACTGTGTCTGTAACACAGCAGTAAAACGGATGATCTTGACATCGCATATACAGTTGAGAAGGGTTGTGTCAGGGGGCCGTGGCATTTTGAAATCGGCATATAAATTTAGGCAGTCGTCTGCATAAAAGTGATGACACTCCATGCCTCTTAAAAATCAAACATGATATATATTATAATATAACATAATATATATTATATATAATATAATGTATACATAATATATATTATATATTATATTGTATAATATAACATCCACAGGAGCTCGCATTCTCGTTGTCGCTCCTTCAACAAATGGACAAAGTTTTTCGGTAAGTAGAATCACAGCTGACCTGGACATTGGAAAGGTCTCTAGCCGTCTGAGAAGTGTTGTATCCCAAATACCTGCAATCGCTTTCTCTTAAGGTATTCATGTGTGATTATCATAAACGTCTGTACTGTTATGATCCGCTGCACGGATCATAGTCTGTTCACGTTGTTTAGTCACTTGTGTTTTCAGCACCTCTTGATTTTATTTGTTTCAGGTGCAGTCTTGGCAGATTGCACTCACCTGCCTCTGGTTAGTGTTCGGGACGCTCACCTGTTGTCCGGGCACGAATCAGAGGGCTATTTAATCTATGCCCTGGCCTCACTTGGTCTGGCTTCCTGAAAATGCTTTTTGCAACAGATGACTATTTTACTTGCCAGCTCCCACACTCGCCTCTTTCATACTCGCCTGTATGATTTATTTCTTAATTAAATCATTTCCTACCTGCACGCTGTGTCCGAAGCCCGTCTGCATTCCTGGGAGAACAAACCCCGCATAATGATGCGACCCGGTCGTCACATGTACATTTAGAAGAAGGAGAAACACGAGCATGTCTGGATGACTCGCCTCCATATTTCCAGTGGTTAGCTCCAGTTATTATGAAGCAGGCTATGGCGCGTTCTTTTCTGACGCCACTTCCTGTCTTACTGACTTCACTTCCTCCCTGAACTCAGTTTGTAAACGATCAATGAGTCCATACAAAGCTGAGATTCAAGAAATACACGGTGCCCTTACCAGTGTAAATCATTATTCATGGAGGGGAATCTTAAACGATGGTTTAGTGTGACTGAAAGGAGGTTAAAGGCCTACTGAAACCCACTACTACCGACCACGCAGTCTGATAGTTTATATATCAATGATGAAATATTAACATTGCAACACATGCTAATACGGCCTTTTTAGTTTACTAAATTGCAATTTAAAATTTCCCGCGAAGTGTCCTGCTGAAAACGTCGCGTAATGATGACGTGTACGTGTGATGTCACGGACTGTTAGGAAATATGAGCGCTGCGCACACACACAGCTAAAAGTCGTCTGCTTTAACCGCATAATTACACAGTATTCTGGACATCTGTGTTGCTGAATCTTTTACAATTTGTTCAATTAATAAAGGAGAAGTCAAAGTAGAAAGATGGAGTTGGGAAGCTTTAGCCTTCAGCCACACAAACACACGGTGATTCCTTGTTTAAAATTCCCGGAGGTGAAAATTTACTATGGATCAGAGCGGTCAAGCGAACATGGATTCTGACCAAATGTCAACCATCAGTTTTCGGTGGGAAAATTGTGGTAAAAAGTCGCCACTTACCGGCGATCAGCCGAGCTCGTGTCGTCCGTACAGCTGCCGTCAACTTCCATTAGACACTGGCGTCAACACACCCTTCCGACTATCAGGTACTGTTAAACTCACTAAAACACTAGCAACACAATAGAAAGATAAGGGATTTCCCAGAATTATCCTAGTAAATGTGTCTAAAAACATCTGAATCCGGCCCAATGCAATCGCGTTTTTTTTCAACTTGATTTTTATTTTATTTTTATTTTTTTCTAGTCCGTTCGCTATCAATATCCTCAAACACAAATCTTTCATCCTCGCTCAAATTAATGGGGAAATTGTCGTTTTCTCGGTCCGAATAGCTCTTTTTGTTGGAAGCTCCCATTAAAAACAATGTGAGGATGTGAGGAGCCATCAACGGGCGACGTCATCGTCTGCGACTTCCGGTACAGGCAGGGCTTTTCTGTTAGCGACCAAAAGTTGCGAACTTTATCGTTGATGTTCTCTACTAAATCCTTTCAGCAAAAATATGGCAATATCGCGAAAATCTCATTTCAGTAGGCCTTTAAGGCTAAATAATTATTTCTTTAAGGGGTTGTCCGGCTTAATGTAGACAAGTCTGTTTAACCCTAAGACCTACTCAGTGGTTAGAGTGTCCGCCCTGAGATCGGTAGGTTGTGAGTTCAAACCCCAGCCGAGTCATACCAAAGACTGTAAAAATGGGACCCATTACCTCCCTGCTTGGCACTCAGCATCAAGGGTTGGAATTGGGGGTTAAATCACCAAAAATGATTCCCAGGCGCGGAACCGCTGCTGCCCACTGCTCCCCTCACCTCCCAGGGCGTGATCAAGGGTGATGGGTCAAATGCAGAGGACAAATTTCACCACACCTAGTGTGTGTTTGTGACAATCATTGGTATTTTAACTCTAATGTTCATATTGTTGTTACTCAGCCAGTGCGGTACACAGAACATCAATTTCCACACTTCTACCATCCCCGGGTCCATCTTATATGTAATAAAAATGTGTATGGTGTGTGGTCATGATATATGTTCTTCACAGAAAATGAGCTAAAGTCAGTAAGTCTCAGTTTGAAAAATTCATTAATTTTATCATTTTTCTTTTAATGAAAAATGAAAACGGGTGCCACAGACCCGAACACCACACACCACCTGATTGGAGCTTCTGCAGCTAATGGGTCATTGACGATGACTTTTTTTGATGCATGATATGGGCTTTGTTTCCGAAATACCGGTAATCGCCCGTCGCTTATCCTTGTCATCAGGAGAGTGTCATTATCGGCAAAACAAAATGCGTTTCCATTGTGTTCTAAGCAGAATGATTAATACGTCATCAATATGGTTACATGAACTGGTACAAGGTTGACCAAGTCCAATTATTCTCCAATAAAGCATCATACAGTAGCTTCATAAGAGAATCCATCGACTACACAAAGCAAACATTGCGAGCGACCATCTAGTCCATGTTTTACTCATTTTCTTTTTCTTTTGTCTTGTCCCTGCTGTGTTGCGCCGCAGCGGTCAGAGATTTATTGCCACTTCACCCCATCTTGCAGCGCCTACAAACATGTGAGAGCTAAATAATGAATGGTGCCAGAAGGCTCTGTGCTCTGTCTGTAGACTCTCACTCCCAGCCTAATGGCCACAGGCCTTCGGACCGGGGCTGCGGCTCTGCATTGCCGGAGCCTTGAGTAGAGCAGGAAAACCTGCACTTGGCCCCGAGTTCGCTGTCTTTGATGGCAGCACAAAACACGATGGATGAGGATGCGGAGCGCCTGCACTCACTTCTTCTTATTCTTACCTTGAATATAGCATCGCTACAATGTGGAGGAGCAGAGAAGAATTAAAAAAAAGAAGTCCTTGGGTGTTTTTTTTTATTTAATTTCCTGAGATGCGGTAAACTGAAAGTAAATACATTCTTCTATTCCTGCAAATAGACAGTACCATATTTTCCGCGCTCTAGAGGGCACCGGTATATAAGCCGCACCCACTAAATATGAGAAGAAAAACATATTTCTCCGTATATTAGCCGCACCGGACTATAAACCGCATATATATATATATATATACGTTGTGAAATGAGTTATTAACACACAAATATGTTGTAAATATTTATTTATTCACTTATTTGTTTCCAAACTGTGGCGGTAACAAGGCAGTAAAACGGCTGATCAAACAAAACAGAAGTCATTGTCGTGGGGACGGCGGGGCACGGATGGAAGAGTGGTTGTGCCAGCAACCTGAGGGTTCCTGGTTTGGTCCCCACCTTTCACCAACCTAGTCCCATCCGTTGTGTCCTTGAGCAAGACACTTCACTGTTGCTCCTGATGGGTCCTGGTTAACGCCTTACATGGCAGCCCCCGACATCAGTGTGTGAATGGAGTGTGTCATTGGCAAAACAAAATGTGTTTAAAGACATCATCTGGGTTGACTGAGTCCAATTATTCTCCAGTAAAGCAAATACATTCTTCTATTCCTGCCAATTGACAGTACCTTATTTTCCGGGCTCTAGAGGGCACCGGTATATAGGCCGCACCCGCTAAATTTGAGAAGAAAAACATATTTTTCCATGTATTAGCCACACCGGACTATAAACCGCATATATATACGTTGTGAAATAAGTTAACACAGAAATATTTTGTAAATATTTATTTATTACCTTATTTGTTTCCAAACTGTGGCGGTAACGAGGCAGTAAAACGGCTGATCAAACAAAACCTAAGTCATCGTCGTGGGGACGGCGTGGCACGGATGGAAAAGTGGCTGTGCCAGCGACCTGAGGGTTCCTGGTTCGGTCCCCACCTTTTACCAACCTAGTCATGTCCGTTGTGTCCTTGAGCAAGACACTTCACCGTTGCTCCAGATGGGTCCTGGTTTTAATTTCCCCTCAGGGATTAATAAAGTATGTTTGATTCAGATTCTGATTAGCGCCTTGCATGGCAGGCCCAGCCATCAGTGTGTGAATGGAGTGTGTCATTATTGGCAAAACAAAAAGTGTTTAAGACATCATTAATATGGTTACATGAACTAGTACAGGGTTGACTGAGTCCAATTATTCTCCAGTAAAGCAAATACATTTTTTTATTCCTGCCAATAGACAGTACCATATTTTCCGGGCTCTAGAGGGCACCGGTATATAAGCTGCATCCGCTAAATTTGAGAAGAAAAACATATTTTTCCATGTATTAGCCACACCGGACTATAAACCACAGATAAATACGTTGTGAAATAAGTTATTAACACAGAAATATTTTGTAAATATTTATGTATTACCTTATTTGTTTCCAAACTGTGGCGGTAGCAAGGCAGTAAAACGGCTGATCAAGCAAAACACAAGTAATCGTTGTGGGGATGGCGTGGCACGGATGGAAAAGTGGCTGTGCCAGCGACCTGAGGGTTCCTGGTTTGGTCCCCACCTTTTACTAACGTGTCCTTGAGCAAGACACTTCACTGGTGCTCCTGATGGGTCCTGGTTAGCGCCTTGCATGGCAGCCCCCGCCATCAGTGTGTGAATGTGGAAATAGTGTCAAAGTGCTTTGAGTACCTTGAAGGTAGGAAAGTGCTGCACAACTATAACCCACTTACCATTTACTAGCTGCGGATGCTAGCTCTCCAATCAGCTGAACAGACACAATAACTCCACATTGACGTTTTGGTGAATTTACTGAGGAACTTGTGAAACTGAAACAATACAAAAAGAATGCCATTGTAACTTAAAAATACTAATACTCTGAAACATGTTAGCATATTAGCTAATGCTAACAACGCTAGCGTCATTACTTTACAATAGCATGTACAAATATGCATTAAAACACTACTGACATTACACATGGGGCTGTTTGGTAAGTACGAATTGTTAGTTATATTGTAAAATTTACAACCGTTGCTTGGAGTGATGAATGACGAATCCATACGAGTAGAAACGCGACAGACGAATACTTTCAGTTCAAGGAGCAAAACAGGAAGTACATGTGTAATCTGCAGCTCCTGCTGTTAGCGCACCCGTCCAAAAGATAGCGCCATGGCACAACTAATAACACACCTTTTCAGTGTCTTTTCTGTGTTTTATGAAAACTATTTGTTGGACATTAAACCCATAAATTCGCCACACAAATTCGCCACACTTTTTTTTAAGCCGCAGCATTCAAAGCATGGGGAATAAAGTAGCGGCTTATAATTTGGAAAATATTGTAATGGACATTTTTTGCCAATAACATTCCAACATTTTTATGTGTTAACATGCCTAATTTTTGAAAAACATTGCTTGGAGTGATGAATGAAGAAGAATCCTTTCGAGCGAAAACACAACAGCAGGGTTTCTCGCAGCGCTTTGTTGTTAAGGCGGCCGCCTAACCTAACGTCTTAAAAAAATATATAAATAAATAAATAAATAAAAATGTTGTCCTGTAATTTAAACATGATGAGTTGAGCATATGTCAGCTTGTGGCCCCACTTTTAACTCTTTTTTTTCAAATGCTTATAATAAGCACGCGCTTATTTACAGTAAGTCATTAATTTGACTTAGTCATTATTTTGTCTCAGTAAGTCAATATTTACTAAGTCAAAATAATGGCATACTTAGTATCTCAGGTAATTAGGACTGTTTGGTGTCTTGTTTATACTTTACGGAAAAAAATACAGAGATATATATCATATATCAGTGGTCCCCAACCACCTCGATAGGTACCGGGCTGCAGAAGAATTTTTTAATAATTTTTTAAATTTAAAAAAAAAAAAGTTTTTTCTGAAATCAACATAAAAAACACAATATACACTTACAATTAGTTCACCAACCCAAAAAAACTCCCATTTTCATGACAAAAAAAAAAAAAAAAAAAAAAAAATCTTCCCCCCTACAAAAAGGTTGGGGACCACTGTTGTATATTGCCACTCAGCATACAGAGAGGAAAACACAACCAAAAATTGTAGGCTTCTTCACGCGACAAAGCCGGCCTACTTCACCACAGTCTCTAGATGGAGACGCACCCACCCAGCCCCTTCCCCGTTCGTCCGCCTGTCCTGGGCGGCGCCCCCCTCCCCCTGGAGAGACACCATATTAACTAACAAATTTTCTGGGGGAAACACTGAACAGCATATAAAACCAAGAACACGTCCCGAAAATATGCCTCGGATTAATTATAAAGATTGTAGTTATTTAGTAACCTCAAAAAGTGATGAAATTGGGGGTGTGATCTGGATAATATCTACCTCTACTACATAACGTTTACGCTTTACGCTATGAGGCTCAACTTTCCAGTGCGTGTATAAAAACGGCCTACCTCCACCCACAGGTACTAAGAGAGTTTATATAGTTCTACTAGAGCTGTCCTAAAAAGTTACTGACAGATTGTCATAAAACTTTCAGGAAACTTCGGGAAACGGGATAAGGGGGTGAATCGGTTTACCGTCTGGATCCAGGACTTTTTTAGAGGGTTTTTTTAATATTGTGAGAGAGGGACTTTTAATTGTTATTTTTGCTATATATGACCCTTCCTCCCACTTCCAAAAACATGCACCTGGGGATAGGTTGATTGGCAACACTAAATTGGCCCTAGTGTGTGAATGTTGTCAGTCTATCTGTGTTGGCACTGCGATGAGATGGCGACTTGTCCAGGGTGTACCCCGCCTTCCGCCCGATTGTAGCTGAGATAGGCTCCAGCCCCCCCCCGCAATCCCAAAGGGACAAGCTGTAGAAAATGGATGGATGGATGGATGACCCAGACAAGCAAATCCTGGATAAGTTAATTGAAACTTTAAACTGAGAGATTCTCTGAGGTCTCATGTTTGGAGTAATTATTGAAAGAAAATGGCTAAAATAATTATTTGATGCCTGCCTAGCTTGCAGGGTCATTTATGTGACATGTCAATCATATTTTATAGTGCCTGTTTGTTAAATAATGGGAGTGAATATCGCATTATTCCCCCTATTGCTGTCAAACAAGACTGTTTTTCTAAAACGTGTGACCCAAAGTTTAACCTACAAGCTATTAAAGTTAATTGTAGTTGTTTCCTACCTTACTTTTGTTTATCCGGCGATTATTTCAAAGTTCAGGCGCCGGGCTTTGATAGCTTGTTTGTTTTTTTACCGCAACCCCCGAGCTCGGCGTTTTTAGTTAAAAGCGCCCTCCCATTCCCTCTCTGGTGGAGCGCACGCACTCGTGTAAACATAAATTACAAATCAGAGACGGCGGAGTTCAGCGGGGTTCAACTACAAATGTATAATGCCTTTGAGATGGTTTAATCTCGAGTGTTTTTGTGCATTTATGAAATGTCTGCAATCGTCAAAAAGCATTGAAAAGTCCTTTTTTTTTTAAACAGAGTTCAGATTCATGCGTGCATTAAACATTTTGTTTGGGGACCATCACTGTTTTCGCTGGCCAGATCTAACGAGTCCGCCATCAGGAGCATGTATTCTTCATGGTGTTGCCGTCGAAAAGACAACAAAGTGGATATTATGTGGCCAAAAAACGTCACGCCTACTGTTTGTATTCATTCTTACATGTCTCCTCCGTTCAGGCACGAGACATCGAAACAACGTTGGGAATTAGGTCCTGACGTTGAGCAACTCAAACCTAACGTTGAAACAACATGCATTTTGACAACGTTGAATCAATGTTGGGTTCTGGCGTTGATTTGACCATTTGGTTATTTACCAATATTGTACAACACACACATTACGTTGAATCGACATGCTTTTTGATGACGTTTAATCAATGTTGGTCTCTGACATTGATTTGAAAATTGAAATGTGGCCCTTCACCAATATTCTACAACGCAAATACATTGTTAAAACAACATGCTTTTTGACGATGATTAATCAATGCTGGCTTCTGACATTGATTTGACCTTTGTATTTTTGGTAATTTTCCAACCAATATTCTACAATACAGTTACAACGTTGAAACAACATGCATTTGACAATGTTTAATCAATGCTGGGTACTGACGTTGATTTGACTATATGTTTATATGTATGTACACACACACACACACACGCAGTGTTTCCCCTAGAAAATGTGTCAGTTAAGGTGGTGTCTCTCCAGCCGACAGACCAGGGAAGGGGGTGGGTGGGTGTAAGGATCGGTGTAACTCGACCTGTCGCCATCACGTCTCCATCACGTCTCCACCTCGTCGCTGCAACCAAATAGCCTGAGGGGCAATAGACTACAGAATGTGGTGAAGTAGGCCGGCTTCCTCACGTGAATAAGCCTAAAATTTTTGGTTGTGTTTAACACTCCATTTGCTGAATGCCGATATACGATATATATCTCGATATTTTTTCCATAAAGTAAAAAAAAAACAGTCCTAGTTACCTGAGATACTAAGTATGTCATTATTATGCCACATGCTGACATATGTTCTACTCATCATGCTTAATTTATTACAGCATTTGGGAAACTTGTAGTTGATTTTTATTATGTAAATGTTATATTTTTATCAACATGTGATAGCAGGGAAACTAGGCTGCTACATTACTAATGATTAATGTAACTATAGCTGAAAAAATAGTGCAATAACAATAGGAGAAACTATTCATCCCTGAACACCATGGAGTTCACGTAGGCTTTATGATGCGCTTACATTATTATATCAACTACCAGAGACAGCTTCAGGAAATTCTTCTTTTGACATAATGTCCTTGTTTGCTGCTTCAACACAGCTCAGTCAACACAGAAAAAGCTACAGTGAAATAACAGACAGACAAAGCCTTGCTGTTCGGCACGCACACACCGCAAAATGAACTAACGTTACGCTGAAAGCTAAATAGCCTTCACCTCAAGGACTGCGAGCGAGCTGAGCTGCCGTTTATGTTTCTAGAACGTCAACGGGCTCATTGTGATGTTACTAGTAGTTGACAGGGAGGTGTTAATTATAATTTGGGCAGAGTCCACTACCTGATGCTTACCTGCTAAACAACAGTGCTCATCACGACGCTGGAGCACTGACTCCATGCGCTCTGAAAACACCCTGCTGATTGGCTGTTACCGCTCTGAATACGCACTGCTGATTGGCTGTTACCGCTCTGCGTGTAACCAATCAGATGGTTCTGTGGGTGGGACAATGCTGGGTGCTGCAGAGAGTACCGACAGAGGCAGAACAAAGCAGAGCAGCTTGTTAAGACTTTGGATTAGGCTGCGGCTCTTTGTTGTTTTAGCGGCCGCCTTAGCAAAAATGCACTGTGGGAAACCCTGATATATTATGTGTGTTTGTATATATACGTGTATATCTATATAAATGTGTGTGTGTATATATATAAATGTGTATATGTGTGTTAAAGTTAAAAGTACCAATGGTTGTCACACCAACTCTTGGCGTGGCGAAATTATTCTCTGCATTTGACCCATCCACCTTGATCACCCCCTGTGACGTGAGGGGGGCAATGGGCAGCAACGGTGCCGCGTGTGTGTGTATATATATATATATATATATATATATATATATATATATATATATATATATATATATATATATATATATATATATATATATATATATATATATGTATATATTAGAGCTGAAACGATTCCTCGAGTAATTCCATTACAAAATATATTCAAGGAATTTTTGCGGCCTCAAGGCCTCGTTTAGTTTTTCTACAGCATTTTGCTTTGTTTAATAAACAGTAGTCAAATTTCACGTTTCGCACAGAGTGTTTAGGTGTTGCACAGCGTATTTACGTGACGGATCATACGCCCCCTGCACTGCCCAACACCGCTCTTTTAAATACGCTTGAGTTTAGTAAACTTATCTCACATTGGCAGACGCCGCAGAAAGCAGTGGACAAGAGCCACAGCAAAACGAGGGAATTAAGAAGCTACAAAAGGTGTGGGAACGCTTCACACTAAAATGGAAGGAAAACGCAGGAGTATGCAAACATTGCAAAGTGGAGCTCACATACTCCAATAGCGCAAGTTCGATGCTGTCGAGAAAGCATCCGATTGAGGGATGTACAGAGGCGAGATAAGTCATCTATTATCAAATGTAAACGCAAAAGTTGTGTTCGTAAAATAATTATTCATTATGATTACCAGAATGTGTTCTCTCACTCCCGCGACGTCATCAAATGCCGGCAAAAGGTGTTGAAAACTAACAACGAGCTGTTGTGTTCAATTAGCCTTTCATTAGTAACCGCGCGAAAGCAGCTGTGAAAAGTTACTCAAGTCATGCAACCACATGCTACTTGGATAGCTTGTACTTGCACCCACTATAGTCTCTGCAAAATGTACGAGTTCCAAGTCCTTCTTCACAGTGGTAGCACTTGTGTTCCAAGTTCCTGTCAGCCATAATTGTTGTGAATATGAAGTTGCACATTTCAAATGCAGTATTAAAGGCACTGCCTGATTCACTTTTTATGTTTGATATAATGAAAACTGTATATTTTTTATACTAAGAATATGTTTTTTAACATTCTCAGGGAATATTAATTCTGAAGTATTTTTATATACAGTATATATCCAGTTCAGGCCAAAACTTTGGACACACTTTCTCATTAAATGTGTTGTCTTTATTTTCATGACTATTTACATTGTAGATTGTCACTGATGGCTTCAAAACTACGAATCAACACATGTGAAGTTATCTACTTAAAAAAAAAAGGTGAAACAACTGAAAACATCTTTTATATTATAGTTTCTTCAAAATAGCCACCCTTCGCTCTGATGAATGTTTTGCACACTCTTGGCATTCTCTTGATGAGCTTCTAGAGCTCTGAAATCGTTTTCACATCACAGGTTTCATAGTTTTGATGCCTTCAGTGACAATCTACAATGTAAAGAGTCATGAAAATAAAGAAAGCACATTGAAATGAGAAGGTGTGTCCAAACTTATGGCCTGTACTGTGTGTTTTTTCATCTCAAACATGTAATTTTGGCAAAATGAACATTGATTACTATTTTGCATGCAATGAACTGTATTGCATTCTTAACATTTAAAACTGTTGTCATTATTAAGTGGTTCGTCTTTTTATGTTGTTCATGTATTGCAGGCAGGTTTAAAAACAGCTCAGCGGATTTGCACGGAGAAACCAATATTTAAACAGAACCGTATAACAATCATCAGAAATGCACAAGAGACAATTTTGTTTCTGCGGTCACACCACACAGCACAAAGGGCTGTGAGCGCACTTGTTTTTATTGGTACACACAAATTGGCACAATCAACCACGGACCATTTCAGCTGTGCGTGTCAGCCTTCAATAAAGAAAATCAAAAACAGGCGTTTAAGAAAGAAAAGACAATTAGGCCAAATGCAATAATTGAGGGCACATCTTCACATGTATAAATAAACCTTAATAAGGCAAAAATTTGATTTGATTAATTGATCAGGATGTTCGATAGCTGCAGCGCTTATATATATATATATATATATATATATGTGTGTGTGTATATATATATATATATATGTGTGTGTGTATATATATATGTGTGTGTGTATATATATATATATATGTGTGTGTGTATATATATATATATGTATGTATATATATGTGTATATATATATGTATATATATGTATATATTTGTGTATATATATGTATATATATGTGTATATATATGTATATATATATATATATGTGTGTATATATATGTATATATATGTATGTATGCATGTATATGTATATATGTATGTATGCATGTATATGTATGTATGCATGTATATGTATGTATGCATGTATATGTATGTATGCATGTATATGTATATATGTATGTATGCATGTATGTGTATATATGCATGTATGCATGTATATGTATATATGCATTTGTATATGTATGTATATTTGTATATATGTATGTTTGTAAATATGTGTATATATATATATGTATGTAAATATGTGTATATATATATATGTATGTAAATATGTGTATATGTATGTACGTATGTAAATATGTGTATATATGTGTGTATGTATATATGTGTATAAGTATGTATGTATGTATGTGTTTTTCTGGAACAGATTAATTTGATTATTTATTACAGTAAAAATTTACAGATTTTTCTGTCGGACATTTTGAAACGCAACAAAAATCAAGGTTGTCCTGTAATTGTTTTTTAATGTGTAAAAATGAATTTACCTGTAACTGTTTATTATGGTGTAAAAACTAATTAACCTGGAATTGTTTATTAGGGTGCAAAAACTAATTTACCTGTAATTGTTTATTATGTTGTTAATCAATGTACTTGTAATTGTTTATTAATGTGTAAAAATGAATTTAAATGCATTTAATGCTAAAAGCATATTATAGGGCAGGAGAGTCCAAACTTTTCCACTGACAGTTGCACACTGAAAAATCAAAGAAAGACATTTTGATAGATGTTATTTTCAAAACTTGTTCACGTTACATTAGGGCTGTTTGCCCTTTTCTTCCATCTTTTTTGTTGGAATGTGGGCTGTTAAAACATGACTGCAGATTGGACAAGCCTTATATCAGACACTAAAAATAGGAATTTGTCAGTTTTTTTTTTTTTTTATACCTGTGTCTGTTATCTGAAGAGGACCTCGAAATTTAACACCCCGTCTAACAATTCTTTGTATTAGCCTTTTACCCCAAAAAATTACTACATTAAAATCATCAAAATGGCGGATGCATTGATTTTTCCGTATGCACCCCTCGGTGGAAAAGGTTCAAACCCCCCATGATATATTCAAGTGATTCTCCGTCTTTACGCCTCTACTTTTAGGTTTTCTTAATTCTGTCACCCTGAGATTTACAAAAACCATCCCCCTCCCCCTCCCCCTCCGTACACAGAAAGAATCGATTTCTGGCGACAACCTCAAATTTCATCACTCAGGCTCATTTTGCTGTGAAGTGCACTGACAGTCGCGAGAGCCTTTGTTCCTTGCTTTGCGCCAGTCGCTCGTCGTGCAGAAGGCGAGCTGTCTTAATCAAAGCGACACAAAGGCTCCTCTAAGAACGTCTTGCGACGCTCCCCTGCCGCAGGTTCGGTCCCCGCTGCCTTACTCAACATTTTTTTGGCAGGTATACCGTCGTTGGTGGTTTTTAAGAAGACGGCGGTCGAGTCGAGAGAGGCTCAATAAGTATCTCACATCAGTGAGAAGCACTGCTCACATTTCAGACATCCAAAGTCAATTGGATTGACTTCAGAGTAGTCAATGTACAACTTGCAGCGCGGATACAAAAAGTGAGTGAGTCAACACATTTTTAATGTCTCAACAGCTACTGAGATAATTACACTCAGACTTAGACTTCCTTTTATTGTCATTCAAATTTAAACTTTACAGTTCAGATAAGAACACAATTATGTTGCATTCGCTCGTTGTAGGGCAGGATAAAAGAGCAATAATGTGCAGATACAAATAAATAGAATACTGTACGGATAAATATATAGCACTTTTGCATATTCATCCAGGTTTACGGATGTATGTTATATTGTCTTTATATTTAATCTGTTTTTGGGGGAGAATTGAAGGGATTATTATTATGCGTTCACGAGTCTTATTGCCTGAGGGAAGGAGCTGTTACAAAAACTGGAGGTTCTGCTACGGAGGCTGCAGAACCTCTTTCTAGAGTCCAGCAGTGAAAACAGTCCTTGGTGGGGGTGGGAGGAGTCTCAGCAGATTTTCTGAGCCCTGGTCAGGCAGCGGCTTTTTGCGATCTCCTGGATAGGAGGAAGAGGAGTCCTGATGATTTTTTCCGCCGTCCTTACCACTCTCTGCAAAGATATCAAGTCTGAGGCACTGCAGGCTCCAGTCCAGACAGAGATGCAGTTGGTCAGTAGGCTCTCTATAGTGCCTCCGTAGAATGTGGTGAGAATGGGAGTAAGCTGTGCTATTTTCATGCGCTGCTGCGCTCTTTTTTACAGGGACCAGGTCATATAGTCAGTTATCTGCACCCCCAGGAACTTGGTGCTGCTTACCATCTCCACTGTTGTGCCCTTGATGAAGAGTCCAGCTGGGCTGGTGCCTCATGAAATCGACAATGATCTCCTTGGTCTTGTCGACGTTCAGGATCAGGTTGTTGGTTCTGCACCAGTCAACCACGTTTCACCTTCTCCCTGTCGCCCATGTCTTTGTTGTCACGGATGAGGCCCACTACTGTTGTGTCGTCAGCATACTCCACAATGTGGTTAGTAGAGGACCTGGCACAGCAGTCATGGGTCATCAAGGAATTTAGTTCATGATGCAAAGACGCTGTCCAGTTTGCTTTGTCAAGACAAATACATTTAAAAACTTCCCATTGACTTTTGTCTTGTCGCTCAAATAATTGCTTTTAGATAGGGCAGGGGCCAACAGCGGCACCCGCTGCTCTTTGAGAAGAGCAATTCGTACTTTCCTGTAGGACATTACAAAACCGACAAGAGTGTCGGCCCTGAGATCGGTAGGTTGTGAGTTCAAACCCCGGGCCGAGTCATACCAAAGACTATAAAAATGGGACTCATTACCGCCCTGCTTGGCACTCAGCATCAAGGTGTGGAATTGGGGGTTAAATCACCAAAAATGATTCTCGGGCGTGGCCACCACTGCTGCTCACTGCTCCCTTCACCTCCCAGGGGGTGATCAAGGGTGATGGGTCAAATGCAGAAAATAATTTTGTCACATTGGTACTTTAACTTTCATTAAAAAGTGTCTTGACTACATGTGTTGAGTGTCACTTTTTTATTTATTTTTTTCTATCTAGAGAGATCTGGTTGCTTGATAAATAAAGCGGCAAGGTCACTAAGTTGGCAACACATCCGTGAATTATTATTTTATTTGGCGTCCCTTTTGAAACCGCTACCAAGAAATGGTTAACTATACGTGTTCTTTCATCATTCATTCTTTAAAGGGGAACTGCACTTTTTTGGAATGTTGTCTCTCATTCACAATCCTTATTTAAGACAAACACACACGTTTATCTATTTTTATTTATTCTAAATAATAAATAAATGCAATCAAAAGTCAGCTTACAATAAAGCCTATATGAGCCACTTTATTCTGCCTATTAAATGCTGAGAAAAACATCCAAACATGTTGTACATTCAAGTACAGGCCAAAAGTTTGGACACACCTTCTCATTTTGATGCGTTTTCTTTTTAGAGAGTATAACGAGCGCAACAGAGGATCCTCCATTTGTTAACTCACTTGTTAGCAATTTATTTACGATTTAGAATGCATAAAAAAGCCAAGTACATGCAATACAGTTCAAAAGTTTGGACACACCTTTTCATTCAATTAATTTTCTTTATTTTCATGACTATTTACATTGTAGATTGTCACTGCAGGCATCACAACTATGAACGAACACATAAGACTACTGTCTGTACATTGTTGTTACATCAATGATGTCGTTCACAACAACACAAGCAGATGAGAAGTGTTGTAGTTTAGTCGCTGTTACAAATATCGGTCTCCTCATTGTTTAGTTCAAAACGGGGCGGTTAAGTGTGTCGGGATAAATGAGCGCTAAAGAACCCAAACAAATGTTCCTTACAGTATATGTCATTTTCCCTGATATTATTTTGCAATTATCAGCAGCTTTTTATTATATTGCCCAATTATGTGACTCGGTCCTCAGTTACGTCAAAGCGAAAATTATACGGCTTACTTTCTTTGAGTTTTAATGTACAGTACAGGTCAAACGTTTGGACACACCTTCTCCTCATTCGATGCGTTTTCTTTATTTTCATGACTATTTACTACATTGTAGATTGTCACTTAAGGCATCCAAACTATTATTGAACACGCGGGGAGTTATGTACTTAACAAAAAAAATGAAATAACTGAAAACATGTTTTATATTCTAGTTTATTCAAAATAGCCAGCCTTTGCTCTGATTACTGCTTTGCACACTCTTGGCATTCTCTCCATGAGCTTCAAGAGGTAGTCACCGGAAATGGTTTTCACTTCACAGGTGTCATAGTTTGGATGCCTTCAGTGACAATCTACAATGTAAATAGTCATGAAAATAAAGAAAACGCATTGAAATGAGAAGGTGTGTCCAAACGTTTGGCCTCTACTACCTTTATAATAACGTAATATTTCCGTATTTTGATCATTTTAAGCACAACTTTAGCTTTCTCCTTCAACAACATCACTGATTATTACTCACTGCAGACTTATTGTACATTGAAGGAACACATGAATTGTTCCTTGCAGTTGTATTCAAATGTTTTAAATCTGATCCTTCTTTGTAAAGAAAAAAGATGTCTTACAACTCACAATATCAGCCCTTCCATGCGATGCGGGTTTGTTTTTGTAGTGGTACTAGTAGAAAAGGATGTTTTGTTGTGTAGGTTTTTGTCACATTTATCGACTTGTTTTTACTCTTGTTTGAGACTTACCCTTTCTTCCGCACTATTGAGTGCACCGGTATTTAAGCAGCACCCATCAAATGTTTACATTTATTAGCCACACCTTCAATAAGCCGCAGTTATGTACCAGTAAAAAACATTTTGTAAAGGTTTATATACCTTAACGGAAACGGTGCCTGTAGCATGGCAGTAAAACGGATGAGCAAACAAAACAGAAGTCATCGTCATGGACCCACTAGCTGCGGAAGCTCGCTCTCCAATCAGCTAAACAGACTCAATAACGCCACAGTGACATTTTGGTGAATTTACTGAGGAATTTGTGTCACTGAAAAAATACAAAATTGTAAGGTAATGATACTAACACAGACACTTGTAAAATTGTTGGAAAAATTAGCTCATTCTCGCTTGATTACATCGTGATCGTTTTTAATCATGTTTAATTTTATATTGGTTTTATTTTTTATTCAGTCATTGGTGAAGCTAATATTTGAATATTGTTTTTAATATTGTCGTGCAGCACTTTGGAAACATGTATGTTGTTTAAATGTGCTATACAAATAAAGTGGATTGGATTGGATGATAGTATGTACAAATATGCATGAAAACACTCTTACAGACATCACTCATGGGACGGTATAGTAAGTAAGAATTGTTTTAGTTATATTGTAAAATTTACAAATGTTGCTTGGAATGATGAATGAAAAATCCATACGAGTAGAAACGCTATGGACAAATACTTACTGTTCAAGGAGCAAACAGGAAGTACATGTTTTTTATTCTGCAGCACTTACAGTGAGCGGACCAGTCCAAAAGGTGGCGCCGTAGCACAACCAATAACACACCTTTTCAGTCTGTTATTGGTTGCAGCATTCAAAGCATGGGGAATAAATCAGCGGCTTATAATTTGGAAACTACGGTATTATCAGTTGTTCGTCATTAACATTCCAACATTTTTATGTGTTAATATACCTCATTTTTGTTAAAAAGTTTAATAATGACGTCAGGTTGTCAATATTGTTTTGAAATGCGAGCAAACCAAAGATTAAAGGAGGGCGTCGCAGAATAAATTGTACTGTATTGAAATGCAATTACATGAATTATGAAAATGTAAATGTGTTTTTGTCCAACAATGCTGTTCTACCGCGCTGAAGTCACGTGACCCGCCTTTTTAAACATCGACTCAAGTCCGCCGCCTCATCCATTAAAGATGCCCCCGCAAGCTCACGCGGCGAGTGAATCCAGGCGAGAAGACGCGCGTGGAGAAGCGCCGGCCGTCCATGCAGGTACGCCTCACGGCTTCAGTCGAGCGCGTGGCCATTAGGGAGACGGTGAACCGCCTGAAACGCTCCTCTGACCTCCGTCCTGAAAGCTTTACTCCAAGGAAGCGCCAGACCGTGATTCATCCAGCGACTCTCCGTCTACAAATCTCATGAGTGCTCTTTGAAGTCCAACCAAGTCATGTGACAGGGATACACCTGTACGTAGTCCCAGTAAAAGCTTCATGTCTCATATCTGAATAGTCTACATCATAACATTCTGAATTATAAACACATGCCTTTTTTATGCGAGTGA
>NC_084639.1:8862122-8962122 GCF_033978795.1 Nerophis ophidion | reverse complement strand
TCATTTGTTACCAGATTCGCACCTTCTCTGTCTCTTATTACCACTCGCACCACAGCTATTGTTACCCATGCCGCTACTTTTCTGCTCCCCGAAAGCGTGTACATATGTGACGTATGTCAGTAGGTGCGCTTGTTTTACCTCTGTGAGAAGCAGAGACAAGAATCAGTGAGAAACACATACAGTGTAATGCCCGCAGCTAAAAGCAACTGCGTGAGAACATATACTCGAATATCACGATATAGTCATTTTCTATATCGCACAGAGACAAACCTGTGATATATTGATATATCGCCCAGCCCTAGCGCATTATTTTTGGATGTTAAAAGTTCCTTCTGCCCCACAAATGACGTCCATCCTCGTTATACTTTGTTCAAACTTTTCGGAACTGCCTAATTAGGAAAAAGACTATGGTTGGAATTCATCAGACTCAAGGTGGCTGAGGTCAACCAGTCCACTTCTGTGTTGTAGAAGTCATAACTCTCGGTCAATATCCCTCAGACTTTCAGTAATGATGTGGTAGGTATGAGGAGTGTCGAGGTATCCCTGGTGAAAGTTCCAATTAGCATTGGATACTTGTCAGGCAGTACACACTTCACTCCTGAAAGACCTTGTCGACTCATACCAAATGATTCTTCAGGGTAATTCTTCCTCTAGACTGTTCCTGGCTTTCTGGTTTCACTGGACCGTCTTCAAATCATTTCAGTCTGGACTTGATTTACCAGATGTTTTCCTACAACCAAACCCAGCCTGAAGTCTCTTTGCTCTATGACTCGAAAACTGCCAGAAAGGATTCCTGAGCAAATTTTCTCTCAGCTCTGCGTTGATAAAAAAAACGTTTTCTTGTTTTCAGCCTGAAAAAGCAGACTTGTCTTCTTACTGTTGGGCATAAAAAAAATAAAACACTCACCCACTTAGCACGAGGAGTGACAAATTGTGTAACGCAAATGTGATCTGCGCCATAATTTCTCACAATTTACAACCTGTGAGGTTGTGTAAATTATGACTTTTGGAATAAGTGCCGTGAACAAAGCGCAACACAAGCAGAATATTTCCGGTCCAAAGTTTTGCCTTCAGTTTCCTATTCCTCCAGAAATCTTTGGTCCAAGTTCCACTTGTGAGACCCGGGGGACCTCTTTGAATTGTGCAGGCCTTTGTGCCGGTACTGTAATTGTACTCCATTAAATTAATTACGCGCTGTGAACACTTTGATGGCTGTTTCTTGCCTCGGCTTTAAATGACTGAAGGCTGGACTAATGTGTTGTTTCTGCCACACGCTAATTGATTACGAAAAGACTTGCCCTGGAACTTTTCCAGCTGTGACCGTCAAAGATTAATTCACTTTTTCTACAGTCAGACAGTAACATTAGCGTGTAGCTAGTAAATACCCGTTAAGAAATGATATGACGTTTTTTTGTTTTTTGGGGGCATTTTAGAGGGATGCACGGTAATATCGCCCTATAATGGTAATTATGACGTCACATCGATGATACCGATAATGAAAACTTAAAGGCCTACTGAAACCCACTACTACCGACCACGCAGTCTGATAGTTTATATATCAATGATGAAATATTAACATTGCAACACATGCCAATACAGCCTTTTTAGTTTACTAAATTGCAATTTTAAATTTCCGGCAAAGTAGCCTGCATAATTACACAGTATTCTGGACATCTGTGTTGCTGAATCCTTTGCAATTTCTTCAATTAATAATTGAGACGTCAAAGAAGAAAGATGTAGGTGGGAAGTGGTGTTTTGCGGCTGCCTTTAGCAACACAAACACAGCCGGTGTTTCCTTGTTTACATTCCCGAAGGTGAACCTTAACTATGGAACAGAACGGTCAAGCAAACATGGTTCCCGACCACATGTCAACCGGCAGGTTTCGGTGAGAAAATTGTGGTAATAAGTCGGCTCTTACCGTAGACATGAGCGGAGCTTGCGTCGTTCCTCGTGCACCTGTCAAAGAGGCAGCTGCGGACTGTCTTGCCTCCTCCGACTGGCCGCCCCCAAATGTGGGATGCTTCCACAGTGAAGGAGGGGGAAAAAAGCTTGTATGTATATATATATATATATATATATATATATATATATATATATATATATATCTTACCGGAGAAATCATTGGATTATTTGTTGTCCTGCAGCAGCTGTTTAAAAGGCAGCTGTGAGCTTAGCTCGGCTTCTCTCTGAGACACTTCGTGTATACCGCAGCCATCCGACCACGAGGTATGTCTTTACAATCTTTAAAATCTCACTAAAACACTATTAAAACAATAAGCACATAAGGGATCTTCCAGAATTATCCTAGTGAATGTGTCTTAATTACATCTGAAACGCTCACACTGCCGCCGCCCGGAGGCGTCGCTTTTTTTTTTTCCAGTCCTTCACTATAAATATCCTAATTCACGAATCATTGATCATCGCTCAAATTAGTGGGGAAATTGTCGCTTTCTCTGTCCAAATTGCTCTTACTGCTGGTGGCTCCCATTATAAACAATGTGAATATATGTGGAGCCCTGCAACTCGTGACGTCACGCGCACATACTTCCAGTAAAGGCAGGGCTTTTCTATTAGCGACCAAAAGTTTCGAACTTTATCGTCGATGTTCTCTGCTAAATTCTTTCAGCAAAAATATGGCAATATCGCGAAATGATCAAGTATGACACATAGATTGGACCTGCTATCCCCGTTTAAATAAGAAAATCTCATTTCAGTAGGCCTTTAACTGTAAAAATGAGCCAATTATAACAAAGCCTTATCTTTGTGTTTGTCGTTGGTCGCTCTCTTGTGGACTGTGTTGCCGCCTGACTCCTCAACCTTTCCCTTCCCCTACTTTGTGATTCAACCCAACAAATCTATTAAATCATCTTAAAATTCTCTAACGTGAAGATGTAATAAAGCAGTACAAAGTTGCCTGTGCTTCTAAGCCAAGACGAGGGTTAATAGCAGCGACCACAGCAAATGTATAACCACAGGACGGAGGAAAATGTGTTTGATTAGTGGGAACAGTTTCAAAGAAAATAATATAATGTAGGGCTGGGCGATATGTCGATATACTCAATATATTGCGGGTTTGTCTTTGTGCAATTTAGAAAATGACTATATCGTGATATTTGAGTATACGTTCTCACACAGTTGCTTTTAGTTGCTGGCATTACACGACAGGCTTTTCCCACTCTTTTTTTTATCTCTCCTTCTCACAGACAGCAAGTGCACCTTCTTACACACGTCACATACTGTCACGTCATACGTCACATACGTATACACCCTCGCGGAGCAGAGAGGTAACATGGGTAACATTAGCTGTGGTGCGAGTGGTAATACGAGAGAAAGAAGGTGCCAATCTGGTAACAAATGAAGGAAGAATTAATTCCCAAGAAAAGCAGCAGGGGTCCATCGTCTGGCGGTGGTTTGGCTTCAAATGGGAATATGTCGAACAGACAACCGTAATTTGTCAAGTGTGCGGCAAAAGCGTTGCTACAAAAAATAGCAATGCTGCTAATATGTAGCATCATTTGAAAAGTCACCTGCTAGAGAATGAAGAGTGCTTACTCCGCAGTTCAACATCTCCATTCGGTGCCACACCAACAAAATGCCGAGGTAACCATTTGCACATCAACACCGTATGAAAAACATATTGAACAACATAAGGAGATAACGTCTCCAGTAACCTACCACATAACAATTGAATTTCCTACTATGCAGCTCATTTTTATTTGACAGTTATTGAAATATCTTGTATGACATCATGCACAAAAGTGCACTTTATATGTTTTTAACTATTGTAGTGGCGTTCTGTACAAAAAGTACACTTTAAATTAGTGTTGTTTTGATAAGTCATCTTAGTGACATCATGCACAAAAGTGCACTCATAGCTTGTTTTAAAATGTCACTGACAATTTTGCACTTTCTGTTTCAAAATGACATGAAAGTTTGTGCCACTGCTTAATAACTGTCTAATAAATACAGTTTTAGTTGTGATTTCCCTCTCTGCATGAAAGTTTAAAATGAACATATATTAATGCAGTATGAAAAATAATGTTTTAATGTAGACACAAAGAATCATCATACTGCTGTGATTATATGCATCAAGTGTTCATTCAAGGCTAAGGAAAAACATCGAGATATATATCATGTATCACGATATGGCTTAAAAATATTGAGATATTAATAAAAGGCCATATCGCCCAGCCCTAATTTGATGACAAAATGTGTACCATATTTTTTGAACTAATAAACGCAACGGTATATTAGCCGCACCCACCAATTTTTAGGGATAGGTATTTTTCAATACATTAGCCGCACCGGACTATAACCCGCAGATATATACATTGCAAAATTAGTTATTTACACAAAAATATACTGTACTTCTCTATTTACATAACTGTTTCCAAAAATTGTTTGTAACACTGCAGTTAAACCGCTGAATTGACAAGCCAGAAGTCATCGTCACGGACCCACTAGCTGCAGAAGCTAGCTCTCCAATCAGCTGAACAGACTCAAAAGGAGTGGTCCACTCCCGGCTGGCTGTCCAATCAGCCAAACAGACTCAATAACTCCACTGTGACGTTTTAGGGGGTTCAACGTGAAGACGTAATGAAGCAGTACCAAGCTGCTTGTGCTGCTAAGCCAAGACGAGGGTTAATAGCGGCGACCGCAGCAAATGTAGAACGACAGGACGGATGAAAAAGTGTTTGATTAGTGGGAACGGTTTCAAAGAAAAGACTTTCGGGGAAATTAGTACTGTGCTTCCCGGACTATAGAGCACAATGGGGTATTAGCCCCACCCACTGAATTTTAGGGAAAACCATTTTTCTATATATTAGCTGCACCGGACTATAATAAATATATACATTGCAAAATGAGTTATTTACACAGATACATACTGTACTTCTTTATTTACATCGTGTAATAGTTTCCAAAAATTGCAACACTGAAGTAAAACCGCTGAACAGACATAACAAGAAGTCACTAGCTGCAGAAGCTAGCTCTACAATCAGCTGAACAGATTCAATAACTCCACAGTGGCGTCTTAGTGAGTTTACTAAGGAACTTGTGAAACTGAAACAATACACAAAGAATGCCGTTGTAAGTCAATAATACTGACACAGGCACCTTAGCTAATGCTAATGACGCTACAGACATCACACATGGGTCGTTTTAGTAAGTATAAACAGTTATGGTTATACTATAAAACCTGCAAACGTTGCTTGGAGTGATGAATGAAGAATTCATACAAGAAGAACGCTATGGACAATTAGAAGACTGAACGACACTTCGGTTGAACAAAACAAGGCACTGTAGCGAGCAAACTTGTCCAAAAGATGGCGCCATAGCACAAACAATGAATTACCCTACCAGTGTGTTGTCTTGTTTTTGTAATATTTTTTCAATACAATTATTTAGCAAGAAGTGCGTCTGCCTCAGAATACGAAGGTCCTGAGTAGTCCTGGGTTCAATCCCAGGCTCGGGATCTTTCTGTGTGGAGTTTGCATGTCCTCCCTGTGACTGCTTTCCTACCACCTCCAAAGACATGCACCTGGGGATAGGTTGATTGGCAACACTAAATGGTCCCTAGTGTGTGAATGTGAGTGTGAATGTTGTCTATCTGTGTTGGCCCTGCGATGAGGTGGCGACTTGTCCAGGGTGTACACTGCCTTCCGCCTGATTGTAGCTGAGATAGGCACCAACGCTCCCCGCTAGCCTAAAGGGAATAAGCGGTAGTAAATGGATGGATGGATGGATGGGCTTCATGCACCTCCTGCATATGTGCATGCGTATGAATCCAAAATGCGCACATGTACTTGTTCATTGAGAGAATCTTTCACGAGTACAATCATTACAATTAATTCATCAAATATATATATATTGTTTTTATTTCATTTACACATTTAACACTATATACCATGGGTGTCAAACTCTGGCCCGCGGGCCAAATTTGGCCCGCCGTGTAATTTAATTTGGCCCTTGAGGCAATATCAAATTAACATAAGAGCTGGCCCACCGCTGTAACACCACATTCACCGCTAATACTCATACTCGTTAACCCTCTTAATTTTCCAGGGAGACTCCTGTAGTTCAGTGGCCCTCCCAAATTTCTCCCGATTTCCACCCGGACAATAATATTGGGGGCGGGCCGTAAAAGCACTGCTTTTGGCGTTCTCTTCATGTCGCCATGTCCGCTTTTCTTCCATAAAAACAGCGTGCCAGCCCACTCACATAATATATGCGGCTCATACACACACACACACACAAGTGTATGCAAGGCATACTTGGTCAACAGCCATACAGGTCACACTGAGGTTGGCCGTATAAACAAGGTTAACACTGTTACAAATATGCGCCACACTGTGAACCCACAGCAAACAAGAATGACAAACACATTTCGGGAGAACATCCGCACCGTAACACAATATAAACACAACCGGACAAATACCCAGAACCTTTTGCATCACTAACTCTTCCAGGACGCTACAATATACACCCCCGCTACTACCAAACCCCGCCTCAACTCAAACCCGCCGCCGAAAAAAGGCATTAAATTTGTGTTTTTATTTTATTTGATATGCCATTGATATTTTTTAATTATTATTATTTGAAACTGGATTTTGTATGTCACTATAAAGTTATATAAGCCTTGCTTGGTCAATACTCAATGCAAAACTTGTTTGGGTCCCTATTAAAGGGTTAATTTGTTAAACCTCGGCCCGCGGCTTTGTTCAGTTTAAAATTTTGGCCCGCTCTGTATTTGAGTTTGACACCCCTGCTATATACCATGAAATGTATGGTCTATTGCAGACCTGGGCAAATTCAGGCCGGGGGACCACATGCGGCCTGTTAAGCTTTTCAATCTGGCCCGCCGGACATTCCCAAATTATTTCTTTAGATCTTTAAGATGGAAAGTGTAGCTCCCATTATGATGTGTAGTCATGTTGTCTAATGACCGTAAGTCTTGAACCACACAAAGTATTTCAACGGTTGGAATCTGCGCTTATGGATGATATAGCAGTTACTATGGTCATCTAATTAGTTACTATGGTCATCTAGTTAGTTACTATGGTAATGTAAGTCACAGCAGCTCGGACGAGGCACCAAGCAATGTGGGTGGGGAGCATTTCCACAGACGTGGAAGGAGATTTTCACAACAACGTTCTAAAGCTTAGTGATGTATCAGATTGTAGGTGGGTTTATTTTGTACCCTCTGTGTTCATATTTCACTGTTTGTTGCGTTTCACTTGATTGTAAAATGTGTCAATCGAAAGGGGGTGATGTTCATATTTTGTATATATTCAGTGTTTTATCCTTCATAGAGAAATGTAAAATTCCATTATGTTTTTTTTAAGGCGGTCTGTCATAACATTTTTAGCATTCAATCAGACATTATTGTGAGGTTTTGTATTAGTGTTCATAAAAATATGGATATACCGGCCCGTAGACACATTTTTTTCTCTAAATGTGGCCCCCGAGTCAAAATAATTGCCCAGGGCTGGTCTATTGGGTTATGATTTTTTTTTTTTTTTATGCTGGAAAAACTAAAGTTCCCTCTGCATGCCTTGCAGCACTTCTATAAATCAATTGTTTATTTATACAGCCCTTATACACTTGATTTTTGACCTCTTCTCATACAAACATAACCGAGTAAATAATGAAGTGAATTATATTATATATAGCGCTTTTCTCTAGTAACTCAAAGCGCTTTACATAGTGAAACCCAATATCTAAGTTGCATTTAAACCAGTGTGGGTGTCACCAGGAGCAGGTGGGTAAAGTGTCTTGCCCAAGGACATAGCGGCGGTGACAAGGATGGCGGAAGCGGGGAATTGTATTGAAAAGCGGGGATCGAACCTGGAACCCTCAAGTTGCTGGCACGGCCGCTCTACCAACCGAGCTATACCGCCCCAATAATACATTTGATTGTTTGATAATTAGGAGACTTGTATGTCAAATTATAGGCAACAAACTCAAATGTGGCATAATTTAGTCTTTATTTCGATTAAATGAATGTGCAATCAGCTTTACACATTCCCTGGATTCATGCACAGATGCAGGAGTCATTAATTCCAAATAGGTGCCAGAAAAACATGTGAATTTATTTATTTTTGTCACATTTTTCTTTTATTTGCACTTGAAAACAATTAATTATTGAACAATTTATTCCCCATGAATTTATTTTAGTCCGAACCATGCATCAAATTAGACTAAAATGTTGATTAAAAAAAGTATAAAAAATGTGTTCCCATGAATAAAAAAGTGTCAAAACCCAATTTAGCCAGAGGCTGCCAGGGCGTGTTTGACGTCCCTGGAAAGCTATTTTTTTTTTGATGTTCTTTCACATTATGTCAAATGCGTTAGACTGTGTTCTTGTCTCTCATAATGATTGTGAATGATAGGCAACACTCTGAAAAAAGTGCAGTTCCCCTTTACAAGCAGTATGGATGTTTTTCTCCTTCATAGCCTCTGCGGGACAATGGGGGGACACATTATTGCTGACAGCAGCCAGGAAGGAATTAATCAGGCCCTCACAACGTCATACTTACTGTCGGCCCCCCGGGGAGAGGGAGAGGCAATCCGTGGAAGTTATTTTCTTCCCGGGCTCTCACTTTTTTGCCCCAACAAACGGTTTTGTAAGCGAACTGTCGAATAGAATTCCTGTTTTGGGGGTTTAAATATTGTGAGGGTCCAAAGCATGAATGCATGAACGTAATCCGTCCATGCTGCCTTCATGGACGTCCAGTACTCCCAGCGTCACACGTGGGATCCATTATGTCGCACAGCTGTTCTAATGTCCCCGGGCGACACACGGCTGCACCCTTTTTGGATTAGCCGCATTATTCAAGCCCCGAATGTAAAATTCTTGTCGTGTTCGCCATCTGACGCAACGCTCTCCGGGTGTAATCCTCTCTGTGTGCGTTTGCTTCGGGCTCTCTGAAAGCAGTCAGGACACGTCGGGTTAGAGGTAGAAGCGAGATGACCTCCTGCAGGGCTTTTAATTAACACCTGGCAGTTTTTTTTTTATCATCTGCTTGTGTAGGGCTCAGCAAGGCCTCCGTCTTGCTTTGTCCTTGCTGTTATTGCCGTTTCTGACCGTCTGTGAGGCCGTGAATGTGTCCTGACTGGTCATGGGATGAGCGTGAGGAAGATGAAGGAAAGGGAGGGCCTCGTGTGTGTTAATACATATCCATTGGTTTTAAAGTTCAAAAGTGAAGTTAAAGTCCTACTAGGTGTGGTGAAAGTATCCTCTGCTTTTGACCCATCCCCATATCCACCCCCTGGGAGGTGAGGGGAGAAGTGAGCAGCAACCGTGGCCGCGCTCGGGAATTATTTGGTAATATAACCCCCAGTACCAACCCTTGATGCTGAGTGCCAAGCAGGGAGGCAATGGGTCCCATTTTTATAGTCTTTGGTACAACTCGGCCGGGGTTTGAACTCACAACCTTCCAGTCTAAGGGCGGACACTCTAACCACAAGGCCACGGAGCAGGTTTTTGATAATAAAATCAATTTTTTGTTGCTGCATTTAAAAATTAGCTGATTATGATATAACTGTTGTACAGTTGGTAGATCTTGTTTTTCTTACAACATTTTTGAGTATCGAGGTATTCAATTATAGTTGAAAGTCCGGGGCGTTAAATGGCACTGTTGTTTTGGTTTTAGTTGCGCCCCAGAAAGTGTTAATACCCTAAGTATTTTCCTTATTATGCAGCAGCTGTTTGATTGCAACAGTCGTTTTCATTAACAAATTTGAAGGTGTTGAAATTGCCACGTAAAATCGCTCGTGCTAATCAGTAGCATGTCAGTGGCAAAGCCAATGTATATTAGCATCAAGCTAGTGCATTTTAGGAAAAGTGGAGCCTTATTTAAGTTATATTGGAGCACTTATTGAGTTAATTTTGTATTTGTGTTTGGTCTAAATTGACTGTCAAAGTGTACCTACTCAGTGGCCTAGTGGTTAGAGTGTCCGCCCTCAGATCGGTAGGTTGTGAGTTCAAACCCCGGCCGAGTCATACCAAAGACCAAAAACATGGGACCCATTGCCTCCCTGCTTGGCACTCAGCATCAAGAGTTGGAATTGGGGGTTGAATCCCCATAAATGATTCCTGGGCGCGGCGGTCCGCTGCTGCCCACTGCTCCCCTCACTTCCCAGGGGGTGATCAAGGGGATGGGTCAAATGCAGAGCACAAATTTCACCACACCTAGCGTGTGTGACAGTCAATGGTACTTTAACTTTAACTTTAACTTTACTAACTTGACGGAATACATACTCAACCTTCTACTATCCAGGTGAGAGGCATGATTTATGATCTACGATCAAATTAGACTAGCAAGGAAACAAGGAAGAAGCTTATCAGTCGATGATGTCAACATTGGCACACAAGCTTGTGATCACGGCACCGCTATAATTAATTTGTGTTAGCGCTTATAATAACATAATAAAATAAATACAATTATAATTTGTTTTTAATTTTCCTGAGGGAACTCTCCTGAAGGAATCAATAAAGTACTATCTATCTAACAACATCCCTAATATTTGGTCATATTCAAGTCACCAAATGTAAATGGAGTATTTTTGGCGCTTTTTAATGGTTTATTTATTAGGACCTCACATTGGTCGCTGTAATCGTACTTTTATTTACGATTTTTTTATGAGTTAGAATGCATTTAAAAAAATACATTTGTTGTCAAATCTTTCATAATAATTGTGAATGATAAGAAAAAGAAAATGCAGTTCCCCTCTAAGTGTTTTTTTTAACTTCGACCCCCAATAGCACATTTTGTTGAGTGTTTGAGCCAGGGAACCAGAGGGAATGCGGGGAGACGAGACACTCATTTTGTGATGCGGGAACAAAGGCGAGAAGGGGGACACGAGACAAATGAACACGGAGGCCGAGAAAACACAGAGAGAGAGAGAGAGAGAGGGTGCATAGAGCTAGATGATTCAGCTTACTGTACTGAACAGGTCGCTACGTTCTGGCCCGGAACGCAGGTCTGCACTGTCTTAAGAAGCCAAGGGAGCTCATCTGTGACAGGTGCGCAGATTGCAGATTGATTGCAGCTGCCTGCTGCAGGCGCAAGTGCGCTCTTGGGGGTGCGCACAGTGCAACGCACCGATGAATGCACACTCAAGTGCACCCGGGCCGTGACATTAGGTCCTTCATAAGAGGGAGTTAACCTTGTCAACCAACTGTTGGTTTTTAAGGAATAAACAAATCAATTCCAAGAGGGTGCTTGCTCATGTTATATTCAGATTGGAAAATGGTTGTCTTTGTTCGTACATTAAGCTGATTAACAAGTATAGATTAAAATTAGAATAATGTAAACAAAGTAGTTTCTCCACTTTAACACATTTAAGGTGGACTGACTATTACAGGTACATCATCCACCGTTTGTGCATTCCACCCTCCATGTTAAACCCTTTAAGTGGAAAAAAACGCTGTAATGTCAAGAAAAAAGAAAAAAAACACCCACCCCAGATGACACCCTTCATAATAAGTCATAATGCATTTGCTCTTTTCATTTAAAAAAAAACTGAAAAGGTGCGATATGTTGACCGAGCGCAGTCGCCCCAGACGTCGTACTTTCAGCGTGCGGTCGTGTAGGCGAGCAAATTGCTCATGATAAGTCAAGTTGGAAGCCAATGCATAATAGATGAGCGAGAGTTGATTAATATAGCATACACACACACACACAAGTGTGCCCGTCTCATTTCATTAAGATTCATGTTTATCTAAATTCAGTGCCATGTCACTCCGGCTGCAGCACTGAGGTTTGAAGTCTCTATAGATATTAAAGTTTTGCACTTCCAATCATCATTTTTCCATTAGTGCATTATTACTGTATGTCCCACTTAAAAAATCCTGCTGCCGAGGAAGCTTAGCAATTACTTCTTTGGTGGGGGGGAGAAAAAAAAATCTTATTAGACATGCTTATACTTTTCAAAGAACAACTTGACTGCGTTGAATATTTGACAAAATATTGTGAACTCGTGCAAAACTCAGCATCGACTTTGAAAAAACCCCAACATTTTAATGTACCAGTTAAGTGGAAAAAAGAAGTTGACTTTATACGCCTTTTTGTGTTTCATTGTATCCATTGGGTCACCAACCTTTTTGAAACTAAGAGCTACTTCTTGGGTACTGATTAATGCGAAGGGCTACCAGTTTGATACACACTTAAATAAATTGCCAGAAATGGCCAATTTGCTCAATTTACCTTTAGTTCCGTCGTACATTTTTTTTCCTTTTACGGAAGGTTTTTTGTAGAGAATAAATGATGAAAAAAACACTTAATTGAACGGTTTAAAAAAGGAGAAAACACGTAAAAAATGAAAATTTAATTTTGAAACACAGTTTATCTTCAAATTCGACTCTTTAAAATTAAAAATTCAACCGATAAAAAGAAGAGAAAAACTAGCTAATTTGAATGTTTTTGAAAAAAAATTTAAAAATATTTATGGAACATCATTAGTAATTTTTCCTGATTAAAATTATGTTTAGCATTTTAATGACTTTTTTAAATAGGTTAAAATCCAATCTGCACTTTGTTAGAATATATAACAAATTGGACCAAGCTTTATTTCTAACAAAGACGAATCATTATTTCTTCTAGATTTTCCAGAACAAAATTTTTAAAAGAAATTCAAAAGACTTTGAAATAAGATTAAAATGTTATTCTACAGATTTTCAAAATTTGCCAGAATAATTTTTTAAGTTTGAAGAAATATTTCACAAATATTCTTTGTTGAAAAAACAGAAGCTAAAATGAAGAATTAAATTAAGATGTATTTATTATTCTTTACAATAAAAACAATTAATTTACTTGAACATTGATTTAAATTGTCAGGAAAGAAGAGGAAGGAATTTAAAAGGTAAAAAGGTATACGTGTTTAAAAATCCTAAAATCGTTTTTAAGTTTGTATTTTTTCCCTAAAATTGCTTTCTCTAAGTTATATGAAGCAAAGTAAAAAAATAAATGAATTTATTTAAACAAGTGACGACCAAGTCTTTAAAATATTTTCTTGGATTTTCAAATTCTATTTGAGTTTTGTCTCCTTTAGAATTAAAAATGTCAAGCAAAGCGAGACCAGCTTGCTAGTAAATAAATAAAATTTAAAAAATAGAAGCAGCTCACTGGTAAGTGCTGCTATTTGAGCTATTTTTAGAACAGGCCAGCGGGCGACTCATTTGGTCCTTATGGGCAACCTGGTGCCCGCGGGCACCGCATTGTTGACCCCTGCATTAAACCCTATCCGATTGTTTTTACAATCCGCAAAGTATGTGAAAATACCGTCTAAACATCTCCAAATGCCACAAATTCAGTCGGGTGTTTTGAATATTCTGCTCCGAACACCTTCGGTAGTTTCCGTGGATTCTACGTCACTGTAGTAATACTTTTGCACTCTGACCATATTATTAGTTTGACCATATTATTAAAGCAGTCATACTGGAAATACGCAAAAATTGGAAAGAGATGTGCTGTTTATCATATACAATCTTTATGTAAGATACGAACATACAGTACAGGTCAACAGTTTGGACACATTTTCTCCTCATTCAATGCGGTTTTCTTTATTTTCATGACTATTTACATTGTAGATTGTCACATCAAAACTATGAATGAACACGTGGAGTTATGTACCTAACAAAAATAGATTAAATAACTAAAAACATGTTTTATATTCTAGTTTCTTCAAAATAGCCACCCTTTGCTCTGATTACTTTTTCGCACTCTTTTGGCATTATCTCGATGAGCTTCATGCACAAAACCATTTCAGGTGACTACCTTTTGAAGCTCATCAAGAGAATGCCGAGAGTGTAGGGGATAGTAATCAGAGCAAAGGGGTGGCTATTTTGAAGAAACTAGAATGTAAAACATGTTTTCAGTTATTTCTTTTTTTTGTTAAGTACTAGAGATTTCCGATTATATCGGACTGCCGCTATCATCGGCCGATTTAAAATGTAATATTGGAAATTATCGATATCGGTTTCAAAAAGTAAAATGTATGACTTTTTAAAACGCCGCTGTATGGAGTGGTACACGGACGTAGGGAGAAGTACAGAGCGCCAATAAACCTTAAAGGCACTACCTTTGCGTGCTGGTCCAGTCACATAATATCTACGGCTTTTCCCCACACACAAGTGAATGCAAGGCATACTTGGTCAACAGCCATACAGGTCACACTGAGGGTGGCCGTATAAACAACTTTAACACTGTCACAAATATGCGCCACACTGTGAACCCAGACCAAACAAGAATGGCAAACACATTTCAGGAGAACATCCTCACCGTAACACAACATAAACACAGCAGAACAAATACCCCAAACCCTTGCAGCACTAACTCTTCCGGGACGCTACAATATACACCCCCGCTACCCCCCCCCCCCCACACACACACCTAAACCCCGCCCACCTTAACCTCCTCATGCTCTCTCACATGTCCAAAATTCCAAGCTGCTGTTTTGAGGCGTGTTAGAAAAAATAATGCACTTTGTGACTTCAATAATAAATATGGCAGTGCCATGTTGGCATATTTTTCCATAACTTGAGTTGATTTATTTTGGAAAACCTTGTTACATTGTTTAATGCATCCAGCGGGGCATCACAACAAAATTAGGCATAATAATTTTTTAATTCCACGACTGTATATATTTGTAGCGGTTGATATCGGAATCGGTAATTAAAAGTTGAACAATATCGGAATATCGGATATCGGCAAAAAAGCCATTATCGGACATCTCTGTTAAGTACATAACTCCACATGTGTTCATTCATAGTTGTGATGCCTTCAGTGACAATCTACAATGTAAATAGTCATGAAAATAAAGAAAACGCATTGAATGAGGAGAAGGTGTGTCCAAATTTTTGGCCTGTACTGTACATTAAACTACAAAAAAGTAAGTTATGTGATTTCCGCTTCGACATAACCGAGGGCCGAGTCACATAATTGGCCAATACAATGAAATCCACTGACAATTGCAAAATAATATCAGGGAAATTGACATACATATAAGTGAAATGTCACTGTGAGGAGAAGGAACATTTGTTTGGGTCCTGTAGCGCTCATTTATCCCGACACACTTAACCGCCCCGTCCTGAACTAAACAATGAGGAGACGGACATTTGAAACAGCGACTAAACTGCGAAGCTGAATGCTAGCAAGAACAATCCATGCACTCTCAACACATCTCATCTGCTTGTGTTGTTGTGAACGACATCATTGATGTAACAACAATGTACAAACAGTAGTCTTATGTGTTCGTTCATAGTTTTGATGCCTGCAGTGACAATCTACAATGTAAATAGCCATGAAAATAAAGAAAACGCATTGAATGAGAAGGTGTGTTCAAACTTTTGTCCTGTATTGTATGAACTTGGCTTTTTTATGCATTCTAAATAACTAACAATTGAGTCAACAAATGGAGGGTCTCCTGTTAAGCTCATTATACTCTCTAGAAACATACAGAAATACTCCATTTGATTGAAACTTTTATTAGTAAATTGCACAGTTCAGTACATATTCCGTACTATTGACCACTAAATGGTAACACCCGAATAAGTTTTTCAACTTGTTTAAGTTGGGGTCCACGTTAATCAATTCATGGTATTTACATGTCGTGACCTGAAAATTAACCAAATATGAATTATATTGTTATTGTGGTGTGAGGGTACATGCATTCCTGAACTGATTGTCGGTATGGAACTTTTTGGAACTTAACTAGACTTAAAACCAGAGAAGACGGGGCCTTCTTCGTGGTCGGCCCCAAGCTCTGGAACACTCTGCCCCTCCTGTTCAAACTGCTCCCACAGTGGAGTGTTTAAGTCTATTCTTAGGACCCACTTTTATTCTTTGGCTTTTAGCACTACGTTTGAGTTGTGTGGTCCTCTGTTGTCCTCTGTTTTTTTTTAAATGTTGATATCTATATACTGTTTTAATTGGTTTTACCCTTTAAAATTGTTTTTAATCATATTATTTTTATATTTATTTATTTTGTGTTTTTCTTCAGCCATTGGTGAACCTAAGGATGATATTTGAATATTGTTTTTAATATTGTTGTGCAGCACTTTGGAAACATTTTTTTGTGTTTAAATGTGCTATACAAACGAAGCGGATTGGATTGGAACACTATGAGTGAGGGGCCAAAAAAGTTTGTTTTGCATTTTGTTCCCTGACTGAAAAGGAACCAGGATTTTAAAACTAAACCGTAATTACGTGACACCACTCCCTCATCACGGGAGACATGCTTGCATGAAAACAAACGAACCCCGAGTGAAACATCATTCATGTGTTTGATGGCACATATCTCCATGTGCAACTTGCATGTCGTTTGTTTTGAGGATTCATTTTGCACCGCCGCCTCGTAACGATTCGCCCGCCTATTAACGCCTCGTCCTCCAAGGAGACCCACGCTCTGCCGGGAGTCACTCCACTCGCATCTTGGCAACCGCGTACTCCCACCGCCATTATTTACTGATGACTCCGTCTTCATCGGAACGTATTGTACATTCACGCTCGCCTGCTCCTTGTGAGCATGTCGCCACACCCGCAGAGTTGAATGGATACATAATTTGCACATTAAGAACCGAAAAAAACCCATATTGAAACTGAGACCTTTTCCGTTTGCTCGCTAATGGAATCTGTGGAATTAGCGCTTGTTGTTTTTTAACATGTCAAACACGCTCATTGTTTGCCTGTATAATGAAGCTATTATGGTATATATCGGATCCATGACACCAAAAGACTTCCAAAGTTTGCGAGTAAATAGGTATGATCAAAATGGTATCAATGTCAAAGAATCCCGAGCCGTTTTGAGAGATATCCATCCATCCATCCATCATCTTCCGCTTATCCGAGGTCAGGTCGCGGGGGCAGCAGCCTAAGCAGGGAAGCCCAGACTTCCCTCTCTCCAGCCACTTCGTCTAGCTCTTCCCGGGGGATCCCGAGGCGTTCCCAGGCCAGCCGGGAGACATAGTTTTCCCAACGTGTCCTGGGTCTTCCCCGTGGCCTCCTACCAGCTGGACGTGCCCTAAACACCTCCCTAGGGAGGCGTTCGGGTGGCATCCTGACCAGATGCCCGAACCACCTCATCTGGCTCCTCTCGAAGGAGCAGCGGCTTTACGTTGAGTTCCTCCCGGATGGCAGAGCTTCTCACCCTATCTCTAAGGGAGAGCCCCGCCACCCGGCGGAGGAAACTCATTTCGGCCGCTTGTACCCGTGATCTTATCCTTTCGGTCATGACCCAAAGCTCATGACCATAGGTGAGGATGGGAACGTAGACCGACCAGTAAATTGAGAGCTTTGCCTTCCGGCTCAGCTCTTTCTTCACCACAACGGATCGATACAACGTCCGCATTACTGAAGACGCCGCACCGATCCGCCTGTCGATATCACGATCCACTCTTCCCCCACTCGTGAACAAGACTCCTAGGTACTTGAAGTCCTCTACTTGGGGCAGGGTCTCCTCCCCAACCTTGGAGATGGCACTCCACCCTTTTCCGGGCGAGAACCATGGACTCGTTTTGAGAGATAATGAGCTTATTTACTACTTAAAATGCATTAAAGAAAGAAAAAGCATGTGTTCATGTCTTACATATGGATTGATAATGATAAACAGCACATCTCTTTTCAAATGTTAACGTATTTCCAGTATGACTGATCTAATAATATGGTCAAACTAATAATATGGTCAGAGTGCAGAAGCGTTACTACAGTGATGTAAAATCTACAAAAATGGACTAAATTTGTGGCATTTTGTGACGTTAAGAAGGTAATTTCACATACTTTGCGGCTTGTAAGCACAATTGGATATGATTTAATGGATACAATTATACACAAATAAGCATATAAAGTTAACTTGTTTTTCCACTCTACTGCTACTTTAAAGTGGGAAAAGTAACCATTCAATATGTTCTTTGCTCGCTCCACTGTTGGCTGGAGTATATCGGCTCACAGTGCCCTTCCTGAGCAGCGCGAGCAGAAATGAAGATGTTCCCGCTTTGCACGGTTGCTGCTGGAGGATTAGCTTTTTGAAACGCTGGCAGTGAGGAGTCTATTAGATTGGTGACATGTTAGACGCCACGCGCCGCTTTCTGACACCAGCCAATTCCCCGAATGTTGGCGGCGTTCCTTGTGATGACAGCGGCTAAATCTTAATCCTGAAAAATCCACAGTGCTCCAGGTGCCGGAATTCATCTTGGGAAAGATGCAAGAGGTTAAAAAGATAATACTGTTGGCTTTTTAGGGCGGGCCAAAAGCCAATGGTCCTCAGGCCAAACCGCACAACAATGTGACAGCACCACGAGCGAGGAGTTTCGCCTCATAGCGGCAATAATTCATTAAAAGGTAGTAGATTGTCACGCGGTCCTGTTTCTAATTCAGTTAGCATGCAACTTTGCATCTTTTTGTTCATGTTTTCGAGTCGTACCAATGACTATAAAAATGGGAGCCATTACCTCCCTGCTTGACACTCAGCATCAAGGGTTGGAATTGGGGGTTAAATCCCCACAAATGATTCTCGGGCGTGGCACCGCTGCTGCCCACTGCTCCCCTCACCTCCCAGGGGGTGAACAAGGGGATGGGTCGAATGCAGAGGACAAATTTCGCCACACCTAGTGTGTGTGTGACAATCATTGGTACTTTAACTTTAACGTTACTTTTAACCCAAATCATTACAAAAAAGGTCATTTTCTGCCGATTTTCACCCTGTCCAGGTGTTGTTCTGTCACCAGCTCCTCACAAACTTTACCCAGACTGATTGGACATAAGGAGGGTGCTAAATTGCAAAGCGTTTAGGTTTTCATTATACGACATGGGCGTAACATGGCGATCAAATGAGTAAATGGGTTTTACTTGTATAGCGCTTTTCCTACCTTTTTTTTTAAGGAACTCAAAGCGCTTTGACACTATTTCCACATTCACACACACATTCACACACTGATGGCGGGAGCTGCCATGCAAGGCACTAACCAAGACCCATCAGGAGCAAGGGTGAAGTGTCTTGTTCAAGGACACAACGGACGTGCCTTGGTTAGTAGAATGGTTGCGATCAAACCCGGAACTACCAGGTCGCTGGCAAAGCCGCTCTCCCAACTGCACCATGCCGTCCCCACGATGATCACTTGTGTTTTGTTTGATCAGCCGTTTTACTGCCTTGTTACCGCCACAGTTTGGAAACAATTAAGGTATATAAATACATATATACAAAATAGTCCTGTGTTAATAACTAATTTCACAACATATATATAGTCTGGTGGGTCTAATATATGAAAAAATATGTTTTTAACGGACGTGACTAGGATAGTTGGAGGTGGGGATTGAACCATTAACCCTCACATTGCTGGCACAGCCTCTCTCCCAACTTCACCACGCCGTCCCCGATCAAGATATTGATTGCCGATATTTCCATAGAGCGTCAAATGCCCCGTTTACACTGTTCACCAAACCTAATGTTTTTGGTCTCAAGTGACACAGATCCGATTTTTTTTTGCCAGTCTTAACGTTACAAATTGCTTTAAATCTGATCTTTTGGCATCAGATTCAGGCTACAGATTGGAATCTGACCTTTACAAATGTGACTTCAGTTTAAACACAGACTTTTTCGTCATCTTTGGGCGAGCTTCGTCACTCGTGTGCTGCGAGAAAGAAACAGTCGCCAGCGAAAATTGATATTTCATTTCAAAATTTGGCTGTCAAAAAAAGACTCTGCTCAACCTATTTCGATGAGCTCAGTCTTTTCGACAGCCAAGTTTTCGCGTCATCACTTGTTCATTTACAAAACCAGTTAAGTTGGCACGTTGCGTAATTCGTAAATAAAAACAGAATACAACGATTTCCTAATCCATTTCAACGTATATTCAATTGAATCCACTGCAAAGACAACTGACAAACTTTTTTTTTTTAATTAATCATTAACTTACAAATTAATGGCAGCAACACATTGCAAAAAAGTTAGCACAGAGACATTTTTACCACTGTGTTACATGGCCTTTCCTTTTAAAAACACTCCGTAAACGTTTGAAAAGTTGATGCTGGCTTTTGAACTTTGCGCCTATAACAATCTGGATGGTTCGCTTCCTCTTTGTTACAGAGGACACAAAGTCCACAGTTTCCAAAAACAATTTGAAATGTGGACTTGTCAGAACACTTTTACACTTTGCATGAGTCCATCTTAGATGAGCTCGGGCCCAGCGAAGCCGGTGGCGTTTCTTTGGCTTTGGCTTTGCATATTAGAGTTTTAACTTGCCCTTACAGATGTAGCGACAAACTGTATTTACTGACAGTGGTTTTCTGAAGTGTTCCTGAGCCCATGTGGTGATATCCTTTACCTACCATGTCGCTTTTTGAGGCAGTACCGCCTGAGGGAACGCAGGTCCGTTATATCATCGCTTACGCGCAGTGATTTCTCCAGATTCTCTGAACCTTTTGATGGTATTACGGACCGTAGATGGTGAAATTCTTAAATTTCTTGCAATAGCCCGTCTTGAAATGATGTTGTTAAACTGTCTGACAATTTGCTCACGCATTTGTTCACAAAGTGGTGACCGTTTCCCAATCCTTGTTTGTGAATGACTGAGCATTTCACGGAAGCTGTTTTTATACCCAATCATGGCACCCACCTGTTCTCAATTAGCCTGCACACCTGTGGGATGTTCCAAACAAGTGTTTGATGAGCATTCCTCAACTTTGTCAGTATTTATTGCCACCTTTCCCAACTTCTTTGTCACGTGTTGCTGGCATCAAATTCTAAAGTTATTGATTATTTGGAAAAAAAAAAAGTGTTTATCAGTTTGAACATTAAATATGTTGTCTTTGTAGCATATTCAACTGAATATGGGTTGAAGAGGATTTGCAAATCATTTTATTCCGTTTATATTTACATCTATCATTTAGGGGCGGCATGGCGTAGTTGGTAGAGCGGCCGTGCCAGAAACCTGAGGGTTGCAGGTTCGCTTCCCACCTATTGACATCAAAGTCGCTGCCGTTGTGTCCTTGGGCAGGACACTTCACCCTTGCCCCCGGTGCCGCTCACACTGGTGAATGAATGATGAATGAATGATTGGTGGTGGTCGGAGGGGCCGTAGGCGCAAACTGGCAGCCACGCTTCCGTCAGTCTACCCCAGGGCAGCTGTGGCTACAGATGTAGCTTACCACTACCAGGTGTGAATGAATGATGGGTTCCCACTTCTCTGTGAGCGCTTTGAGTATCTAACAATAGAAAAGCGCAATATAAATCAAATCCATTATTATTATTATTATTATTATTATTATATTTGTATCCAGTCTTTGGTTCGTAAATTGAAAAGTTAGGACGATGAGGGGTTCATAAATGGAGGTTTCCCTGCATGATTCTTAAGGTACCGTATTTTCTGGACCATAGCGCACACCGGATTATATGACACACTGCCGATGAATGGTCTATTTTTGATCTTTTTTCATATATAGGGCGGAATAAAGGAGTCAAAAATCCTCAATATTAAAACATCTCAGAAATGTTGAAGAGATATTTGAGAGTTTTTTTCCAAATTTGAGTTTTTCCATTACCAGTTTCTTATTGCCATATTTAGCTTTTGCACATTTCTCTGGGTATTGGAAACGCAGCTAGTGCATGATTGTCAGGATCCATCTTGATTCTTTGATTTGCATGTTTTTTTCTTTTTTTCCCCACCCTTAAAAAGCACACTATTAGTCACCCGTCTCTCACAGCTTTCAAACCGTCCATCGAGCAGCATGTCAGCTTGATTGCATTTAATAGCCGACTTGACGGCCACTCGCTTTCCCCACCTTGCAGACACCGTGTTTGTTATTTATCACCTTGTTTGCAGTCCCTTCATAGTATCGTCTGACCCGGTCGCGCCTCTCTTTTCTTCCCACAATCCTTCTTATCTTCCATTCCGTTCTCTCATCCTCCAGCCGGTATCGGAGTAATCAGTTCCCGTCTGTCACCTCTCTCTGGCCTGATAAGAACCGGGAGAGTCACTCTCCTGTCCGGCGACGGATGTTTCCTCCTTGACGAGTCTGGCAGAAAAACACAGGCTTCTCCATTTCCAGGCAGTGATCAATAAAAGTAGAAGACCTTGCCAACTATTAACAATATTTCACCACAGTTGGACACAACAACAGGGCAGAGTTGGGGTATCAAAACAAACAAAAAAAATCTGATTATTCGCAATTCCTTTTTGTAACAATTCTGAATTGATTCTAAAAAAATCATCGTTTTGAATCGAATCGTTACCCCCAAGAGTCAAGTTGAATCTTGTGGTGCCCAAAGATTCACAGCCCTTGTGGGTATATAATAGGGGTCGGCAACCCAAAATGTTGAAAGAGCCATATTGGACCAAAAATACAAAAACAAATCCGTCTGGAGCCGCAAAAAAATAAAAGCCATATTGCATACATAGAGTGTGTCATGAGATATAAATTGAATTATGAGGACTTAAAGGAAACTAAATATAGCTGAAACATAGCTACAAATGAGGCATAATGATGCAATATGTTCATGAAGCTAGCCTAAATAGCATGTTAGCATCGATTAGCTTGCAATCATGCAGTGACCAAATATGTCTGATTATCACTCCACACAAGTCAATAACATCAACAAAACTCACCTTTGTGCATTCATGCACAACGTTAAAAGTTTGGTGGACAAAATGAGACAAAAAAGAAGTGGCATAAAACACGTCTTAGAAGGTCGGAGAAAGTTATACATGTAAACAAACCACGGTGAGTTCAAGGACCGCCAAAATTATTAGGACAAAACGGCGCTCACCAAATACTCGAATCAATGAAGCATGTTTAATATAAACAGTGTGCTTTATAGCAATTAGGATGGTTCGTGTTTGTTATCCTCCAGAAACCAAAGTTAAACAAAAAATATGCTTTTTTCCCCCCTCATCTTTTTTCATTTTTATATATTTTTGAAAAAGCTCCAGAGAGCCACTAGGGCGGCGCTAAAGAGTCGCATGCGGCTCGCCGACCGCCGGTATATAAAGTGACCACATCCCTCAGAATAAAATTGCAGGTTTTTATGTACCACAACTAGGAAGCAAGCAGCGTATCAGAGACACTGAATTGCCAAAAGTATTTGGCCACCTGCCTTGACTCACATATGAACTTGAAGTTGCACCTCACTTCCTGTTAATACTGTACCAAAGCATCCTTCAACCCATCCTTCTGTACTGTTCAACATGTTTTTTCACAATGCTTTCTGTAACCGACTGGACCAAACTTACAAACATAGCAGCTATAATCATCGGCCTACCCACACCCAACATCTCAGATCTAAACCAAAGGTCCATGATTCGACTGGCAAACACAATAGTCCAGGATAGGACTCACCCACTACACCAATACATCATCCCACTACCATCAGGACGCAGGTACAGAACTATCAAATTCCGGAGGGCCCGCCTTGGGAAAAGCCTTATCCCTGCAGCTATAGTCGCCCTAAACAGCAGGCCCGGCCGACCTCTCTGACAAGTCTATAAATGTGTTGGTCATGTATGATGTCTTTGTGTTGTGTTTGTTTTTGATGTGTAACGTCTATTGTTCAAATGTACGGCAGTGAAAATGAATTTCTTCAACGGGGACCAGTAAATCTAAATCAATCAATCAAAAGTGCCATCCCATTCCTAACCCATAGAGTTCAATATGATGCGGGTCCACCTTTTGCAGCTATTAGAGCTTCAACTCTTCTGGGAAGGCTGTCCACAAGGTTGTGGAGTGTGTTTATAGGAATTTTCCACCATTCTTTCAAAAGCTCATTGGTGAGGTCACACACTGATGTTGGTCCAGAAGGCCTGGCTCTGTCTGCGTTTTATTTCATCCCAATTGTGTTCCATCGAGTTCAGGTCAGGACTCTGTGCAGGCCAGTCAAGTTCATCCACACCATGTCTTTATGGACCTTGCTTTGTGCACTTGTGCACAGTCATGTTGGAAGAGGAAGGGGCCCGCTCCAAACTGTTCCCATAAGGTTGGGAGCATGGAATCGTCCAAAATGTTTTGGTATCCTGGAGCATGCAAAGTTCCTTTCACTGGAACTAAGGGGCCGAGCCCAACTCCTGAAAAAGACTTAGATTTAGACTTTCTTTTATTGTCATTCAAATTGGAACTTTACAGTGCAGATAAGAACAAAATTAGGTTGCATTAGCTTGTGGTAGTGCAGGATAAAAGAGCAATAAGGTGCAGATATAAATAGATTACTGCACAGATAAATATATAGCACTTTTGCATATACATCCACGTTTATGGATGTATGTTATATTGTCTTCATATTCCAGCAAGTTAATCCGTTTTGGGGGGTTGAAGGAATTATTTGTTGCGTTCAATAGTCTTATGGCATGAGGGAAGAAGCTGTTACAGATCCTGGAAGTTCTTCTACGAAGGCTGCGGAACCTCTTTCTACAGTCCAGCCGTGAAAACAGTCCTTGGTGTGGGTGGGAGGAGTTTCTACAGAAAAACAACCCCACACCATAATTCCTCCTCCACCAAATTTCACACCTCGGCACAATGCAGTCCGATATGTAGCGTTCTCCAGGAAACCTCCAAACCCAAACTGGTCCATCAGATTGCCAGATGGAAAAGCGTGATTCATCACTCCAGAGAGTGTCTAGAGTCCAGTGGCAACGTGCTTTACACCACTGCATCCGAGGCTTTGTATTGGAATTGGTGATGTATGGCTTAGATGCAGCTGCTCAGCCATGGAAACTAATACCATGAAGCTCTCTGTGTATTGTATTTGGGCTAATTGGAAGGTCACATGAAGTTTGAAGCTCTATAGTGCAGAAAGTTGGTGACCTCTTTGCACTATGCGCTTCAGCATCCAATGACCCCCCTCTGTCAGTTTACGTGGCCTACCACTTGGTGGCTGAGTTGCTGTTGTTCCCAAACTCTTCTATTTTCTCATAATAAAGCCGACGGTTGACTTTGGAATATTTAGGAACGAGGAAATTAGTCTCTGTGTGACAATCATTGGTACTTTAACTTTAATTTTAATTTCACGACTGGATTTGTTGCACAGGTGGCATCCCATGATAGTATCACGCTGGAAATCTCTTGATTTTGTATTACACACCTGTGGCCGGACCAAGTGATTAGGACACTTGATTCAGATCATGTGGATGGGTGCCCAAATACTTTCGGCAATATAGTGTATATTGTCTTAATTAAAGTAATTTGTTCCCCCCCACCCCCCAAAAAAATACAAACATGTCACCTTTAAAGTGCTTTTTTGTGCCCAAAGTTTGGGTCTATTGTCTTTTATCTTGTATCTCTTAAAGGCCTACTGAAACCCACTACTACCGACCACGCAGTCTGATAATTTATATATCAATGATGAAATATTAACATTGCAACACATGCCAATACGGCCTTTTTAGTTTACTGAATTGCAATTTTAAATTTCCCGCAAAGTGTCGTGTTGAAAACGTCGCGGTATGATGACGCGTAAGATGTCGCGTGCGTTTGACATCTCGGGTTGTAGCGGACATTATTTTCCAGCCCGATCCAAGCTATAAGTAGTCTGCTTTAATCGCATAATTACACAGTATTCTGGACATCTGTGTTGCTAAATCTTTTGCAATTTATTCAATTAATAATGGAGAATTCAAAGTAGAAAGATGGAGGTGGGAAGGTTTTATTTAGCCTTTAGCCACACAAACAGACGGTGTTTCCTTGTTTAAAATTCCCGAAGGTGAAGCTTTAACAGAGTGGTCAAGCGATCATGGATCTCGACCACATGTCAACCGGCAGGTTTCTGTGAGAAAATTGTGTTAATAAGTTGGCTCTTACCGTAGTTATGAGCGGAGCTTGCGTCCTGCAGCTGCGGACTATTACCTCCTCCCACCAGAGACACTGGCGGTCACCACACCCCTCCGACTTTCATGTACTATATAATCTCACTAAACACTAGTAACACAATAAGCAGATAAGGGATTTTTCAGAATTATCCTAGTAATTGTGTCTAATAACATCTGAATCGCTCTCACTGCCATCGCCTTTTTTTTTTTTCTTTCTAATCCTTAACTTTCAATATCCTCATCCACAAATCTTTCATCCTCGCTCAAATTAATGGGGAAGTTGTCGCTTTTTCGGTCCAAATTGATTGTAAACAATGTGAGGATGTGAGGAGCCCTACAACCCGTGACATCACGCGCACATTGTCTGCTACTTCCGGTAAAGGCAAGGCTTTTTTATTAGCAAACAAAAATTGCAAACTTTATCGTCGATGTTCTCTACTAAATCCTTTCAGCAAAAATATGGCAATACCGCAAAATGTTCAAGTATGACACAGAATGGACCTGCTATCCCCGTTTAAATAAGAAATTCAGTAGGCCTTTGAGTTTGGTGAGCAGCATATCATTCATTGTCTTGATTAAAATAGTTTATTTCCATAAAAGTCCCATGTAGACACCAGTATCGTGCCAGTTTTGGTGCTTGAATTTGGGTCTAATGTCAGTTTTTTCTCTCTCTCTCTCTCTCTCTCTCTCTCTCTCTCTCTCTCTCTCTGTTTAGTGGGGTAACAACAGTAAGCAGCATATCATGCACTGTATTAATTAAAATAGCTCTTTTCCATAAAAGTGCCTCGTAAACGTCAGAGTACTGTCGGTTTTAGTGCGCAACTTTGGATCTGTGTCATTTCTCTTCTCTGGCTTAGTGAGGCATAGCAGTAAGCAGCGTATCATGCACTCTCCTGAGTAAAGCTTATGTTCATAAAAGCGCCAGTCTTCTTGACGCTAACATACTGTATATATATATTTTTTAGCATGTTTGTGTCTACTTTCTTTTTTTTTTCTTCCTCCTAAGTTCAGCAAGGCAAAGCAGCATTTCATGCACTATTGATTAAAATAGTTTATTTCCATGATAGTGCCAGGTGAATGTCAGTACTGTATATCGCCAGTTTTTGTGTGCAATTTTGGGTCTGTTGTCTTTTTTCTTCTTTCTGGGTTTGGTGATGCACAGCTGTAAGCAGCATATCATGCACTGTCTGGATTAAAATTGCTCATCTCCATAAAAGTGCCTCATAAATGTCAGTATACTGCCAGTTTTTGGGTGCAAGTCTAGGTCTGTCGTCATGTGTCTTCTTTGGTTTATTGGGGCATTGCTGTAAGCAGCATATCATGCACTGTCTTGATGAAAAATTGCCTATTTACCAAAAGTGACATGTAAACATCAGTGTATTGCCAGTTTAGTGTGCAAGTCTGGGTCTGTTGTCATTTTTCCTCTTTTGGGTTTGTTTGGTCATAATACTATCCAGCATAGCATACACTTTTTTTTACTAAAAGCTAATGTGTTGCGATCCGCCGCTCGGATCTGTACATATTCTGGTTTATTGTTCCATTTTAGTATCACCCTGTTGTTTAACGTCTTTATTTCCTGTTTAGTCTGTCACCATGGTAGCACTGTGATGACTCTTCTTCGGCATGGTAATGCCGGTGTTGTTTTCCCAAGGATGCGTCGAAAATTGAACAATAACCCAGAATATGTGCAGATCCGAGCAGCAGATCGCAACAGTAACTGTGATGACTCTTATTCGGCATGGTAATGCCGGTGTTGTTTTCCCGAGGAATTTGCCTACGTGCTACAGTGACGACCCTCATCTTTCAATTGTATGTATTTTCTCGCTAGCTCTTACGCTAAGCCACTTTATATTCCAGCTTTCATGCTGAATGTTTTTGTTTACTCTTTTGTGTCCTCGTGCCAAGTTTTAGTTTTCCTTCTGTTTATCCTAGCTTTCACGCTAGCGTCTTTTGTTTGCCTTTTTCTCTTAACACCAGTGTTTTTGTTCCTAGCCTTTTATTATTTAATAGATACCTTTATATCTTACCTTTGCTGTGTTCTGCTTCGACGCATCCTCGGGAAAACAACACCGGCATTACCATGCCGAAGAAGAGTCATCACATAATGTTCATAAAAACAATAGTAGATTAGCATACAATGTATTTTTTTGCGCAAATGTGTCATTTTTTTTCATCTCCCTGAGTTTAGAGAGGCAAAGCATCAAGCAGCATATCATACACTGTCTTGATTAAAGTAGTGTTTTTCTTTAAAAACAATGATATTATTTAAAGTGTTACCTTTAGTGTGAAAGTTTGTACACATTGTATTTTTCTAAATGTGACGTAAAGTGAATTTTATTTATATAGCGCCTTTTCTCTAGTGATTTAAAGCGCTTTACATGGTGAAACCCAGTATCTAAGTTACATTTAAACCAATGTGGGTGGCACTGGGAGCAGGTGGGTATAATGTCTTGCCCAAGGACACAACGGCAGTGATTAGGATGGGGGAAGCGGGGATCGAACCTGCAACCCTCAAGTTGCTGGCATGGCGAGGTTCAGCAGTAGTGTTTTTCTTTAAAAAAAAAATATATATATTATTTAAAGTGTTGCTTTTAGTGTGGAAGTTTGTATACATTGTATTTTTCTCAATGCGTTTGGCGAGGTTCAGCAGTAAGTAGCATATCATGCACTGTCTTGATTGAAGTAATGTTTTTGTTCGAAAAATATATATTATTCAAAGTGTTACTTTTAGTGCGGAATTTTTTTACATTGTATTTTTCTAACTGTGTTTGGCGAGGTACAACACTAAGTAGCATATCATGCACTGTCTTGATTAAAATAGATAATTTTCATAAAAGTGCAACATAAATGTCAGAATACTGCTAGTTTCTGAGTCTGTTATTTCTCTTCATCCTTGGGTATATTGAGGCACAGCAATAAGCAGCATATCATGTACTTTCTTTCCGAGGTAGCTTTTGTTCCTAAAAGCGCTGCAATAACGCTAGCATACTACATTTTATGTTTGTATCTACTATCAGGTATGTTTCTCCTCCCCAAGTGGCAAAGCAGCAAACAGCATATCATGCACTGTCTTGATTAAAGTAGCATCATTCTGTAAAAAACATATTATTCAGGCAACACCTTCAAAGTGTTACTTTTAGTGCGGGAGTTTGGATACATTGTATTTTTCTAAATGCGTTTGGCGAGGTACAGCAGTAAGCAGCATACCATGCACTGTCTTGATTAAAATAGATTATTTTCCACATTGACGCTGGCATACTACATCTTATGTTTGTGTCTGTCGAGTATGTTTCTTCTCCTTCCCCAGTGGCAAAGCAGCATATCCTGCACAGTCTTTATTGAGGATGTTTCTCTGTAAAATATAAAGTTGACGCCAACATGGAGCCTCTTCTTGCAAGCAAGCTGTCTTTTTTTTCTTCTCTGCGACAAGGAGCATATCATGCACTGTCTTGACTTATTTTGGTATCCCTTGTATGTAATCAAACACAATTGATTACGTGATGCGAGCACAGCACTACTTTTTAATCTTATTTACACATTTTGGTGGACAATTGATGATTTTCAAGTACCAACAATCTTTTGAGCCACAACATCTGCGGCTCAAAGGGTTTTTATTTAGCCTTTTGCCTTTTGTGTCGCATTAGTGTGTTGTTTTTGTGTTGGGTTGTGGCGTCAGCGTTGCACATCTGCTCATTTGCATGCTACCTAGCTAGTTGTGTGCTGCTGACTGTCTTTTTGAAGGTACCTCCCTTGTCACACAAACACACACACACTCAGCTGCAGATGGAGGTCAAAACAGCGTTTTTGTCTCAGTAAAAGTCCAAAGCCTTTTGTCCCCCGGCTCGCTTTTCAGGCTCCAAAGAGATAACAAAAAAGTCCATTGTATTGCCGAACAATGGGCGAAAATGCAGCCGGCGACAATTAAAGTTGCATTCTTGTTTGTAAGATATTGTTCACTCCATCTGTCTCCTCAGCCGCTTTGTTCAGCAGCCATGTTATGCTCGGCGCTAATTAACGATTTTTGAAGCGTCTACTTAGCGGTAATGACTGCCATCAAGTCTTTGCGCTTAAGCGTTCGAGCCTTGACACCCGTAGCAAGGTGCATAATTTGTAGCCGTACGCCCTCTTTTACACGTGAACTTTGTCCTGGCCTTTTATCTTTTTAATCAAACTCCCTCAGGGGGGCCGTCTTGAGTAAACCTGTGGTTAGCCCGTTTAATGCACGGGAATTTTGGATCGATGCCCCGCCTGCTGTTGAAGCTGACGGCCTGAAAAATGATTACATTTAGCTCAGGACGCAAAGGTGCATGCTGATTGTCACAGTGGGGGCGCGTTATTCCCATAATAACAGATCCCATCATGTGCTCTGGAAGATGTGGCCTCTGAGGAGGATCACAACTGTAGGTCGTAGGCTCACCTGGTGGCAACACAGCTTGTCAGTGGCCACACCTCCTGTTAGACCAACTGATACAGTCCGGCAAACCGGATCCATTTTAATCGGTTTGTTGTAGAGCTGGGCAATATGGCCTTTTATTAATATCTCAATATTTTAATGCCGTGTCACAATACACAATATATATCTCCATATTTTGCCTTAGCCTTGAATTAACACCTGATGCATATAATCACAACAGTATGATGATTCTATGTGTCTACATTAATACATTCTTCTTCATACTGCTTTAATATATGCTCATTTTAAACTTTCATGCAGAAAGGGAAATCCCAAATAAAACTGTATTTATTAAACAGTTATTAAGCAGTGGCACAAACATTCATGTCATTACCAAAACAGAAAGTGCAAGATTGTCAGAGACATTTTAAAACAAGCTATTAGTGCACTTTTGTGCATGATGTCACTAAGATGACATATCAAAAGAACACTATATTAAAGTGCACTTTTTGTACAGAACGCCACTACAATAGTTTAAAACAAGTTAAGTGGACTTTTGTGCATGATGTCACACAAGATATTTCAATAACTGTCAAATAAAAATGAGCTGCATAATATGAAATCATATGTCCTTCGCAATGTTTTCGGTTCCTGCGGACGTTTTCTCCTTCTGTTGTTGACTAATTTTTTCACACGGTGTTTATCTGGAAATGGTTGCTTCGGCATTTTGTGGGTATGGCACCGATTGGAGATGTTGACATGCGGAGTTTCAAGCACTCCTCATTTTCTAGCGGGTGACTTTTCAAATGATGCTACAAATTAGCAGTAGGTGCTACTTTTTGTAGCAACGCTTTTGCCCCACAATTGTTCGACATGTTCTCCCTTGAAGCCAAACCACCGCCAGACGATGGACCCCGTGCTGTTTTTCTTATGAATTAATTCTTCCTTCATTTGTTACCAGATTCGCACCTTCTCTCTTTCGTATTACCACTCGCACCACTCCGCTAGCATCACAGCTAATGTTACCTATGCTGCTCAGCGAGGGCGTATTACGCGACAGTATGTGACGTTTGTAAGAAGGTGCGCTTGTTTTAAGTCTTTGTGAGAAGGAGAGACGAGAGAGAAAAAAGCCTGTAGTGTAATGCTTGCAGCTAAAAGTAACTGCGTGGGAAGGTATACTCGAATATCACGATATAGTCATTTTCTATATCGCACTGACAGAAACCCGCGATATATCGAGTATATCGATATATCGCCCAGCTCTAGTTTGTTGCTCTCCCTCACACTACCGCAGGTTGACGACAGCCATGTAAGCACAAACTTTGTCCAGCAACAGTGGCTACCCAGCCCCCACAATGCATTGCAAAATCACGTGCTCTTTCGAGCCCTATATTGACGCCAGTGTTGCTTAAGGTCAGTCTAAAGCCCACCGGTGATCGACACGCTCACACGCACACACACACACACACACACACACACACCCACACACACCCACACAGATGGAGTGATGGAGAGGAAGGAAGGAACCTTTCAAATAAAAAGGTGCTTAATGAACTGAACGAGAAGGAGTCGAACACGTGTTCAGACGACCGTGGCGGTAAAACCACTTGACCCATACGCCAAGTACATTAGCGCAGTGATAAAGTGTTGATATCTCGCAAGGAACAGGGAGTAACCACGCTTGAGTGCAGCTGCCAACCTTGGCCATGATCTCTACATTGGGCTGTAAAGTAAATACTGCGATTTAAAAAATCAGCTTTCCTCCTCTCCTGTTTCTTGGCTTCTGTACATTTTCACCAGAAGTTCCATGAAGCCAGCAGACGGTCAAAGCAGTAACCACGAGGGCGACCAATCTTTGGGCACCACAAGATTAGATTTCATTCTTGGTGGGTATTCAGAATTGATTGTCCGTTCAAAACAATTCTCAATTCAAAATCAATACTTTTTAATATTATTGGGTGCGAGGTCTATGATTAACTACATTCCTCAATAAAACAGATTAACAGTTCTGATCAATGTATATATTACTTGAAGAGAAACTGCACTTTTTTTTGTCTTGCCTATCATTCACAATCATCACAAAGCTAGAAGAAGGCACTCAAAAGTACAGTTAGGATCCACTTTTTGCAATGTGCTAACTCAAGGCACTAGTCTAGCACTGGTGCCAATACCTCAGTAGGCCTGATCAGTTCATGCTCATAGACTTAGATCGGTCAAGTGTTGTCAGGGAAACTAGGACTGCATGCTGAATACTACAAATGGTCTCAATCCCCAGCTGAAAACATACTTCGGTGTGCATCCCCCCTCCCCACAGTGCAGCCAATGATTGAAGCGTAAGCTGTACTAAAAAGCGCCATAAAAGTTGCAGGCCGGCGTTCCTCTCGTCCTCCTCTTTGTTGCTTCCAAGTCCTTGGAAGTTCCGCCGATAAATAGCTAGCCTGTAAAAGCCTCGTCATCATCATCATCATCATCACGTGTCAGACAGTAAAGAGTGGCCAGGAGACCTGTTAGTGTTTGGACAAAAACACACACACATCACCATCATCGGCGGTCACTCGAACGAGTATGACGATCCTCCCGTTAGGGGTGTATCCCTTATGGAGGATGCCTGTGCGTAACTTAGTGTAACGTGGGGAGACCGGTGCACAGACAATCACCACACCATCCTTGACAGAAATGGGGTCAGGGTCCAGTAGCATGAAGTCAAAGACGATTGGTGACCCTTTTCTGCTGCAGCCTTCCCCCGTCGTTGTGCTCGTTTTTAAAATCTACCGTCTTCCGCCTGCTCCGCCTTTGAGGTCTTCACCGTATCCCTGGCTAGGGGGCAGTCAGTTACTAGGCCTTCAAGGGCCACCTGGGGTAACAGTAGTAAAGGGGTTTAACCAAGACCCCATAGAGGAGCCTCCACTGCTGGATGCACTTTAACGTCATGCCCAGGACACACACACACAGGTACAGGTGAGGTTGTGGTTCAGTGGCAGTGATTAGCAGCTGTGTCGTCACCAGGCGATAAGGGTGCACTCTGGTTCTCGCACAGCTGACGGCAATGGGCTCAGTCAGTTGGACAGAGGTTGAGCAGAAAAGTGAAAGTAGGAAAAGGTTTTTAATTTTATTGTATATATATATATATATATATATGTATATATATATATATATATACACAGAGCGGCCCCAGGCCTATGAACACTGCATCAACACACCCAAGACAATGTGCATATACACACACACCCGCTCTGCCCCATCCCACGCCTTCACCACCGCTTGATTCCCCTCGGGGTTATGGACAGCTGGCAGCGCTTCATAGCAGCAGTCGACCTCCAGGGCTCCCAACTCTGTTGCAAGTTGTCGTGATTATATGTGACATGTTTATGTGTGCATGGCATGGAATTTTTCCCCACTCCAGACTAGGAGCCCAGTCTAGATTGTATTTCTTTACTCATCTTTTCCCCCAGTGTTTACCATTTTCTCGTCTTTTCCGGGGCGCCTTCGGCGACCCATCAGCGTTCTTGTTCTGTTTGTCTAATCTTGAACGGGTTTGTGCTGAAAACATAGTTTTGTTGTACTTGTGCAATGACAACAATGTCCTATCTTATCCTATCCTATCAATCGAAGTCATCAGCGTTCCTGTTCTGAAACCCCTTATATATATATATATATATATATATATATATATATATATATATATATATATATAATTTTTTTTTTTTTTTTTTTTTTTTTCCTGTTTGTTTTTTAACTTTTTTTTGACAAGTTTTACATTTGGAATAGAAAAATTGTTGAACATAAAAATCCACATTTCCCGATCTTTGGTGTGATATTAAAAAAAAAAAAAAAACAACAGAAAACTGAATGTTGTCCATTATCTGTTATCATGATGTTTTTGGATATCAAAAATTGGGAATTAAAACAAGTGGGAAACTGTTTTCTCTTTTTCAAATGTTCTTGTAATTAGACCATATTTTCTGTTTAATGTGTGCTGTTTTCCTTTTAAGGATTTTTATTTTTCCAGATAAACGCAAAAATCGGAAAAAATGTTAATCCAAAATTCAAAAATGCGTGGTTATGTGTGATGACAAATTGAACCGGAAGCAGTACTTTAGCTTTTCTTTTGCATTTAGTATAACGGTAACACCACTGTTTGGAGTCCTATTGTCCTTTTTTTTTTTTTTTAAGTGTCATTAAAAAGTTGTTCAACTTTGGTTTCAGAAATGTAAATAGAAAAAATAGTCCGAAATTTGTGGTTTGATTTGCATTCAAGCATTTGAAATAGAATGAACGGAAGCTAAACGGACCTGTTTCGACTGTCATCTGCAGTCCTTTCTGAAGAAGACTGTTTTGGTCGTGGAGAGAATGAGAGTTATGTCAGTTTTACCTTCAAGTCCTTGAATTGTCGTGTTGCAAAAATGTGGAGCAGAGATAGGACTTCATGGAGTTTGAATGCTTTTGTTGTGAAGAGTGTCTTATTCTTCATGTTACACTGCGGTACTTACCTTGTCGTCTTTGTGTGTCTGCAGAGGGGATCCATAACATGCCCATGGAGTCCAGCTCCTTATCCATGCCCATGTCGGACCCCAACGCCTGGGCTACGGCCATGAACAATCTGGGCATGCCTCCAATGGGCATCACTGGGCAGCCGCTCATGCCAGGTAGGCGCCACACACAAATATTTCCATATGAGTTGGGAAATTGTCTTAGATGTAAATATAAACAAATACAATGATTTGCATATCCTTTTCAACCCATATTCAGTTGAATATGCTACAAAGACAACATATTTGATGTTCAAACTGATAAAAGTTTTTTTTTTGCAAATAATCATTAACTTTAGAATTTGATGCCAGCAACGCGTGACAAAGAAGTTGGGAAATGTGGCGATACATACTGATAAAGTTGAGGAATGCTCATCAAACACTTATTTGGAACATCCCACAGGGGTGCAGGCTAATTGGGAACAGGTGGGTGCCATGATTGTGTATAAAAACAGCTTCCCAAAAAATGCTCAGTCTTTCACAAAAAAAAGACGGGGCGAGGTACACCCCTTTGTCCACAACTGCGTGAGAAAATAGTCAAATCAGTTTAAGAACAACATTTCTCAAAGCAGTTGCAAGAAATTTTGGGATTTCAACATTTACGGTCCATTATATCATCAAAAGGTTCAGAGAATCTGGAGAAATCACTCCACGTAAGCGGCATGGCCGTAAACCAGGGGTTGGGAACCTTTTTGTCTGAGAGAGCCAAGAACCCAAATATTTTAAAATGTATTTCTGCAAGAGCCATATAATATTTTTTTTAACACTGAACACAACTAAACACCTGCATTTTAAAGTAAGAGCAACATTTCTAGATTACAATAGGTCTCTTATTCTTTGTAATAAAATTGTTATTCTAAAGCTAACTGTGGAGGGGGGGGGCGTGGCCTGCGGGCCTGCAGCGAAGCAGGGTGTTGCCAGGATCAGCCTCGAAATCAGCGACAGGTGCGTAGATAGCCCACCTGGGCATTGTTATCTAATCACCTGCCGCTCGGTTATAAGCAGCAGCCAGGAGGAGAGACGGGGTTGGAGCTGAAGCCAAAGCAACTGAAAGACTTATTGAAAAATAAAACAATATTGTAACCCTGAAATAGGCTCTCATGTCGGTGCTTGGTGGTCTTAAGAACCCCCAGGAGGGCAAGCCCCACACTAACCAATAATAAATAAATAACTTCCTACCATTAACGCAACTTCTTGAACAGGTGCGGTAGAAAACGGATGGATGGATTAAAAATGCATGACAATTTTTTATATTTTGAACATTATTTTTAACACTGTGATTACAAGTGGAATTATTCATTACTTATCGTGTTAAGCAATGTCAGCTCAGATTTATCAGAGAGCCAGACGCAGTCATCAAAAGAGCCACAGGTTCCCTACCCCTGCCGTAAACCAACAATGATTGACGGTGACCTTCGATCCTTCAGACGGCACTGTATCAAAAACCGACATCAATCTCTAAAGGATATCACCACATGGGCTCAGGAACACTTCAGAAAACCACAGTCACTAAATACAGTTTGTCGCTACATCTGTAAGTGCAAGTTAAAGCTCTACTATGCAAAGCGAAAGCCATTTATCAAAAACATCCAGAAATGCCGCCAGCTTCTCTGGGCCCGGGATCATCAAAGATGGACTGATGCAAAGTGGAAAAGTGTTCTGTGGTCTAACGAGTCCACATTTCAAATTGTTTTTGGAAATATTCGACATTGTGTCATCCGGACAAAAGGGGAAGCGAACCATCCAGACTGTAATTGACGCAAAGTTCAAAAAATTAGTTTCCTCAGTTCCCGAACGTTTATGAGTGTTGTGAAAAGAAAAGGTGATGTAACACAGTGGTGAACATGCCATTTCCCAACTACTTTAGCACGTGTTGCAGCCATGAAATTCTAAGTTAATTATTATTTGCGAAAAAAAATTTGAACAGGCTGAATATTTTGAAGTTGGAACAGTTTGAATCAGATGAAAAATGTGGGAATTGTTGGACTTTGAAGAATGGCCCATTGATTTAAATGTGAATTTCCAAAAAATGTAGGAAATTTGCGGAAAAGCGGGAATATTTTTTTAAATGGTGAAAATATAGAATGTTTTGAATGAGTTGAAATGTTAAAATGTTTCAAATTGGTTGAGAAATGTTGAAGTAGTAACGTGTTGAATTGATACTATTTCGGGAAAATCTGAATTTTTCCAGTTAAAAAAGTAAGTTGCTTTTTTTGTCCCCATTAAGAGGAATGTTTTGACGGTGGAACGGTGGAAGTGGGTTGAAAAATGTGGGAGAAGTACTCGCCACAAAAAAAGAGTTGAAATAGGGCTTTGAAAAAACAGGAATTCTGGAAAATCCTGGAATTGTTTTGAACTTGGAAAAAGGTTAGTTAGAATTTCCAGAATGGTGGAATGTTTGAAGGTGGCATGGTTTGAATAGGTTAAAAAATGTGGAAATGGTGGAAGTTTGAAAAAGGGGAGGGAGTGCTGGAGCTGCATTCGGGTGGAAGGCGGGGTACACCCTGGACAAATCGCCATCTCATCGCAGGGCCAACACAGATAGACAACATTCACACATTAGGGACAATTTTAGTTTTGCCAATCAACCTATCCCCAGGTGCATATCTTTGGAGGTGGGAGGAAGCCGGAGTACCCGGAGGGAACCCACGCAGTCTCGGGGAGAACATGCAAACTCCACACAGAAAGATCCCGAGCCTGGGATTGAACCCAGAACTAGGGCATTTTTTTAATATCTGAATATTTTTAGGCCATGTCATGATACACAATATATATCTCGATATTTTGCCTTAGCCTTGAATGAACACTTGATGCATATAATCTCAGCAGTATGATGATTCTATGTGTCTACATTAAAACATTCTTGTTCATACTGCATTAATATATGCTCATTTTAAACTTTCATGCAGAGAGGGAAATCACAACCAAAACTGTATTTATTAAACAGTTATTAAGCAGTGGCACAAACATTCGTGTCATTTCAAAACAGAAAGTGCAAGATTGTCAGAGACATTTTCAAACAAGCTGTGAGTGCACTTTTGTGCATGATGTCACTAAGATGACATACAACATACAACACTAAATTAAAGTGCACTTTTTGTACAGAACGCCACTACAATAGTTTAAAACAAATTAAGTGCACTTTTGTGCATGATTTTGTGGGCGTGTGGTACCGAATGGAGATGTTCACATGCGGAGTAAGCACTCTTCATTCTCGAGCAGGTACCTTTTCAAATGATGCTACATATTAGCAGTAATACCCCTTTTGTAGCAACGCTTTAGCACCACACTTGACAAATTACGGTTGTCTGTTCGACATATTCCCACCTGAAGCCAAACCACCGCCAGACAATTGCCCCCCTGCTGTTTTTCTTGGGAATTAATTCTTCCTTCATTTGTTACCAGATTATCACCTTCTTTCTCTTGTAGTACCACTCATATCGCAGCTAACGTTACCCCTGCTGCTACCTCTGTGCTCCGCGAGAGTTGTATACATATGTGACGTATGTAAGAGGGTGCGCTTGCTGTCTGTGAGAAGGAGGGACAAGAAAGAGTGATAAAAGCCTGCAGTGTAATGCCCGCAGCAAAAAGCTCGAATATATACTCGAATATCACAATATAGTCATTTTCTATATAGCACAGAGACAAACCCGTGATATATCGAGTATATCGATATATCGCCCAGCCCTACTCAGGACTACTCAGGACCTTCGTATTGTGAGGCACATGCACTAACCCCTGTACCACCGTGCTGCCCTTGTTACAATCAAATCACGGAAATTTGTAAAAAAGTGTGTTACAATTCTGGGTCACATTGCTGGCAGCTGGTTTGTACGCCAGCGCCACCTAGGCAGCCGTGTCAGCACTGCAAACTGCACCTTTAATGAGTTCCCTGCGGGAAAGCTACAATAGGGTATTACAAAAAAAAAAATCCTATTTGTGCTAATTTTTGGCCGTTAAGTGACTCTGCCAAAGTGGACGCAGCAATGTTTCACTTGAAAAAAAAGCTTCATTCCGCCGCCGCCGTCGTGGTGCTCTTCATTATTTTTTTAATTGAATTCTTGTTGTTTTCTTCCTTAAGGCTGTTTTTCGTTGAAGATAAAGCAGCAAAGAGTATTTAAAAATGGATTAGCAGACTCAAAGGGAAAAATGGAGCCTTAAAAAATAATCAACTTGGCCGTCCTTCTTGGCGTGTTTATTTGTCATTTTGAGGAGGAGTCTAATGAAAGGAGCTGCTCTTTCCTTTTGTCTCTCGAGGTCAAAGCTGCATTTTCTTTTGGAGGGGTTGTGGGGGGGGGGGGGGGGGGGGGGGGTTCCATTTCCTCTGTGGTTGCATTGGCCCTCCATGAATATTCAACAAAGCGCTGAGTCAGCTGTGGCTTGGATGAGTTGTCGGGAGGATGCTGCGGGTTTTTATCCTTCTTCCCGTCGTCGGGGGCCCAGCTGGTAGTTGACGTGAGCACCAGTCACAAAGTCAGACTCGACTCATTACGCTTCGAACGCCAGCGCGTGATGTTCGCGCCCACGCCGTCCCGACCAGAGCTCTGATCGGGCCAAACAGGCTGGCCTATTTTGGGACTTTTTGTGCATCCACTGATAACGTCGGAGATGAGAGGAAGTGGAGGATTGGAGATGAAGGGTCACCTGGTGCCCTGCTTAGCATCCTTTGTTTCTTCCGCTTCTTTGCCACTCCTTCACCCTACTCAGCAAGACATTTCTCTTTTGGAGGGGTGTTTGGGCTTATTTTTCCCACAGTGAACCACATCTCCCCATTGCCGGCAGCACTCGTGTAGCTCCAGACCGTAACTTTGACTGGAGTCAAGACACAACTAATATAATTGCCGCTTGCTGTTTAAAGTTAAAAGTCAAACTTTAAGTCCCAATGATTGTCACACACACACACTAGGTGTGGCGAAATTATTCTCTGCATTTGACCCATCCCCCTTGATCAACCCCTGGGAGGTGAGGGGAGCAGTGAGCAGCAGCGGTGGCTGCGCCTGGGAATCATTTTTGGTGATTTAACCCCCAATTCCAACATTTCATCCTGAGTGACAAGCAGGGAGGTAATGGGTCGCATTTTTATAGTCTTTGGTATGACTCGGCCGGGGTTTGAACTCACGACCTACTGATCTCAGGGCGGACACTCTCACCACAAGGCCACTGAGTCAATAAAGTTTGTTTGCTGACTCATTTTCATTGGAATTTACACCTGCTGAACACCAGGGCCATTCAACTGGCAGGCCGGGGGCCAAATCAGGTTAAAAGTTGGGAGACTTAAAGGGGGCTGTTGCCTATTGTTCACAAATTTTATGAAGGACATGACGACAGATACACAATTTGGCCGAGAGTGGCATATTTGTATCATTTGTAAATAGCTAATGGTCTAACAGCTGAAATTTTGTCGCCATCTGGTGGCCAACTAATGTTACTAAACCAATAAGTGTACTCACAGGGTTGTAAAGCACAGCAATTTATGTATATGGCCAAATCCAAACAACCTTCCCGAGTCATGGTGCAAAAAAGAAAACTAATCTTTTTCAGTGGATCGTACACGTGCTGAACACCAGGGCCATTCAACTGGCGACCCAGGGATGAAATCAGGTTAGACCGTGGGAGACTTAAAAGGCAACCGCATTTTTTTCGGAATTTTTCCTATGGTTCACAATCATTATAAAGGATGTGACGACTGATACACAATTTGGCCGAGAGTGACGTACGCATATCAATTGCAAATAGCTGCAATATTGTCGCCATCTGGTGGCCAACTAATGTTACTCGCAGGGTTGTAAAGCATAGTGATTTACTTGTATGGCCCAATCCAAACAACTTTCCCTAGTCATGGTGCAAAAAAAGAAAACTAAATCAACCAGCAACAAACATGTTTACACACACTATGTGGATATTATAAAAACGTCCAATCAACATAGTAATGAATTACACTCATTTAAATCCATAACGAGGGATGATGGGAAGAATGTAAAACATGACACTTATCCATGTTTGGCACATTTTAGCTGCTTGATATTTTTGATTGATTACAAAACTTTAAGGAGGTTGTCACAGAAGTGAACAAGGTAGAAGTCGAACTTTTACCTACTCTTAATATTCAGCCGGCCTCCGAAGCTCCCACTCTCTCCTCTCTGTTGCAAGTTTTGTTGATTCTATATCATTTCTTTGTGTGCTCCCTTGACGTCAGTCTGGACCTCCTCCCTGGAGTCCAGCCTTTGACTGAAAATTTTTTACTCCCCCAAGCCACCCTCCTCCCCAACGTTAACCTGTTTCTCACCTTTTTTTTTGTAAGGGGCGCCGGAAGCGATCCTTTTTCTGTCTCCCTGTAATGTTTGTCTGCTCTTGAATGGGATTGTGCTGAAAATCTAAATTTCCCCTCAGGGGTTATTTTAGTATTTCAGATTCTGATTCTGAACAATAAGCTTTTTTCCCCAAAAAAGTGCAGTTTCCTTTTAAACATTACACAAACATATACCGAGCCTCTTCCTGGTCTGTCACTTTAAAAAGATTCAATTGCAAATTTGCCCTTACCAAGCATGGCGAGCACCGTTAATGAACTGGTTTTGTAAGTCAGATGTGGTGGGTTCAGCAGGGATTTAGCAAATATATTTTATTAATTTATTTTTTGCATCGAAAATAACTCTTAATTAAGTGCAAAATATGAATCTTATTAAAATGAGTCAACAAGTATAATATTCTGCTTGGGGCTACAAATTGGCAAGCATCCACTGCAGGGGGCAACAAGGCTGTTTCTGAGATGTGTAACTCTGGCAGTAGACCAAAAACAAATGTTCACTACAGAGAATACTGCTGAAGTCCTCTCCTTAGTTTCCTGAAAATGTGGCCACAGGAAATATTCAGTTGGATAACCTGCAAGTACTGCAAGTATATATATCATGTAGTAACGGACACCCCCATAGCAATATATAATATGTACAACATACACTCTGCAAGTATATATATAATGTAGTAACAGACACCTTCATAACAATATATAATATGTACAACATACACTCTGCAAGTATATATATAATGTAGTAACAGACACCTTCATAACAATATATAATATGTACAACATACACTCTGAAAGTATATATAATGTAGTAACAGACACCTTCATAACAATATGTAATATGTTTAATATACACACTGCAAGTATATATATAATTTAGTAACAGACTCCTTCATAAAAATATGTAATATGTACAAAATTTATTTTATTTGATCATTTTAATCACTGCCGGAACTAATTCCTCTGCGTATTTATTTCCATTTCCAGAGCAGCACACTTCTTACTTACGGAAACAAATGCGAGTGTGTTCTAATCATGGCAGACTCGCTAACAAACGGCGGACGACTATTTTTGGACGAATGAGGATTCACAACTTTATCTTTTTTAAGCTGAACATACTGAGGATCAACTGCTGCTTCTAGAAACGAGCAGGAAGGAAAGGGGAGAAGTTGGCGCAGAAGGAAGCCCAGAGAGTTAGGTGAAAGTGACTTTGGCGCTGTAAATGCGGAATTTGGAGCCAAGCTGTTTCGACATAAATGGAGTGCTTAGCCAAATAAACCGGTAAAACCATCCTTGCCCAGCTGGAGCAAACACACAACTGTCCATCAAGTGAGTCACCTTAATATTGATCATGATACACGCAGCACATCATGTGTGTAATTACAATTACAGTGCATACACTGTCTGGCTCGCTGTGTACAAAAAAAGCATGAAATAATACTTTACAGTGATATGATTGTTCATGGTTTTCAGTCAGTACAGATTGGTGTCTTATCGCATTGTGATATGCATTACAAACTCAAACACGTTTTGTTTTGTTGTAGAAGCTAGCTTGCCTATTTTCGTTGTTAATACCGTAGCATGCCGATGTGTTACTACGCTAGAAAAAGAGTTCCTCGGTGTTCACTCTTACAATGACAATGTTGCTAAAGCCTGGTTATTATACAGGTTACGGAACGTAAATTAAGTATTGTTGACAGTTTTTAAAGGGATTTCGAAGTAGAATTAATTCCTCCCATTAGCTGCATTGCTAGCCACCAATGACCAGTCAATTTTAACATGTTAGATTGCAAAAAAAAAAGGAAAACCTAGTGAACTTGCATTGAAGGAGGGAACAAAGTGGAATTATCAGGGCTGCGAATCTTTGGGTGTCCCACGATTCGATTCAACATCGATTCTTGGGGTCGCTATTCGATAATATATCAATTTTTTTCGATTCAACGCGATTCTCGATTCAAAAACAATATTTTTCCGATTCAAAAGGATTCTGCATTCATTCAATACATAAAATTTCAGCAGGATCTACCCCAGTCTGCTGACATGCTAGCAGAGTAGTAGATTTTTGTAAAAAGCTTTAAATGTGAAGGACAAGGTTTTATCAACTGATTGCAATAATGTAAATTTATTTTAACTATTTAACTAACCAAAAATATGATTTATTTTATCTTTGTGAACACATTGGACACAGTGTGTTGTCAAGCTTATGAGATGCGATGCAAGTGTAAGCCACTGTGACACTATTGTTCTTTTTTTTTTTTTTTTTTTATAAATGTCTAATGATAATGTCAATGAGGGATTTTAAATCACTGCTATGCTGAAATTATAACTAATATTGATACTGTTGTTGATAATATTCATTTTTGTTTTACTTTTGGTTTGTTCTGTGTCATGTTTTTGTCTCCTCTCAATTGCTCTGTTTATTGCAGTTCTGAGTGTTGCTGGGTCAGGTTTGGTTTTGGAATTTGATTTTTTTTTAAATGAGAATCGATTCTGAATCGCACAACGGGGGAAAAATCGAATACGGATCGAATTGATGTTTTCCCTCACCCCTATGATTTATATAGAATTAACAATTTGTGTGCTGGTAGGACAAGGCACAAAGTAAATGTGCGGAGACCAAACAGGAAATACTACCAAAACAAGAGCACCGGGACAGGATGTGATATCAAACACGGGGGAAAAAACTGTCTTGTTTGATCATGACTTCAAAACTGACGCTCAAGCTGTACACTGACTACTCTGAAGTATATCCTTTTCTCTTATCAGCTGAGTAGACATTCCTACTGCCACACAAAATGCCCGGTGAAATGTAAGGACTCGCGTTATTTCATCTCTGTGTAGACATTTTCTGCAACACACACACACATCTTGGCTCCGGAGCCACCCCTGTGACTTTGAACTAATCCAGCTGGATTAGCTATCGATTCTCCATCATGGCTGAACATCATCTTTGCCTCCCTTTTTTCCTTTCACCTCTAAACACCGTGAGACAATTCACAGTCGCGCTTTGTCCTTTTTCATTTGCTCTTCCTGGAGGTGTTTCCTGCGTTCCCACTTTAAAGTGTGTGTTCTCATTCATTCCACTGCCCGACTGCTTTTATTGCACATTTCATCCTCTGCTAGCCTGGATGTTCCTCTCTTTCCTCTCTCCCTGCCTGTGGTCAAGTGCAGGCGTCCAGTCTGACAGCTGAATAAACAAAGCGGCGAGTGCAAAGCCTCCCGTGCACTTCAGCCTTCACAAAGGCGGCCATGATGACACTTTTATTCCTACGGACAGAGCTGCGAGCGTCCGGGTTTGCCAGGAAGGTTTTCGGAGCACATGTTCCACCAATGGAGTGCTCGACTGGCGCCGGGCCAGAGGCGGCATGGACCGGTGTGTTGTTGCAGTTGTTGTCATTGATGAGCTTTGCCAGGAATGAAATTGTCCCTCCACCATGCAGTTATGGTGGGAAGTAAAGGGAAACTACAAAAGAGTAGTGAATGAATGATCCTGCTAGGTCAAAATGGATATTGTTTGTTGTACATGCAACCATTCCATTGTTGCATGTTTTTGTTCTGCCATATTAGTTACAGCTGTAATCTCCTGGCTGATTCCTCCTATTCTTTTCATTATTACCATATTTTTCAGACTATACGGCTCACTTAAAATCCTTTCATTTAGTACATGGTGTAATGATGTGAGTGACCAGACCACATGTTGTGTATATATATATATATATATATACATACATACATACACAGTGGGGCAAAAAAGTATTTAGTCAGCCACCGATTGTGCAAGTTCTCCCACTTAAAATGATGACAGAGGTCTGTAATTTTCATCATAGGTACACTTCAACTGTGAGAGACAGAATAGGAAAAAAAATCCAGGAATTCACATTGTAGGAATTTTAAATAATTTATTTGTAAATTATGGTGGAAAATAAGCATTTGGTCACTTCAAACAAGGAAGATCTCTGGCTCTCACAGACCTATAACTTCTTCTTTAAGAAGCTCTTCTGTCCTCGACTCGTTACCTGTATTAATGGAACCTGTTTGAACTCGTTATCTGTATAAAAGACACCTGTCCACAGCCTCAAACAGTCAGACTCCAAACTCCACTATGGCCAAGACCAAAGAGCTGTCGAAAGATACCAGGTAAATAATAGTAGACCTGCACCAGACTGGGAAGAGTGAATCTACAATAGGCACGCAGCTTGGTGTGAAGAAATCGTATATACGTATATGTATATTTCTATGTGTGTATATATATATATATATTTATATATATACATAAAACATATATACACATATATGTGTATATACACATATATATGTACATATATATATATATATATATATATATATATATATATATATATATATTGCATCAGTCCATCTTGGATGAGCTCGGGCTCAGCGAAGCCGGCGGCGTTTCTGGGTGTTGTTGACAAATGGCTTTCATTTTGCATAGTAGAGTTTTAACCTGCACTTACAGATGTAGCGACCAACTATAGTTACTGACAGTGGTTTTCTGAAGTGTTTCTGAACCCATGTGGTGATATCTTTTACACACTGATGTCGCTTTTTCATGCAGTACAGCCTGAGGAATCGTCGTTACGTGCAGTGATTTCTCCAGATTTTCTGAACCTTTTGATGATATTACAGACCGTAGATGGCGAAATCCCTAAAGTCCTTGCAATAGCTTGTTGAGAACTGTTCTTAAACTGTTGGACAATTTGCTCACGCATTTGTTCACAAAGTGGTGGCCCTCACCCATTCTTTTTTGTGCATTACTGAGCATTTCATAGAAGCTGCTTTTATACCCAATCATGGCACCCACCTGTTCCCAATTAGCCTGTTCCCCTTTCGGATGTTCCAAATAAGTGTTTGATGAGCATTCCTCAACTTTTTTGGCACTCGTGCCAGCTTTTTTGAAACGTTTTGCAGGCGTCAAATTCCAATTGAGTTAATATTTGCAAAACATTACAAAGTTTACCAGTTTGAACGTTAAATGTCTTGTCTTTGCAATCCGTTCAATTGAATATAATTTGAAAAGGATTTGCAAATCATGGTATTCTGTTTTTATTTACCATTTACACAACGTGCCAACTTCACTGGCTTTGGGTTATGTCGATTGCTCCATATTTTGGCATCCGTACGGACAAACATTGCACGCGAATTGCTTCGGTTTTCATGAAATTCAGTTGTTCTCTGACCTTTTGGAATGGAATATTATTCAAAACTGATGTTATACTGTATTATTTTTGCTACACAAGTGCGGTTCAAACATTTATTGTGACACATTATGATCCCTGCTGCATGAAGAGTGCACATAATTGAAGTGTTTTTTGGTGAGGGCCAACATCTGGTTCCAACATCAACTGTTTGACATCTGACATGGAAAAGATATCCGCTTCCAGGAGCCGCCCTCATTATTCCCCCTCTCGCCTGTCCTTCATCCCTTGTTCACTGTAGCGCATCCAGACCTAAAGCAGAAGCAGATGGTGATCCATAGATGCTGCTCTTTCAGTCCTCTTGTACCCCAGGGTCACATAAGGCCTGCCTTAGTTAAGTGCGGAACCATTACGAGCAGCTCTCGTCAGCTTCAAAGCGAGCTTTGGAAGGCCAACTGTGTCTCTTAAGCTCGACTACATGCCTGCATGCTCACGTTTTCTGCCCGTCAGCCATTGAAATTACACATTGCCGAAAAAGTCTACCGGTTCTGGTCCACCCGCCTCGGTTTCATACAACGGTAAACTGTGAAATCCACGCTGCATTGAATGCATCGGTCGCGATAAGTCGCAATAACAACAATTATGGAGGGCGTGGGCTTCCTTTCCTTCAGTATGGTAGACACAGTTTATCCGAGAGGAGACTGAGGGCACCAAAGTGGAGACTTTGGAGTACCATGTGATACAAACAAAACAAAACAAAAGTACATAACGTTAAAAAGTCGGTAGGAACGAGGAATACCGGTCTTTACTCTTCGGCCTGTGGCCAACACATTTTATCCAAGAAGAGACTGGGGGCACCATTGGGGGTGTACTTTAAAAGAGTACTATAAGAAACTGGAAAACACGATAGCAAAAAACAATGGAGGAGAACACGGGCTGCTTGCCAACCAGAAACCTGTCAGTCACCGCGGATGCTACATTATATTGCCAAAAATATTTGGCAACCCATCCAAATGATGACAATCAGGTGTCCTAATCAATTGGCCTGGCCGCAGGTGTATAAAATCAAGCACTGTGGCATGGAGACTGTTTCTATAAACATTTGTGAAGGAATGAGCCGCTCTGTGATTTCCAGCGTGGAACTGTCACAGGATGCCACCTGTGCAACAAAGGCAGTCGTGGAATTTCCTCGCTCCTAAATATTCCAAAGTCAACTGTCGGCTTTACTGTAAGAAAATGGAAGAGTTTGGGAACAACAGCAACTCAGCCACCAAGTGGTAGGCCACGTAAACTGACAGAGAGGGGTCAGCGGATGCTGAAGTGCATAGTGCAAAGACTTTCTGCACAGTCAGTTGCTACAGAGCTCCAAACTTCATGTGACTTTCTAATTAACCCACGTACAGTACACAGAGAGCTTCATGGAATGGGTTTCCATGGCCGAGCAGCTGCATCTAAGCCATACATCACCAAGGCCAATGCAAAGTGTGGGATGCAGTGGTGTAAAGCATGTCGCCACTGGACTCTAGAGCAGTGGAGACGCCTTCTCTGGAGTGATGAATCATGCTTTTCCATCTCGCAATCTGATGGATTGGTCTGGGTTTGGAGGTTTCCCGGAGAATTGTACATTTCGGACTGCATTGTGCCGGGTATGAAATTTGGTGGAGGAGGAATTATGGTGTGAGGTGTTTTTTCAGGAGTTGGGCTTGGCCCCTTAGTTCCAGTGAAAGGAACTTTGAATGCTCCAGGACAAAGACAATACAACATACATCCATAAACGTGGATGTATATGCAAAAGTGCTATATATTTACCTGTGCCGTAATTTATTTATTTATATTTGCACCTTATTGCTCTTTTATCATGCACTACCACAAGCTAATGCAATGAAATTCCCTTCTTATCTGCACTGTAAAGTTCAAATTTGAATAACAATAAAAGGAAGTCTAAGTCTTTTTCAGGAGTTGGGCTTGGCCCCTTAGTTCCAGTGAAAGGAACTTTGAATGCTCCAGGATACCAAAACATTTTGGACAATTTCATGTTCCCAACCTTGTAGGAACAGTTTGGAGCAGGCCCCTTCCTCTTCCAACATGACTGTGCACCAGTGCACAAAGCAAGGTCCATAAAGACATGGACGGCAGAGTCTGGTGTGGATGAACTTGACTGGCCTGCACAGAGTCCTGACCTGGACCCGATAGAACACCTTTGGGATGAATTAGAACAAAGACTGAGAGCCAGGCCTTCTCGACCAACATCAGTGTGTGACCTCACCATTGGAAGAAAAGGTGGACCCGCATCATTTTGAACCCTATAGGTTAGGAATGGGATGGCACTTCAAGTTCATATGTGAGTCAAGGCAGGTGGCCAAATACTTTTGGCAATATAGTGTATCTTGCTTCAAAGCAACTTTATTGATAATTATGTTACCTCAACATTTTTTGAGTGAATTAATGGATCCCTGGGAGGACGGTTGATCAAATGTGCTCGTGACTCGTTTTGAGTAAAGTGTGTTCATTTCAAACTGACACAGCGTGCGTGACTCTGAGGAGGAAATACTGTTGTTACAAACGTTTGTGTGGTGTTGCTTCCGTATTTGTCATTATTCAAAGCTGAATTTAATGCGGAGCAGCAGCAGCTGAACTGAATATGACAGCGTGTCATACTTACGTTGGTCAGCTGGAACAAAAAATACCCAAAGCAGTATCGATGGTCCAGAATCTCGGACCGACCTTCGTAGGAAGCGGAACCGAAAAATACCGGTACTCTGTAGTAGGTTTCCCGACGTCTTCACGTCGTGTCATTGCTGGTTTACGAGCAGAGGAGCATGTTCGGCAGCGCACAATCACGGAGTACGTACAAGCAGACACAGTGTGTAGACAGAAACGGGAGAACGGACGCATTTTGGCTTAAAAACTAAAGATAAAGGTGAAGTTATAACACTGAAAGAGGTGTTTTAAAACATGGTTAGCGAGCAGTGAACAGTCCAGCTGCAGTCTGCAGTGTTATAGCTACTTCTAAATCACTAATCCTCGCCTCCATGGCGACAAATAAAGTAAGATTCTTACAAGTATCATCCCTGCAGGACGAGGAATAGCTAAACATGCTTCATTACACACCGTAGCTCACCGGCGTCAAAATGTAAACAAACGCCATCGGTGGATCTACACCTGACATCCACTGTAATGATACCAAGTACAGGAGCATACTACTATGATAACATAGATATTTTTAGCATCACAAAATCTTCTTTTGTTTTTTAAAAATGTATGTCATATTTATAAACTCTGGAAATATGTCCCTGGACACATGAGGACTTTGAATATGACCAACGTATGATCCAGTAACTACTTGGTATCGGATCAATTCCTAAACTTGTGGTATCATCCAAAACTAATGTAAAGTACCAAACAACAGAAGAATAAGTGATTATTACATTTTAACATAAGTGTAGACAGAACGTGTTAAAAGAGAAAGTAAGCATATATTAACAGTAAATGAACAAGTAGACTGATAATTAATTTTCTACCACTTGTCCTTAATAATGTTGACAAAAAATAGAATGGAAAATGACACGATATGTTACTGCATATGTCAGCGAACTAAATTTAGTTCCATTGCTTGCTTACTTACTACTAAAAGACAAGTTGTCTTGTATGTTCACTATTTAATTTAAGGACAAACTTGCAATCAGAAACATATGTTTAATGTACCCTAAGATTTGTAGTTAAAGGCCTACTGAAACCCACTACCACCTATAGTAGTAGTTTATAGTTTAAATATCGATGATGAAGTCTTAACATTGCAACACATGCCAGTATGTCTGGTTTAGTTTGCTAAATTGCAATTTTAATATTTCGCGTGGAAGTATCATGCTAAAACGTTGCGGTATGATGACGCGTGACATCACGCATTGTAGAGGACATCTTGTTCCAGCACCGTTCACAGCTGTAAGTCGTCTCTTTTCATCGCATAATTCCACAGTATTATGGACATCTGTGCTGCTGAATATTTTGCAATTTGTTCAATTAATAATGGAGACGTCATAGAAGAAAGCTGTGGGTGGGAAGCGGTGTATTGCGGCCGCCTTTAGCAACACAAACACAGCCGGTGTTTCCTTGTTTACATTCTCGAAAGATGATGATGAAGCTATACTATGGAACAGAGCGGTCAAGCGAACATGGTTCCCTACCACATGTCAACCGACAGGTTTCGGTGAGAAAATGGTGGTAATAAGTCGGCTCTTACCTTAGACATGAGCGGAGAGCTTAAGTCGTTCCTCCTGCACCTGTCAAAGAGGCAGCTGCCACTCTTGCCTCCTCCCACCGGCCGCCCCTGACCGTTGGAGGCTTCCACCGGGGGGGAAGGAAAAAAAATAAAAATCTCATTCCGGCCCGACCGGCTGCCTTCGCCTCGTCGAGAAACGTGGCTTCCCTCGGAGACACTGGCGGTCACCACACCCGTGGCCACACCCCTCCTACTTTCAGGTTGTACAGGTACAACCATATAATCTCACTAAAACACTAGTAATACAATTAGCAGATAAAGGATTTTCCCGAATTATCCTAGTAAATTTGTCTAATAACATATGAATCGCTCTGCTGTCTAGTTTTTTTTTTTCCCCTAGTCCTTCACTCTCACTTTCCTCATCCACAAATCTTTTATCCTCGCTCAAATTATTGGAGAAATTATCGCTTTCTCTGTCCGAATCGCTCTTGCTGCTGATGGCCATGACTGTAAACAATGTTCAGATGTGAGGAGCTCCACGACCCGTGACGTCACGGGCACATCGTCTGCTACTTCGGTACAGTGAAGGCTTTTTTATTAGCGACCAAAAGTTGCGAACTTTATCGTTGATGTTCTCTACTAAATCCTTTCAGCAAAAATATGGCAATATCGCGAAATGATCAAGTATGACACATAGAATGGACCTGCTATCCCCGTTTAAATAAAAAAATGTCATTTCAGTAGGCCTTTAAAATAAAGCCAATAATGCCATTTATTTAGAAAAGTACCAAAAAGTATCAAAATACATTTTGGTACCGTTACTAAAATATTTGTATGGGGATAACACTACTCTGTATACACCTCTACTTGTGGCAGCTCTAAAATTACTCACATCTGCTTTTGCAATTAAAATTACGTCCCTAGCAACGTATTATTTTGTCGACCTGGCTTCAACTTTACACTTTACCTGGAAAACAAACAGAAAACACTTTAAAATCTTCATCGCTTAGTTTCCTGACAGAAAACTGCACCGGTCGTCCCTGTAGAACATCTCCGCATTGCGTAATTGCTTTATCTATTAAATATGAGGCGATGGATTCGATTGCTACATTTATTATTGTTTTTTTTCTGTGACTCTCCACCGGCAGCAGGATGATGCGCGTGATTAACACACTCTCTCTCTCTCCCTCTCACACACACATATACACATTTTCATTTGACAAGCAATACATTTGCAAGTTGATCAGGCTTCATTGAGATGCACATACTCCCGGTGAAACACACATGCACTGTGCAGACGAGATAAGCAGCCTCCAGGGATGAACGATTGTTCCTTGAATAAACATCCCACTCGTCCTCACGGCCTCATGCAAATACTGCAACGCAGTCCACACCTAAATCCATACCAGTGGAATATATTTCAACTCTGTGTCACACCTCATCACCCATCATTCCTGAAAAAAAATAAGAACAAAAGATCTCCTTTTTTTCTGCTCGACAGAACTCGGGGAGGGGGATTTGTTTGTTTTTTGTGGCTCACCTGGATTAACATCACACATATTCTGGGAGGTCATTCCTTTGCCTTGAGCACTTTTCTCCCCCCCCCAATCCTTGGACTTAACTGCAGTGTCCCTTTGTGCTGACTGCCTGGGAGCAGCCAGCTCTGATACGCTGCCAGAGGTTTAGGCAGAGTGTGGAGGCGGACAAGAGTGGAGAGGCAAAGACTTCACGTGTACCGTCTGCTTGTGTGTGTGTGTGTTCTTGTATTTCTACCCTTCTTGAGACACCAACGAGGAAAAGTACCTTCCATATGTGAACAATTTGGGACATAAATCGTGGTCCCAATAAGGAAAACCATTGCATCCAATAGTGAGCAAAATACTATAGTCCGTGAACATTGCTCCAAAGTCAGAATTGTTTTTGTTGATTTAATGTGCATACAAAGGCAGCTATATATGATAAAACAAGATAGCAACTAAAGAAGGACTTCCCTATACAAGACATTTAAATGTGCCCTCTTTGGCCAAAATAATTAAAAAAATTAAATAAATATGAATATAGAGACATACTGTAATAACTCAAAGTGAATAATGAAGATTAAAAACCAATTACAAACAAAAAAATAATTAACTAAAAGGCTTACCTTTTTTATATTTGCAAAGTATGTATATATTATTAATGTTGTAAATACAAATCTTTGTATATATATAGAAAGGGTGATCCTACAGAGGTAGGCATTTTTCAGAGGTCTCAAAAACATAACAAATACAAGAGAGTGTGTGTGTTTGTGTGTGTGCGTGTGCGTGTGTGTGTGCGTGTGCGTGTGGAAAACTACTACATAGAAATGAAGACGCTATAATGAGACTTTCTGACATCCGTTCCTATTCATGTCTGCTGTTTTTCAGCTCAATATTATCTTCTGTGCGAGCCATGAATGCTTGAAGATGCGGTCTTAATTAGAAGCAAGAATTAATTAGCATCTGAAAATGTATATATTCATTATATTCACAACTTCAGTATTTAGAAAGAAGCTCTATTTGCTCCCGTGGTCATTTTCCAACAAGTGTAGTACACCAGTGTTGTTCGACCACTGTGCTGTGAGATACAGTCATGTGTGCCGTGGGAGATGAGCTAGTTTCACCTCTTTGGGTTAAAAATATTTTTTGCAATCCAGTAATTATAGTCTGCAAATGATGTGTTGTTGTTGACTGTCAATGTCAGTAACCGTGTAATACTCTTCTATATCAGCAGGTGGCTAATTGCTTTGTAGATGTTGGAAACAGCGGGAGACAGGGTGCAGGTAAAAAGGTGTCTAATGCTTAAACCAAAAATAAACAAAAGGGGAGTGCCCCCATAAGAAAAGGCATTAAAGCTTAGAGGCGTACTGAAATGAGATTTTCTCATTTAAACGGGGATAGCAGGTCCATTCTATGTGTCATACTTGATCATTTTGCGATATTGCCATATTTTTGCTGAAAGGATTTAGTAGAGAACATCGACGATAAAGTTAGCAACTTTTGGTCGCTAATAAAAAAGCCTTGCCTTTACCGGAAGTAGCAGACGATGTGCGCGTGACGTCACGGGTTGTAGGGCTCCTCACATCCTCACATTGTTTATAATCATAGCCTCCAGCAGCAAGAGCTATTCGGACCGAGAAAGCGACGATTTTCCCATTAATTTGAGCGAGGATGAAATATTTGTGGATGAGGAAAGTGATTATTATATATATTATGAGGAAAGATTCTACTGTCATACCTAAAAGTTGGATGGTTGCGGTAAACGCCAGTGTCCCTGAGAGAAGCCGAGGAGCCAAGATCACAGCTGCCTTTTTGACAGCTACAGGAGGAGGTCCCATAATCCACAGAAGTCTCCGGTAAGAGCCTACTTAATATCTCAATTTTCCCATCCAAAAACTTGCTGGTTGACGTAGAGAAACATGTTCGCTTGACCGCTCTGTGTTAAAGCTTCACAACAAACAAACAAACTCCGGCTGTGTTTCGGTGCTAAAGGCAGCTGAAATCCACCGCTTTCCACCAACAGCATTCTTATTTGACGTCTCCATTATTAATTGAACAAATTGCAAAAGATTCAGCAACACAGATGTCCAAATTACTGTGTAATTATGCGATGAAAAGAGACACCTTTTAGCCGCGTGTGGTGCTGGGCTAATATGTCCGCTACAACCCGAGACGTCACAAACACGTCATCATTCCGCGACGTTTTTAACAAGATACTATGCGGGAAATTTAAAATTGCAATTTAGTAAACTAAACCGGCTGTTGCAATGTTAATATTTCATCATTGATATATAAACTATCAGACTGCGTGGTCGGTAGTAGTGGGTTTCAGTAGGCCTTTAGGGAAGACTATGCAGACTACAACTGAACTGGCTACACAGTAAACAAAAACAGAATGCTGGACGACCGCAAAGACTTACTGTGGAGCAAAGACGGTGTCTTCCAATGTACATCCCAACATGACATGACAATCAACAATGTCCCCACAAAGGAGGATAAAAACAACTGGAATATTCTTGATTGCTAAAACAAAGTAGAAATAAAACTCAAAGGAAGACATGAAACTGCTACAGGAAAATACCCCAAAAAAAGAGAAAAAGCCACCAAAATAGAAGCGCAAGACAAGAACTAAAACACTACACACAGGAAAACAGCAAAATAGTCCAAATAGGTCAGGGTGTGATGTGACAGGTTGTGACAGTACACCTACTTTGAGACCAGAGCTACACTGATGCATGCTTGGTTATGGTTTAAAAAACGACTTTTTACTGTCAATTGAGTTTTTTTTTTTTTTTTTTAATGATTTCTGCTGGAGGTGTGCCTCCGGATTTTTTCCAACGCAAAAAATGTGCCTTGGCTCAAAAAAGGTTGAAAAACACTGTACGACACAACACAGCAGCAACAGAAGCAAAGTTGTAATAGGCGCCAAGAGCAAACTGCTTAGTCAGCATTAACTGAGCAACTGAGTAATGGCTAGGGTGGTACGGCATACCATGGTACTAATGAAGTCCCACGGAACTAATGGATTGAAAACAGTACTATAATAATAATATCTGGGTTCTTCCGAGGATGTCGTAGTGGTTTGTACAGTCCTTTGAGACATACGTGATTTAGGGCTATATAAATAATTATTGATTGATTGATGTGTCAGCATGCAAACGTTCGCAGAGCATGCAAGGGGAAAGAGTTGCAGTCCAAAACCGCCCACATAGCGCAAACTAATGCAAGTGAAATAACTGAATTAAACACAACAAACTAACCAAAGCTAGGTACCACACACAGCAGCTAACTCAGCAAAGCTAGGTACCACACAACAACTAACTAACCAAAGATAGTTAACACACAAATAACCAACCAACCAAAGCTAGGTAACAAACTAAAACTAACTAACCAAAGATATGTAAAACACAACTAACTAACATAACATGCTAGTTAACACACAGCATATAACTAACATAACAAGCAAGTATCTAATTAAGCTGGGTAACACACAACACACTAACTAACCAAATATAGGTAACACAACTAGCTTAAGCTAGCTAACACACAACATTTAACTGACATCATCTAGTTAACACACAACTAAGTAAAGCTAGGTAACTTACAACAGCTAACTAAGCAAATCTAGCTAACACACAACTAAGTAAAGCTAGGTAACACACAAACAAAGTAAAGCTAGAAAACACACAACTGACTAACCAAAGCTAGGTGAAACACAACTAACTAAAGGTAGGTAACACAGAGCAACTGACCAACTTAAGCTAGGTAACACACAAACACTAAGTAAAGCTCGGTAACACACAACAACTAACTAACCAAAGATGGGTCATACAGAACAATTAACTAACCTAAAATAGGTAACAATTAACTAACCAAAAATAGGTAACACACAACTAACTAACCAATCAAAGATAGGTAACACACAACAACTAGCTAACCATATAGGTAACACAGAACAACTAAATAACCAAAGATAGGTAACACAACTAACTGACTAAAGCCAGGTAACACACTAAAACTAACTAACCAAAGATAGGCAACACACAACTAACTAACATAACTAGTAAGGTAACACAAACATTTAACTTACATAACAAGCTAAGTAACAGACAACTAACTAGCCAAACAAAGCTAGGTAACAGACAAAAATTAACCACATATAGGTAACAAATAGCTAACTAACATAAAAAGCTAGGTAACATTCAACTAACATAATGAGCTTGGTAACGCACATTTAACTAACATAACAAGCTAGGTAACACACAACATTTAACTAACATAACAAGCTGGGTAACGCACAACATTTAACTAACATAAGCTAGGTAGCAAACAACGTTTTACTCACATAACAAGCTAGGTAATACACAACTTTGAACTAACATAACAAGCTAGGTAACACACAACACTCAACTTACATAACAAGCTAGGTAACACACAACATTTAACTAACATAACAAGATAGGTAACACAACATTTAACTAACATAACAAACTCGGTAACACACAACATTTAACTAACTAACAAACTAGGTCACACACAACATTTAACTAACATAAGCTCTGTAACACACAACATTTAACTAACGTAACAAACTAGGTAACACACAACATTTAACTAACATAACAAACTAGGTAACACACATTTAACTAACATAACAAACTAGGTAACACACAGCATTTAACTAACATAACAAACTTGGTAACACACATTTAACTAACATAACAAGCTTGGTAACACAACATTTAACTAACATAACAAGCTAGGTAACACACAACATTTAACTAACATAAACTAGGTAACACAACATGTAACTAACATAACAAGCTAGGCAACACACAACATTTAACTAGCTAGGTAACACACATTTAACTATCATAACAAGTGAGGTAACACACAGCATTTAACTAACATGACAAGCTAGGTAGCACAACATTTAATTTAACTAACATAACAAGCTAGGTAACACATGTAACTAATCCAACAAGCTAGGTAACACACACCATTTAACTTAGATAACAATCTACGTAACACACAACATTTAACTAACATAACAAGCTAGGTAACACACAACATTTAACTAACATAACAAGCGAGGTAACACACAACATTTAACTAACATGACAAGCTAGGTAGCACAACATTTCATTTAACTAACATAACAAGCTAGGTAACACACAACATGTAACTAACATAGCAAGCTAGGTAACACAACATTTAACAACATAAAAACCTAGGTAACACAGCACTTAACTAACATAACAAGCTAGGTAACACAACATTTAATTTAACATAAGCTAGGTAACACACAACATTTAACTAATATAACAAGCTAGGTAACACACAACATTTAACTAACATAACAAGCTAGGTAACGGACAACATTTAACTTGCATAACAAGCTTGGTAACACACAACATTTAATTAACATAACAAGCTAGGTAACACACAACATTTAACTAACATAACAAGCTAGGTAACACACATTTAATTAACAAACTAGGTAACACAACATGTAACTAACATAAGCTAGGTAACACACAACATATAACTAGCATAACAAGCTAGGTAACACAATATTTAACTTGCATAACAAGCTTGGTAACACACAACATTTAATTAACATAACAAGCTAGGTAACACACAACATTTAACTAACATAACAAGCTAGGTAACACACATTTAATTAACAAACTAGGTAACACAACATGTAACTAACATAAGCTAGGTAACACACAACATTTAACTAACTTACCAAACAAGGTAACACACATTTAACTAGCTAAGTAACACACAACATTTAACTAACATAAGTTCGGTAACACACAGCATTTAACTAACATAACAAACTAGGCAACACACAACATTTAACTAGCTAGGTAACACACAACATTTAACTAACTAGCTCGGTAACACAAAACATTTAACTAGCTAGGTAAAACACAACATTTAACTAACACAACAAGCTCGGTAACACACAACATTTAACTAACATAACATAAACCAGGTAACACACAACATTTAACGAACATAACAAGCTCTGTAACACACAACACTTAACTAACATAAACTAGGTAACACACAACATTTAACAAACATAACAAGCTAGGTAACACACAACATTTAACTAACATAACAAACTAGGTAACAGCATTTAACTAACATAAACTAGGTAACACAACATATAACTAACATAACAAACTAGGTAACACACAACATTTAACTAACATAAGCTCAGTAACACACAACATTTAACTAACATAACAAGCTAGGTAACACACAACATTTAACTAACATAACAAACTAGTTAACACATAACGTTTAACTAACATAAACTAGGTAACACAACATTTAACTAACATAACAAGCTAGGTAACACACAACATTTAACTAACATAAGCAGAGTAACACACAACATCTAACATAACAAGCTAGGTAACACACAACATTTAACTAACATAACAAGCTAGGTAACACATAACATGTATCTAACATAACAAGCTAGGTAACACACAACATTTAACTAACATAACAAGCTAGGTAACACATAACATGTATCTAACATAACAAGCTAGGTAACACAACATTTAACTAGCGATGTAACACACAACATTTAACTAACACAACAAGCTCGGTAACACACAACATTTAAGTAACATAACAAGCTAGGTAAACACAACATTTAAGTAACATAACAAGCTAGGTAAACACAACATTTAACTAACATACGCTAGGTAACACACAACATTTAACTAACATACGCTAGGTAACACACAACATTTAACTAACATACGCTAGGTAACACACAACATTTAACTAACATAACAAACTAGGTAACACACAACATTTAACTGACATAACAAACTAGGTAACACACATTTAACTAACATAACAAACTAGGTAACACACAACATTTAACTGACATAACAAACTAGGTAACACACAACATTTAACTAACATAACAAACTAGGTAACACACAACATTCAACTAATAGAACAAGCTGGGTTGGTATCTGGCCATGTCTAAAAAAGACAAAGAAAAAGTCAAGCGTGTTGGGTTTCGGCGGCTTTAGAGGCACGTTTTTCCCTGATTTTTGTCTGGATTTCTGAATTTGAGCCGTGGACTTGAAGTGTCCCACCTGATTATGAGAGTCCTGACTTGGTTTCACACCTACGGACACAAGAGGCCGAGGTAAATGACCAAAAGAGAGGATCCAGAGAGGTCTCTCTAAAGGAGAAGCAGGACGCCCACAACGCCACCGTACTGCAGATGCTTCTGGTCCGTGTTCCTCGGCTTATCTGTGTGCTTCACATGGAATGTTTCCCTCCCTGTTGCACGTCCCTGCCAGCACATCTTCTTCTTCTTCAGTCCTGGAGGTTTGTTCAGCATAATTACGTGCTGAGCGGCTCCTCAATCAAAGATTTGATTCCTAACCTCAGCGGTCCTTGGAAGGCGGCGGCAGGTGGCGTTTTCCACCACGACATGGGCGGTTTCCGTCTAATATTCTCTAATGAGGCGAGATGGCCGTGCCACCTGGACCCGAGCACACCTTGTAATCTGCGCCCGCCGACCTTCTCGCATCCAGCTTCCAGCCTTCATTATCTCTCCCGCTGCCGCTTCCAACCAGCGGGAGTCAAACATCTGAACTTCTGCTTGCTTTCAAGCCCACAAGAAACCTTTTCTTGCCTGTCTGCTTGCCAGACTTTGGTCCACAGTGGTCTCGAGCGTTTTTCAACCACACTTTTATGTGCTTCACTGTGTGGACCTCTTGATAATAACAGTGGCCAACTTATTTTCCCACTTGTGTGACATTTATAGTTAGGACTTAGTTTTGTTGACATTAAGGATGTGCCGATCGATCGGCCGCCAATCAATATCTGCTAATTTCCGTGGAATAGTACATGAATAATGCCGATCGAGCGGAAAGCAGCTAATTATAAACTGCATTGCTTCATATCGAAAGCCAGGGGTTTTTAACCTTTTTGACCTTGGGGCCCACTCATTAACACTTACCGTGTTTTCCGGACTATAAGGAGCACTTAAAATCCTTTTTTTCCCCTAAAAACTCAACAGTGCGCCTTATAAAATGGTTAGGAATACGTTTGGTTGAGGTTACCCACCTCAAAGCATTTTTATTTGGCACATGGTGTGATGATAAGTGTGACCAGTAGATGGCAGTCAAACATAAGAGATACGTGTAGGCTGCACCGTTTGATGTGCTTTAACATAGGAGTATTTTTCAATCAATTATCCATCCATTTTCTACCGCTTGTTCCTTTTGGGGTCGCAGGGGGTCGCCGGAGCCTATCTCAACTTTTAGAATGCTAAAAATGTCATGACAAACAGCCTTAAAAACGGAATGGAATTTTTTGTTTTGTTTCTATGAACGATAAAACCCTGAATATTGAGAACATATGAACATCACACCCCCTTTCAATCTACATATTTTACAATCAAGCAAAATGCAACAAACACAGCGAAATAGGAACGTGAAGGGTAAAAAAACAAAAAACATCTACAATCTGACATATGTGATACATCACTAAGCTTTAGAACTTTCTTGTACAAAATCTCCTTGCACGTCTGTTCCTGACACCCACATTTCAGGCTCTGGAAACGCTCCCCACCCACACTGCTTGGTGCCTCGTCTGACCTGCTGTGACGTAGATTACCATAGTAACTAGTAGGGTTGTACGGTGTACGGGTAATAGTAGTGAAGTGAAGTGAATTATGTTTATATAGCGCTTTTCTCTAGTGACTCAAAGCGCTTTACATAGTGAAACCCAATATCTAAGTTACATTTAAACCAGTGTGGGTGGCACTGGGAGCACGCGGGTAAAGTGTCTTGCCCAAGGACACAACAGCAGTGACTAGGATGGCAGAAGCGGGAATCGAACCTGCAACCCTCAAGTTGCTGGCACGGCCGCTCTACCAACCGAGCTATATATACTGCCCCAGTAGTATAGTAGTACCGCGATACTAATGAATCATATTCAGTACCATACCGCCTCTTTAGAGTACCGGTCCGCCACACCCTAAGATTTTTTGTTAAAGGCCTACTGGCCTGTTGAAAACGTCGCCGTATGATGACGTGTGCGCGTGATGTCACGGATTGTAGCGGAAATTTTGGTCAAGCACCGATCCCAGCTATAAGTCGCCTACTTTAATCGCATAATTACACAGTATTCTGGACATTTTTGTTGCTGAATCTTTTGCAATTTGTAATGAAGACGTCAAAGAAGAAAGATGTAGGTGGGAAGCGGTGTATTGCGGCTGCCTTTAGCAACACAAACACAGCCGGTGTTTCGTTGTTTACATTCCCAAAAGATGACGGTGAAGCTTTACTATGGAACAGAGCAGGCAAGCGAACACGGTTCCCGACCACATGTCAGCCGGCAGGTTTCTGTGAGAAAATTGTGGTAATAAGTCGGCTCTTACCGTAGACATGAGCGGAGAGCTTGCGTTGTTTGTTGTGCACCTGTCAAAGAGGCAGCTGCGGACTCGCTTGCCTCCTCCGACCAGCCGCCCGCGAACGTGGGATGCTTCCACTGTGGAGGAGGGGAAAAAAAAAAAAATCTCAGCCCGGCCCCAACGGCTGCCTTCTCTTCGCCTGGTCGAGAAACGTGGCTTCCCTCAGAGACTGGCGGTCACCACACCCCTCCGACTTTCAAGTACGACTATAATCTCACTAAAACACTAGTAACACAATAAGCAGATAAGGGATTTTCCAGAATTATCCTAGTAAATGTGTCTAATAACATCTGAATCGCTCCCACTGCCCTCGTTTTTTTTCTTCTTTCTAGTCCTTCACTCTCACTATCCTCATCCATGAATCTTTCATCCTCGCTCAAATTAATGGGGAAATTGTCGCTTTCTCAGTCCGAATCACTCTCGCTGCTGGTGGCCATGATTGTAAACAATGTTCAGATGTGAGGAGCTCCACAACCCGTGACGTCAGGCGCACATCGTCTGCTACTTCCGGTACAGGCAAGGCTTTTTTATTAGCGACCAAAAGTTGCAAACTTCTTGATGTTCTCTACTAAATAAAACAAAAATATGGCAATATCGCGAATTGATCAAGTATGACACATAGAATGGACCTGCTATCCCCGTTTGAATAAGAAAATCTCATTTCAGTAGGCCTTTAAGGATGTGCCGATCGATCGGCCGCCAATCAATAGGTGCTAATTTCCGTGGAAGAGTACATGAATAATGCCGATCGAGCGGAAAGCAGCTAATTATAAACTGCATTGCTTCATATCGAAAGCCAGGGGTTCTTAACCTTTTTGACCTTGGGGCCCACTTATTAACATTTACCGTGTTTTCCGGACTATAAGGAGCACTTGAAATAATTTTTCCCCCCTCAAAACTCAACAGCGCGCCTTATAATATGGTAAGGAATACATTTGGTTGAGGTTACCCACCTCAAAGCAATTTTATTTGGTACATGGTGTGATGACAAGTGTGACCAGTAGATGGCAGTCAAACATAAGAGATATGTGTAGGCTGCACCGTTTGATATGCTTTAACATAGGAGTATTTTTCAATCAATCATCCATCCATCCATTTTCTACCGCTTGTCCCTTTTGGTGTCGCGGGTGGTCGCCGGAGCCTACCTCAGCTTTTAGTGTTCTCGTAAGACGTGTAAAAACGCCAAATCAACACCAAGCCAAACCGGAGTCAATGAAGAGAACGTCGTCGTAAGCTTGACCATTTACTTTTGACACTTCTTCATAGACAATAACAAAGAAACACAACACACTTATTGCCTCTGTACATATTTTTCTACAATGACATATGAAAATGTAACAGTAAGGTCCGAAAATGTCCAGCAGAGGGAGACTGAATGACTTGAACACATTGTATCTAGTTCGACAATTATATTTAACATATCGGCACTATTACACTTTTTTAACGTGTCTGACATGTTGTTAACCTTTTAAAGACAACTTACGGCATTGCTTCTTCGCCACTTTGTGTAGGATGGCAACAGAAATTACGAGAGAAGACCGCAACATGCATTACTTGCTTTCAAACGAATACCGGAAGTCAACCAACAGGAAGTAATTTAGCGGAAGGGACATCATCTAACTGCTGTTTACAGATTACAGCGTACAATAAATATAAACAACTTTAGCCCCAAGCATTGCAGTCACTAATACAAAAATATTATCAAGTAATTATGTAAATAATATTAACAATTGACTTCAGGACAACACACAGCTGCATTTGGGCCTTAGAGGCCGGCCTGCTGCTATAAAGCGCTACTCAGCCGTCCCATCACTCCAAAGGGGAATCGAGCGGTGGTGAAGGCAATGAGTGGGGTGTGTTTGTGTATATGCCCATTGTCTTTGGGTGGTGTTGTGTCCATAGGCCTGGGGCTGTTCTGCATGATTTAATTAAACACTAAACAAGAACAAACAAAAGGGTACTAACAAAAAGCACGCACAAGGCGGATACCAAACTAAAAGAGCTAGCATTAGAGCTAAAAAACAAATGGAGCTTAGCATGAAAGCTATCAAAAACAAAAGGTGCCTAGCGTGGAAGCGAGCAGGAAAACAGAAATCGTAACGTGTAGTACAAAACAAACTTGAAAGCAGGCAACAAAAGACAATAAGATACAAACCACTATCGAATATAGCTCACCGCAACGCTGCATTGACACGATATGATACGACACGACAGGTAGCAACGACACATGACAAGACATTAATCCAGCGCTGACTGGACGACAGAACAGGTTCAAATAGGAGTGGGCTGATTGACACCAGGTGTGGTCAGGTGCCAATCAGCCGCAGCTTAGGGGAAACAGCGCTCAGGGAGAAAGGCAGGAAACCAACAAAGTAAGAGCGCTGACAGGAAATACTCCACACACAGGAAAAAGCTAGAAGACAAACACACTGTCAGAGGCAAGCCTGACACACGGGAGTTGCAATTTCTCGTTTTACATCTGAAATCCGCTTGAAAGTTGAGTAATTCAATGTTATAAATACTTTAAGGATGTCCAACAATATAAATGCGTGTGTGTGTGTTGCACATACCTTGGAGTACGTTGTAATAAGCAGGCAGGAAATAATGATAGCATACCGGTGATGAAACATGTCCTGCAGCGGTTCTGCACAAATGGAAACGAAGGAACTCCTGGGTAGGAAATAAATAATGTGCACTTTTATTATCATTACTCATTGCAGCGCTTCACGCCTTTGATTGACACAAGCAAAGTTTGCCGTGTGGAAATATCGCCATATTCTCCGCCTGTCCTTCTCTTTCCGCTCAATTCCAAAGGATTTATTGGCAAAGCAGCGTTGCCTGAAACAATTTGCGCACTACTCTTGTTGAGCGCCTCCTATTTCTCCGCGCTCATTATTGCAGCTTGTTTTATAACTTGCGTATTTATTACGTCCTCTCTGGCTTCAGGGATCTATTCCAAGTCTCTGCCCACCTTAATGTGCTTATTTCTCTATTCTCCTACTCCCTTCATTTATAAGGAATTATAGTATCTATTTCCATTTAGTGCTGGATATGTTGCCTGCTCTGCACAGGATTTACTGCACATTCATGCTGCCTGGAAATGGAACCCATATGTTTAACATAGTTTATGATACTAATAGTAATTAAGTCCTTGACTGGATATATATCCCACAGGCCTGTTATCCATGTGTTGTTATAATCATGATATGTTTGTTTTTAGTCGTCATGCTACAGAAAATATATGTATAATAAAAACAAAATTACATTTTATTTTTGTAAGCAGTAGGTGTGGAAACTTAAAGCAAGCTTTTATATTATCAAATATTTAATATACTTCTTAACTATTTTGTGTTAAAAAAAAGCAAATATTCTTTATTGCTGTGTATTATTATTTGTTATAATACATACAGTATGTCACCATAAAGTAATACTGAATTCTTTCATGATAAGGTTTTTTTATTATGCAACTTAACACATTTAACACACTTTATTTGTGTACATGAGGGTTTTTTTTAGAATTATTTTTTTATTAATTGGTACTTTAATTATGTTATATATAACACACATTTTGTTTATTGCTGCCTTTTATTACTGCAACTTAAGTATTGAAATAAATAATTGAAATAAGTGTTTGAAAGCAGTTGTCCCTAACCATCGGGGCGCAGAAGAATTTTTTATAAATATTTATTTTATTTTATTTTTTTATTAAATCAACATAAAAAACACAAGATTCACTTACAATTAGTACACCAACCCAAAAAAACCTCCCTTTTTCAGGACAAAAAGGTTGGGGACCACTGTTCTAAAGGAAAAGAACATCCATCCATCCATTTCTACCGCTTGTCCCGTCCTCGGGTCGCAAGGGGTGCTGGAGCCTCTCTCGTATTTATATAAAATGTTATTTGCCTTAATACATGAATCATTATATATTTTTTATTTATTTAGTATCGGCGCCTTTATTATATATTTAAAGTATATTTAATATTAGCACCCTTAGAATTAATGCTAATGGTGTATTATTTATCTAAATAATAAATAGAAACCCATCCATCCATCCATCCATTTTCTACCGCTTGTCCCGTTCGAGATCGCAGGGGGTGCTGGAGCCTATCTCGTATTTCTATAAAATATTATTTGCCTTAATACATGAATCTTTGTATTTTTTTATTTATTTAGTATCGGCACTTTTAATTCATCATTTTTATAATTATTTATTATATTATTAAAAAGTATTTAGTATTGGCACCTTTATAATTAATGCTAATGGTGTATTATTTATCTAAGTAATAAATAGAAACACTAATAGAAAATATAATCATTGAAATAATATTCTAGAAGAGAAAATTATGTAGTTCAATAAAATTATATAACTTGCCATAATACTTTGTTGATTTTGTTTTCCTGTCATAATTTTTTTAATTAATTTAATGTAGGTGCTTTTATAAGTAATGCAAGTAATAATGTCTAATAAATAATAATTAAATTACTATTTTAAAAGAGAATAAAAAAGTGTATTCCATAATTCTTTATTTTATTTGTTCAGTTACAATTTTATATCAATTTATTATAGGCACTATAATATAAGGACTACTAATGGCTTGAGTAATAATTCTTAAAAAAAAAATGTAACAAATATTTTAGAAGAGAATCAAATCCTGTATTTTTATGAAAAAACACAACTTGCGTTCATACATTATTATATTCATTGTATTATTTTACAATTCAATAGCACTTTAAGTGACTCTCAATGTCCAAAGTGCGGCCCGTGGTCAACGTTTAAAAAACTGCAAACATATTCCAAAATAGCACCCATAGACAGCTCTGCTATAGAGACTATGAATGTAGTTTCGCTGTACGTTAGTATTTAAAAATGACATCAACAAATAATAAAATGTGCATGGGAGTTTGCCCAACCAGTCTACATGTGCTTTGTGGACTTGGAGAAGGCATTCGACCGTGTCCCTCGGGAAGTCCTGTAGGGAGTGCTCAGAGAGTATGGGGTATCGGACTGTCTTATTGTGGCGGTCCGCTCCCTCTACGATCAGTGCCAGAGCTTGGTCCACATTGCCGGCAGTAAGTCAAACACATTTCCAGTGAGGGTTGGACTCCGCCAAAGCTGTCCTTTGTCATCGATTCTGTTCATAACTTTTATGGACAGAATTTCTAGGCGCAGTCAAGGCGTTGAGGGGTTCCGGTTTGGTGACCGCAGGATTAGGTCTCTGCTTTTTGCAGATGATGTGGTCCTGATGGCTTCATCTGACCGGGATCTTCAGCTCTCACTGGATCAGTTTGGAGCCGAGTGTGAAGCGCCCGGAATGAGAATCAGCACCTCCAAGTCCGAGTCCATGGTTCTCGCCCGGAAAAGGGTGGAGGGCCATCTCCGGGTTGGGGAGGAGACCCTGCCCCAAGTGGAGGAGTTCAAGTACCTAGGAGTCTTGTTCACGAGTGAGGGAAGAGTGGATCGTGAGATCGACAGGCGGATCGGTGCGGCGTCTTCAGTAATGCGGACGTTGTACCGATCTGTTGTGGTGAAGAAGGAGCTGAGCCCGAAGGCAAAGCTCTCAATTTACCGGTCGATCTACGTTCCCATCCTCACCCATGGTCATGAGCTTTGGGTCATGACCGAAAGGATAAGATCACGGATACAAGCGGCCGAAATTAGTTTCCTTCTCCCTTAGAGATAGGGTGAGAAGCTCTGCCATCCGGGAGGAACTCAAAGTAAAGCCGCTGCTCCTCCACATCGAGAGGAGCCAGATGAGGTGGTTCGGGCATCTGGTCGAGATGCCACCCAAACGCCTCCCTGGGGAGGTGTTTAGGGCACGTCCAACCGGTAGGAGGCCACGGGGAAGACCCAGGACACGTTGGGAAGACTATGTCTCCCGGCTGGCCTGGGAACGCCCCGGGATCCCCTGGGAAGAGCTAGACGAAGTGGCTGGGGAAAGGGAAGTCTGGCTTTCCCTGCTTAGGCTGTTGCCCCCGCGACCCGACCTCGGATAAGCGGAAGAAGATGGATCAACAAATAATATTGCATAAGGGGCTAGTGTTGTAGGTTCTTCAATAATAAGGAAAACAATTATTGGAGTTATGTTTATCGTTGTGCTTGTAGCGAATGTGCATGGGTGCCTAATGAATTGTCTGTAGAGAGCGTACAACACCGTGTTGCAGCCCTGTTTGTGTTTGCACGGCGACAGAAACCCCCGCCGTGAGTCTTTCTGAAATCATCTGCAGGTGACATTCAGCCTGAGGCCTGAGCGAGGCAACATTTACATAAATACATTTTTTTTTTTAATGTCAGCGTGTGTGTGTGTGTGTGTGTGTGTGTGTGTGTGTGTGTGTGTGTGTGTGTGTGTGTGTGTGTGTGTGTGTGTGTGTGTGTGTGTGTGTGTGTGTGTGTGTGTATGTGTGTGTTTGTACATCTTTGCTCCAAATCAATGTTGCTAACAGTCTTTGTTATGATCTGTGGCTTTCATGTGCATTTTGATTGTTCTATGTAGGAAGTTGTCACACACACTCAAACATCATCTTCTCACTGCGGTTGTTATACAACAAAAGAAAACAACAACACAAAGTGAAAGAGGACAAGGTGTCGCAGCGGGACTCGCCTCGCTAACATATTAATAATGCAGCTTGTTTACAGCATGCTTGAATCATGAAAGGGAATAACCGCCGGCTTGAACAAACGTGTGCTGAGTGACGTCCTGCCAGGCCAGGTTTGACCCCGCTCTGTCACCCCTCTGTCCCCAGATTTTGACCCCAGCCTGGGAATGATGCCGGGGATCGCGCCCATCAACCCCATGATGCCTGGCCTCGGCATGGTGCCCCCGCCCCTGTCGCACGAATTCCCAGTCGTCAAGGAGATAATCCACTGCAAGACATGCACCCTCTTCCCGCCTAACCCCAGTAAGTCATGCTCAGCCTGCACTATCGCTCTCATTTCCAGCGCTCAAGGCTACCTCCATATTGAACCGTGCTCGTTTTGGCTGAACTTTCGAGCTTTGGTTATTTAGGACAACCTTCAGACTAGGGCTGGGCGATATTGCCTTTTTTTTAATATCGCAATATTTTTAGGCCATATCGCGATATACGGTATATATTACAATGTTTTGCCTTGGCCTTGAATGAACACTTGATGCATATAATCACAGCAGTATGATGATTCTACGTGTATACATTAAAACATTCTTCTTCATACTACATTAATATATGCTCATTTTAAACTTTCATGCCGAGAGGGAAATCACAACTGTCGTATTTCCTTGAATAGCCGCCGGGGCGCTAATTAATTTAAAACCTCTTCTCACTCCTGCGCTTGTTCAAGGCATGCGGTAAAAGTAAGCAGGCGCTAATTGCGTTAAAACCTCTTTTCAACCCTGCGCTTACCAATGGCATGCAGTAAAAAATTGAGTGTGATTAAAAAAAATAAATTAATAAATAATTATTTTGCGGCCGCAGCCCGGTGGTTGGCGACCATTGCTCTACAGCAGGTCATCGATTGAACTTTCACAGTATCATGTTAGACCCGCTCGACATCCATTGCTTTCCTCCTCTCTAAGGTTCTCATAGTCATCATTGTCACCGACGTCCCACTGGGTCATTATTGTCACCGACGTCCCACTGGGTGTGAGTTTTCCTTGCCCTTATGTGGGCCTACCGAGGATGTCGTGGTGGTTTGTGCAGCCCTTTGAGACACTAGTGATTTAGGGCTATATAAGTAAACATTGATTGATTGCTTGATCGCGCTCACCTTTACACCATGCTATCTGCGTGCCGGTAGGACGATTGCAATGCATACTTGGTCAACAGCCATACCGCTTACACTGATGGTTGTGATATAAACAACGTTAAAACGCTTACTAATATGCGCCACACTCTGTGAACCCTAACCAAACAAGAATAACAAACACATTTCTGGAGAACATTGGCTCTGTAACACATTATAAACGCAACATAAGAATTACCCAGCATTCCAATGCATCCATGACTCTTGGCTATATTATACACGCGTCCCCAACCCACGCACGGAGAGGTGTATAATATAGCCAAGAGTCATGGATGCACAGCATTATGGGTAATTCTTATGTTGCGTTTATAGTGTGTACAGAGCCAATTTTCTCCAGACATGTGTTTGTTATTCTTGTTTGGTTAGTGTTCACAGAGTGTGGCGCATAATAGTAAGAGTGTTAAAATTGTTTCATATCACAACCATTAGTGTGATCTGTATGGCTGTGAAACAAGACCCCTGGTTTACACAAAATAAAAGCAAAAAAAAAAACTCCTCGGCCATTTTGAAAATGACGGCAGGGGAAGCGTCACTCGTGACGTCACAAATTTGACCCGGCGGTAAAAGTAAGCACGCGCTTATAAATTTGGGGAGCGAGTTTTACCCGGCAGTAATTCAAGGCAGGTCCATATTACATGCCCGGCGCCTATTCAAGGAAATAAGGTAAGTTAATTGACCAAAAGTGTATTTCTTAAAGTTATTGAGCAATGGCACAAACATTCAAGTCATTTCCAAAACATAAATTGCAAGATTGTCAGAGACATTTTAAGTGTCAAATAAAAATGAGTAGCATAATAGGAAATCAAATAGTATTTGTCATTCATTATGTGGCCTTGTTACTAAGGTTATGAAATTCTCTTCATTCTCTAGTGCAGTGTTTTTTCAACTAATGTGCGAGATTATCTAATTTCACATATTTGTGATAAAAACATTTTTTGCAAACCAGTAATTATAGTCTCCAAATTATGTGTTGTTGTTTTTGAGTGTCGGTGCTGTCTAGAGCCGTATAATACTCTTCCATATCAGTAGGTGGCAGGCGGTAGCTAATTGCTTTGTAAATGCAAGTAAAAAGGTGTCTTATGCTTAAACCCAAAATAAACAAAAGGTGAGTGCCCTTAAGAAAAAGACTTTGCAGCTTAGGGAAGGCTATGCAGAACGAAACTAAAACTGAACTGGCTGCAAAGTAAACAAAAACAGAATGCTGGACAACAGCAAAAACTTACTGTGGAGCAAAGACGGCGTCCACAATGTAAATCCGAACATGACATGACAACCAACAATGTCCCCACAAAGACGGATAAAAACCACTTAAATATTCTTGATTGCTAAAACAAAGTAGATGCGGGAAATATCGCTCAAAGGAAGACATAAAGCTGCTACAGGAAAATACCCAAAAATTAAAAAAGCCACCAAAAAAGGAGCGCTAAACACTACACACACGGAAAACAGGAAAAAAACTCCCAAAAAGTCATGGCATGATGTGACAGTACACCTACTTTGAGACAAAAGCTATATGAATGCATGCTTGGTTATGCTTTAAAGTTCATCCATCCATCCATTTTCTACCGCTTATTCCCTTTAGGGTGGCAGGGGGCGCTGGTGCCTATCTCAGCTACAATCATATCCAACAATTGCGACAATGACTTTTAACCGTCAACTGAGTTGATGATTTCTGTTGGTGGTGTGCCTCCAGATTTTTTTCAACGCAAAAAATGTGCCTTGGCTCAAAAAAGGTTGAAAATCACGGCTCTAGCGAGTGACTTTACAAATGATGCTACATATTAGCAGTAATGCTACTTTTATAGCAACACTTTCCCCCCCCCCACACTTGACAAATTACGGTTGTCTGTACGACATATTCCCCCTTGAAGCCGAACCACCGCCAGACGATGGAAACTCTGCTGTTTTTATTGGGAATTAAGTCTTTCTTCATTTGTTACCAGATCTGCACCATCTTTCTCTCGTACGGCTACATTAGCAGCTAACTTTAGCCACGCCGCTACCGCTCTACAGGGGCGTGTATGTGACGTATGACGTGACAGTTTGTGACGTATGTAAGAACGTGCGCCTGCTTGTCTGTAAGAAGGAGACACAGGAAAGAGCAAGGAGATCCTAAGTCAGGGGTGTCAAACTCAAATACAGAGTGGGCCAAAATTTAAAACTGAACAAGGCCGCGGGCCGAGGTTGAACAAATTAACCTTTTAATAGGGACCCAAACAAGTTTTTCATTGAATATTGAACAAGCAAGGCTTATATAACTTTATAGTGACATGCAAAATTGAGTTTCAAATAATAATCCATCGATCCATCCATTTTCTACCGCTTATTCCCTTTCGGGGTCGCGGGGGGCGCTGGCGCCTATCTCAGCTACAATCGGGTGGAAGGCGGGGTACACCCTGGACAAGTCGCCACCTCATCGCAGGGCCAACACAGATGGACAGACAACATTCACACTCACATTCACACACTAGGGCCAATTTAGTGTTGCCAATCAACCTATCCCCAGGTGCATGTCTTTGGAGGTGGGAGGAAGCCGGAGTACCCGGAGGGAACCCACACATTCACGGGGAGAACATGCAAACTCCACACAGAAAGATCCCGAGCCTGGATTTGAAGCCAGGACTGCAGGAACTTCGTATTGTGAGGCAGACGCACTAACCCCTCTGTCACCGTGAAGCCCTCAAATAATAATAACAATAATAATTAAAAAATATCAATGGCATATCAAATCAAATCTAAATAAAAAATGAATGCCTCTTTTGTATTTGCAGCCTTCTGAGGTAAATATCAACATTAACTTTTTCCACAGGCTAATACATTTGAAAATAAAATAACAATGAATAAATCAACCATTCAGGCCTTTTTACTGCTCAGTTAATGTCGGCGCTCAGGTGGGCGGGCGGGGTTTGTTGGTAGTGGGGATTGGGGTAGGAGGGGTGTATATTGTAGCGGTCCGGAAGAGTTAGTGCTGCAAGGGATTCTGGGTATTTGTGCTGTTGTGTTTATGTTGTGTTACGGTGCGGATGTTCTCCCAAAATGTGTTTGTTATTTTTGTTTGGTGTGGGTTCACAGTGTGGCGCATATTTGTAACAGTGTTAAAGTTGTTTATATGGCCACCCTCAGTGTGACCTGTATGCTGTTGATCAAGTATGCCTTGCATTTACATACATGTGTGTAGAAGCCACATATATATTACGTGACTGGGTCGGCAGGCTGTTTGTGAGGGAAAACAGACTTGACGACAGGTTGTAGAGGACGCTAAAGACAGTGCCTTTAAGGCACACCCCCAATATTCTTGTCCGGGGGGAATTCGGTAGAATGGTTGCACCGGGAGATTTTCGGGAGGGGCACTGAAATTCGAGAGTCTCCCGGGAAATCGGTGGCACCGCTGTATAACACCGGCGGGCCAGATCTAATGTTAATTTGATATTGCCTCAAGGGCCAAATGAAATTACACGGGCCTGCGGGCCAGAGTTTGACACCCATGGCCTAAGTGTACGCCTTCAGCTAAAAGTCCTGCGTGAGAACGTATACTCGAATATTACGATATAGTCATTTTCTATATCGCACAGAGACAAACCCGCGATATATCGTATATATCGATATATCGCCCAGCCCTACTTCAGACGTATCAATGTGAACCTAAACTAGCCATCGTAATATTGACTGACATAACTGAAGAAGGACAAACGAGTAGAAACAGTTCTGTTGACAGGGACCAAGCAAATGTCACCAAACTGAAAAATGAATCACTCCCCTCTATCCCGCCGTTAAAACCAAAGATTGGCCTTAAAGTCCAAAATCTCATGAACAAACATATATGGACTGTCATACATTCACCAACACACATACACATACACCAAACTCATTTAGTGAGGTAAAATGACCATTTAATTGATTTTAACCCTGTTTTCTTCTCAGTGCAGCACAAAACAAGCCAATTAAGTATTTCAATGCATTAAAGTTCATTGACAGGAACAACAATTACAACCGGAGACTTAACCGCTATACACTTTATCGGCTACCTGTACCCAAGGTTGCGAAATGTGAAAATCCCAGCAAGAACAAAATGCAGTGGTACCTTAACTTAATTGTGTTTGGAGATAAGAGCTGTCTTTTAGCAAATTGTTATGCATTAAGAGGCACGGCAAGTTTATATATAAGCACAATTTGCACGCAAAGCGATTCAAAGTGCGTTACAGAACATTAAAAGAAGGCCAAAATAAAAAATATAGTCATATTTCAAATTAAATCCAGAAAATAATTACGATTAAAATCAATCAAGGACTCAGTTGTCATATACACAATTAAATAAATATCTTTTCAACCTGAATTTGAACCATGCCAACGTTGTATATGTATGTATTTTAATATGTACAAACCCTGTCTCCATATGAATTGGGAAATTGTGTTAGATGTAAATATAAACGGAATGCAATGATTTGCAAATCCCTTTCAACCCATATTCAGTTGAATGCAGTACAAAGACAAGATATTTGATGTTTAAACTCATAAACAAATAATAATTAACTTAGAATGTCATGGCCGCAACACGTGTCAAAGTAGTTGAGAAAGCGCATGTTCACCACTGCGTTACATCACCTTTTCTTTTAACAACACTCAATAAACGTTTGGGAACTGAGGAAACTAATTGTTGAAGCTTTGAAAGTGGAATTCTTTCCCATTCTTGCTTTATGTAGAGCTTTAGTCGTTCAACAGTTTGGGGTCTCCGCTGTCGTATTTTACGCTTCATAATGCGCCACACATTTTTGATGGGAGGCAGGTCTGGACTGCATGCGGGCCAGGAAAGTACTCGCACTCTTTTACTACGAAACCACGCTGTTGTAACACGTGGCTTGGCATTGTCTTGCTGAAATAAGCAGTGGCGTCCATGATAACGTTGCTTGGATGACAACATATGTTGCTCCAAAACCTGTATGGACCATTCAGCATTAATGGTGCCTTCACAGATGTGTAAGTTACCCATGCTTTGGGCACTAATGCACCCCCATACCATCACAGATGCTGGCTTTTGAACTTTGCGCCTATAACAATCTGGATGGTTATTTTCCTCTTTGTTCCGGAGGACACTACGTCCACAGTTTCCAAATATAATTTCAAATGTGGACTCGTCAGACCACAGAACACTTTTCCACTTTGCATCAGTCCATCTTAGATGAGCTCAGGCCCAGCGAAGCCAGCGGCGTTTCTGGGTGTTGTTGATAAATGGGTTTTGCTTTGCATAGCAGAGTGTTAACTTTCACTTACAGATGTAGCGACCACCGGACATGTCCTCTTTTGCTAGCATGCTAGCAGCGATTGGGCTAGGATAGACTGACCATACGTCCTCTTTTCACGGGACATGTCCTCTTTTGCGGGGCTGTCAGGGCAGAGTTTCTTAAATGCCTCAAATGTCCTGCATTTTGAGTTTTGGTTGCATGTATTAACAATGTACGTTCAGGGTTAAGAAGGGGTAAAAAAAAAAAAAATTGTGCGCGCAGCAGCATTCGTGAGGGAGGGGCAGAGAGCGAGAGAGTTATGATAAACGCGCATGCGTCTCCAGGCTCTGCTTTCTACCCATAGATTTATCCGATTAAATTTGTTATTATCCATAGCAGGGGTGTCAAAAGTGTGTGCGGCCCACAGCTAAAGTTTTAAAGGCCCACAGAACATTCTAAAACTACAATTAAAATAAACAAAAAAATATCAAAAGTGAAATAAAAAAGCTTGAAGGTTAAATGTAATTTAGAAAAAGTTGCAATGTTGACAAATAAAACAAAGCTGTTTTTTTTTCTTTCAAACTGTCATTGCTCAAAACATAATATTAAATCAAAATCAATGTTATTAGGAATTATTGACCTATCCAAGGTTCCGATTACTTCACATCAAATATTCCAGTAAGAAAATTATTTTTGGTGGAAGATTTTGCAAATTTGGTAAATAAATAACCCAAAAAATTATATTTTGTCGTGTTCCTACTGTAGCGAAAATGAACCGAACCGTGACCTCTGAACCGAGGTACGTACCGAACCAAAATGTTTGCGTACCGTTAAACCCCTAATATATACCGTATTTTCCGCGCTATAAGCCGCCCCGTGTTATAAGCCGCACCTTTAATGATTGGCATATTTAAAAACTTTGTTAACCTATAAGCCGCACCCGGTCATAATCTGCGCCTACTCTGCGCTAAAGGGAATGTCAAAAAAACAGTCAGATAGGTCAGTCAAACTTTAATAATACAAACCAGTGTGCAAATGTGCAATCACAATAGTAACACTCAAAATATAATGTGCAAATGTGCAATCACAATAGTAACACTCCAAATATAATGTGCAAATGTGCAATCACAATAGTAACACTCAAAATGTGCAAATGTGCAGTTACAATAGTAACACTCAAAATGTGCAAATGTGCAATCACAATAGTAACACCCAAAATATAATGTGCAAATGTGCAATCACAATAGTAACACTCAAAATATAATGTGCAAATGTGCAATCACAATAGTAACACTCAAAATGTGCAAATGTGCAATCACAATAGTAGCACCCAAAATATAATGTGCAAATGTGCAATCACAATAGTAACACTCAAAATGTGCAAATGTGCAATCACAATAGTAACACCCAAAATATAATGTGCAAATGTGCAATCACAATAGTAACACCCAAAATATAATGTGCAAATGTGCAATCACAATAGTAACACCCAAAATATAATGTGCAAATGTGCAATCACAATAGTAACACCCAAAATATAATGTGCAAATGTGCAATCACAATAGTAACACCCAAAATATAATGTGCAAATGTGCAATCACAATAGTAACACTCAAAATGTGCAAATGTGCAATCACAATAGTAACACTCAAAATATAATGTGCAAATGTGCAATCACAATAGTAACACCCAAAATATAATGTGCAAATGTGCAATCACAATAGTAACACCCAAAATATAATGTGCAAATGTGCAATCACAATAGTAACACTCAAAATGTGCGAATGTGCAATCACAATAGTAACACTCAAAATATAATGTGCAAATGTGCAATCACAATAGTAACACTCAAAATATAATGTGCAAATGTGCAATCACAATAGTAACACTCAAAATATAATGTGCAAATGTGCAATCACAATAGTAACACCCAAAATATAATGTGCAATCACAATAGTAACACCCAAAATATAATGTGCAAATGTGCAATCACAATAGTAACACTCAAAATATAATGTGCAAATGTGCAATCACAATAGTAACACTCAAAATATAATGTGCAATCACAATAGTAACACCCAAAATATAATGTGCAAATGTGCAATCACAATAGTAACACTCAAAATATAATGTGCAAATGTGCAATCACAATAGTAACACCCAAAATATAATGTGCAATCACAATAGTAACACCCAAAATATAATGTGCAATCACAATAGTAACACCCAAAATATAATGTGCAAATGTGCAATCACAATAGTAACACTCAAAATATAATGTGCAAATGTGCAATCACAATAGTAACACCCAAAATATAATGTGCAATCACAATAGTAACACCCAAAATATAATGTGCAAATGTGCAATCACAATAGTAACACCCAAAATATAATGTGCAAATGTGCAATCACAATAGTAACACCCAAAATATAATGTGCAATCACAATAGTAACACCCAAAATATAATGTGCAAATGTGCAATCACAATAGTAACACTCAAAATGTGCAAATGTGCAATCACAATAGTAACACTCAAAATATAATGTGCAAATGTGCAATCACAATAGTAACACTCAAAATATAATGTGCAAATGTGCAATCACAATAGTAACACCCAAAATATAATGTGCAATCACAATAGTAACACCCAAAATATAATGTGCAAATGTGCAATCACAATAGTAACACCCAAAATATAATGTGCAATCACAATAGTAACACCCAAAATATAATGTGCAAATGTGCAATCACAATAGTAACACTCAAAATATTGCTGAGCAATAGCAACATCAATAACTCAACTTTGCTCGAACGTTAATGTCACAGCACGCAAAATAAACATTTAAAACTCCCTTTCAGAAGTTATTCCTCATCAATAAATCCCTCGAATTCTTCTTTTTCGGTGTCTGAATTAAAAAGTTGGACGAATACGGCATCCAAAATGGCGGGCTCCGTCTCGTCGAAATCATCAGAGTCAGTGTCGCTGTTGTTGTCCGGCAGTTCCATGAATCCTGCCTTCCGGAAAGCTCGGACCACAGTTGAGACCGATATATCCGCCCAGGCATTTACAATCCACTGGCAGATGTTGGCGTATGTCGTCCGGCGCTGTCTCCCTGTTTTAGTGAAGGTGTGTTCGCCTTCGGTCATCCATTGTTCCCACGCCATTCGCAGTCGAGCCTTGAATGCCCTGTTGACACCAATATCCAGTGGTTGGAGGTCTTTGGTTAATCCACCCGGAATGACGTCGAGTGTTGTATTAGTGTGCTTTACTTGTTTCTTGACACCATCTGTGATGTGGGCACGCATGGAGTCGTAAATCAACAGGGACGGAGCTGCGTGAAAAAAGCCACCCGGTCTCTAAACGTAAACTTCTTTCAACCACTCGCTCATCTTTTCTTCATCCATCCATCTCTTCGAGTTAGATTTTATGATGACGCCGGCTGGAAAGTTTTCTTTTGGCAAGGTCTTCCTTTTGAATATCACCATGGGTGGAAGTTTCTGCCCATTAGCATGGCAAGCTAGAACCACAGTGAAGGACGACTTCTCATTCCCTGTGGTGCGAATATTTACCGTTCATGCTCCCGTTTTATCCACAGTGCGGTTCACAGGAATGTCAAAAGTCAGTGGAACCTCGTCCATGTTGATAATGTGCTCTGGCCGGATCTTTTTTTCAGCTATCTTGTTTTTACAATATGCGCGGAAAGTAGCCAGCTTTTCTTGAAAGTCTTTTGGCAGTTGCTGTGAAATAGTAGTCCGTGTGCGGATGGAGAGAATGCGTCTTTTCATGAACCGGAAACACCAAGAAGCACCTCCTTTAAAATCATCCAAGTGAAGTTCGCTTGCTAGCGCTGTTGCCTTCATTGGAATAGTGATGGTACTGACACTTCTGCTTGCTGCTCTCTGCTCAACAACCCACTGTTCCAGTTTTTCCTCCAACTGTTGCCATCTTGCTTTGTTCCCTCGGAAACTCTGTGTTGTCTTCTTTACTTGGCGCAGTTCTTCTTGTTGCTTCCTCGATCTGCGCACCATTGATTCATTGATGTTCAATTCTCTCGCTGCTGCTCTCTTTCCGTGTTCTTCTGCATGACGAATTGCCTTGAGTTTGAATTCTGCGTTGTACGCGTCTCTTAGTAGGAGCCATTTTGTGGTCGTCTTTACAGAAACACACAAATGAAATGAATCGGATTAGCCGCGCGCTTCTTCTTCTACGGGGGCGGGTGCTTACCTTGGCGGTTGCATACCGTAGAAGAAGAAGCGCTTCCTCTTCTACGGGGAAAAAGTTGGCGGCTGTTTACCGTAGTTGCGAGACCTAAACTTTATGAAAATAAATATTTATATTAATCCATATATAAGGCGCACCGGGTTATAAGCCGCACTGTCACCTCGTGAGAAAATTTGTGTTTTTTAGGTGCGGCTTATAGCGTGGAAAATACGGTATATATATATTTATATATTACATTAAGTCAGCTTTCAGCTCCTTCCAAATCCTGTTCGCTCAATGCAACCCATCCATCCATCCATCTTCTTCCGATTATCCGAGGTCGGGTCACGGGGACAGCGGCCTAAGCAGGCAAGCCCAGACTTTCCTCTCCTCAGCTACTTCGTCCAGCTCCTCCCAGGGGATCCTGAGGCATTCCCAAGCCAGCCGGGAGACATAGTCTTCCCAACGTGTCCTGGGTCTTCCCCGTGGCCTCCTACCGGTTGGACGTGCCCTAATTACCTCCCTCGGGAGGCGTTCGGGTGGCATCCTGACCAGATGCCCGAACCACCTCATCTGGCTCCTCTCGATGTGGAGGAGCAGCGGCTTTACTTTGAGTTCCTCACGGATGACAGAGCTTCTCACCCTATCTCTAAGGGAGAGACCCGCCACAAGGCGGAGGAAACTCATTTCGGTCGCTTGTACCCGTGATCTTAACCTTTCGGCCAATACAACCCCCAAGTCAAAAAGTGTGGATACCCCTGATCCAATGCTGCTAATTCTAAAGACAAACCAAACTGATTTTCATTGTTCCTGCGACAATAGACATATATTTTATTCATAACCGCTTCTATGGACGTGAATGGAATGGAATCAGATGTAGGAAAGGAAAAGCCAAGCCCACTTGTGGAGAGAATGTTCATGATGCTGCATGAGGAGTGAACTGGAACTAAGAGCGCTTATTAAAGCCATTGTCTGTTCACAGAAAACAAAGAAAAAATTGTAAACAGTTGAGTAATGAATTTTGCAGCATAATAAAAAGATTTTCTGTCAATGTGAGTAATCACCTCCCGCGGTAAATATTCAGTTTTTTAATGCAAGGCTAGTTTCGGCTGACACAAGTATTTATTCTGAGAGAAAATGCGATAAAGACGTGTTGTTCCTTTGTGCATAGACTCTTCATCATCACCAGGATTCCCAAACAAAAGACCCGCCTGGTGATGTTTCCAGGTCATATTTGTTTATGCAAGCTCCTTTCCTCCGAGCCTTGCCTCGTCTTGCCAATTATTCCCAGTTAGCATGGAAGCACTGACACTGGTAGCACCTGAGCTGCGATTGAAGGGAAAAGTTTATGCCTCTGGATTTCTTCTTTGTTACTTTTACATTTCATTTTCAGACAGAACCTGTGGGCTGTGTCACGTTGATAGTTTAGCAGCCCTTGAACCAAACACTGAGCTAAGTGCTACAGTGTATAGCCTAATATAGTCAATAGTGTATTGTACTATTATGTAATAAAGTAATGTGTACTATCATGTAGAGGAGTGTAGTAGAATAAAATAGAATGAACTTTATTGTCATTATATTTGCATATAACGAGATTAAAGAATCCAATTTAACGTGCGGTAGTGGGAACAAATATGGGGTGAAATAAATGACATAAGAGGTAAAAAGGAAAAACTAACAATTGAAATAAACAGACTACTATCCAATAAAAATAATAAGCAATCCTGTACAATATACAAAACACTATAGAAGTACAAAATACTGTACAATATACAGTACAATATATAATTAGGGATGAGTACCGTTCACATTCGAACCGATACGGTACCAATTCCCAGTACCTGGGAAACCATACCAGTACCCAACGGTACCAATTTTGAGTGTTTTTTGGTGAGTTAATAAATATTCATTGTTTTTGATGATACAACATTTTTATTGCAACATTTAAAACAGTTGTTATATCTTGTTTAGTTATCACATTTTGGAGTGTGTTGGTATGACATTAAGTTGCAAGAGCAGGAGGTTACATGGCAATAGTGTATACCGTTAATTCTGGACTATAGGCCACTACTTTTTTCCTAGGCTTTGAACCCTGCGGCTTATAAAACGGTGTGGCTAAAAAATGGATTTGTCTTCAACCAATCAGTCAATTAGGTCTGGGCAATATGGACTTTTATTAATATCTCGATATTTTTGGGCCATGTCACGATACATATCTGGATATTTTGCCTTAGCCTTGAATGAACACTTGATGCATATAATCACAGCAGTATGATGATTCTATGTGTCTACATTAAAACATTCTTCTTCATACTGCATTAATATATGTTCATTTTAAACTTTCATGCAGAGAGGGAAATCACAACTAAGTCAATTGACCAAAAGTGTATTTATTAAACAGTTATTAAGCAGTGGCAGAAACATTTGTCATTTCAAAACAAAGTTCAAGATTGTCAGACATTTTAAAACAAGCTATGAGTGCACTTTTGTGCATGATGTCACTAAGATGACGTATCAAAACAACACGAAAAAAAAGAGCACTTTTTGTGCAGAACGCCACTACAATTGTTTAAAACAAATAAAGTGCACTTTTGTGTACGATGTCACACAAGATATTTCAATAAGTGTCAAATAAAAATGAGCTGCAGAATAGGAAATCTGCGGACGTTATCTCCTTCTGTTGTTGATTTTTTTTTCATACGGTGTTGATCTTGAAATAGATGCTTCGGCATTTTGTGGGTGAGATGTTGACTTGCAGTTTCGCGCACTCTTAATTCTCTAGCGGGTGACTTTTCAAATGATGCTACAAATTAGCTCTTGTGCTACTTTTTGTAGCAACGCTTTTGCCGTATAAATGTTCAACATATTCCCGCTTTAAGCCAAACCACCGCCAGATGATAGACACAGTGCTGTTTTTCTTGGAAATTAATTCTTCCTCCATTTGTTACCAGATTTGCACCTTCTCTCTCTCGTATTACCACTCGTGTAGCTGCCTCTCTGCTCGGCGTTTGACGTTGCACGCGTGACGTATGTAAGAAGGTGCGCTTGCAGTCTGTTAGAAGGAGAGACAAGAAAGAGTAAGAAACGCATGCAGTGTAATGCCCGCAGCTGAAAGCAACTACGTGAGAACGTATACTCGAATATCACGATTTCGTCATTTTCTATATCGCACAGAGACAAACCCGCGATATATCGAGTATATCGATATATATCGCCCTGCCCTACAATCTATCAATCAAAGTTAATTTACATAGCCCTTAATCACAAGTGTCTCAAAGGACTGCACAAACCACAATGACATCATCGGCTCAGATCCCACATCAGGGCAAGAAAAAACTCAGCACGGGGTCCATCGTCTAAGCCAGTGGTTCTCTACCTTTTTTCAGTGATGTATCCCTGTGATCATTTTTTTAATTCAATTACTCCCTAATCAGAGCAAAGTATTTTGGGACAAAAAAGATTAAAAAAAAGATAAAGAAGTAAAACACAGCACTATGTCATCAGTTTCTGATTTATTAAATTGTATAACAGTGCAAAATATTGCTCATTTGTAGTGGTCTTTCTTGAACTATTTGGAAAAAAAGATGTAAAAATAACTAAAACCTTGTTGAAAAATAAACAAGTTATTCAATTATAAATAAAGATTTCTACACATAGAAGTAATCATCAACTTAAAGTGTCCTCTTTGGGGATTGTAATAGAGATCCATTTGGATTCATGAACTTAATTCTAAACATTTCTTCACAAAAAAAGAAGTTTTGAACATCAATATTTATGGAACATGTCCACAAAAAATCTAGCTGTCAACACTGAATATTGCATTGTTGCATTTCTTTTCACACTTTATGAACTTACATTCATATTTTGTTGAAGTGTGATTCAATAAATATATTTATAAAGGATGTTTGAATTGTTGCTATTTTTAGAATATTTAAAAAAAAAATCTCACATACCCCTTGGCATACCTTCAAGTACCCCCAGGGGTACGCGTACCCCCATTTGAGAACCACTGGTCTAATTTATAGTAGATTAATAATTCATTTTCTACCACTTCATAATGTTGACAAATTAAGAGAATGGAGAATGACACAATATGTTACTGCTTATGTCAGCTGACTAAATTAGGAGCCTTTGTTTGCTTACTTACTAATAAAAGACAAGTTGTCATGTATGTTCACTATCTTATTTAAGTACAAGCCTGCAATAATAAATATATGTTTAATGTACCCTAAGATTTGTTGTTAAAATAAAGCCAATAATGCTATTTTTTGTGGTCCCATTTATTTAGGAAAAGTACCGAAAAGCATAGAAAAAAATGTTGGACCGGGACAACACTACATGCTACTGGAACTATCTTACCGGGGAGAGTGAGATACCGCGTTTTCCTGATGTCCGACATGTGTCTGCTTTAAAGGGGAACATTATCACCAAACATATGCAAGCATCAATATACACCTTGATTTTGCAGAAAAAAGACCATATATTTTTTCAACCGATTTCCGAACTCTAAATGGGTGAATTTTGGCAAATTAAACGCCTTTCTGTTTATCGCTCTTTTAGCGATGACGTCAGAACGTGACGTCACCGAGGTAACACACCCGCCATATTCATTTTCACATTACAAACACCGGGTCTCAGCTCTGTTATTTTCCGTTTTTTCGACTATTTTTTGGAACCTTGGAGATATCATGCCTCGTCAGTGTGTTGTCGGAGGGTGTAACAACACTAACAGGGAGGGATTCAAGCTGCACCACTGGCAAGAAATCTGCTGCCAGACCCCCATTGAATGTACTAGAGTGTCTTCACATTTTACCGGCGATGCTAAGACAGACATGGCACAGAGATGTATGGATAACCTGCAGATGCATTTAGCAACGATTAAGTCAACGAAATCACAAAGGTGAGTTTTGTTGATGTTGTTGACTTATGTGCTAATCAGACATATTTGGTTATGGCATGACTGCCAGCTAATCGATGCTAACATGCTACGCTAATCGATGCTAACATGCTATTTACGCTAGCTGTATGTACATTTGAAACTAGATACCCACATTTAATGCGAAACAAACACTTACCAATCGACGGATTTAAGTTGCTCCAGTGTCACAAGATGCGAAAGTCCTGATCGTTTGGTCCACACATTTTACCGGCGATGCTAATAAGGCAGCCATGCTATGGGCCACTTCATTAGGTACACCCACGCTATGGCCGAAAAGCGTCAATAGCGATTCGCTCAATAACTTCAATTTCTTCTTCAATTTTGTTTTCGCTATCTGCCTCCATACTCCGACCATCTGTTTCAATACATGCGTAATCTGTTGAATCGCTTAAGCCGCTGGAATCCGAGTCTGAATCCGAGCTAATGTCGCTATATCTTGCTGTGGTAACCGCCATGTTGTTTGTATTGGCAGCCCTGTATGACCTCACAGGGAAATGGATAGTGGTTTCGAAGATAGCCAAAATAAGGCACTTTAAAGCTTTATTTAGGGATATTCCGGGACCGGTAAAATTTGGAAAAAAACTTCAAAAAATACAACATTGTTTTTAACCCTTTTGAAATTGTGATAATGTTCCCCTTTAAATGTTCCGGCATCACAGACGTACTGACATGAAAAACAAGGTCCGCCTTGCGAACTGAGCAAGTTATCCACATTCTGGACGTGTTTAGTTTTGACTTGGTTGTCGTGTTGTTCACAATGTATCGTAACTGGGACCAATGATGCTTTCTAATTAGAATGCATGGGAGACGCAGGACACGTACTTGGCAGCGTCGTGTGTCGACTCACCTGTTGGTCGCTCACATCGCGTTAAGCTGATCCTTGTTTGAGGAAACAATCCTCAAATGTCTCCAGCTTGAACTTCTAGAATTCTTTTGTGAATCGGAAGAATGAAGCCTGGGTCTATTTCTGACCTGCCGGTGGTTTTATTTATCACCGAGATTCTGATTATTCCATTTTCCCTTCCGCTCTCCTCCTCGGCTCCTGTCTCGCCGTCAGATCTCTTTGGCTCCTGCAATATGCCGCATAAAGCGCTTAATCTCCCAGCCATCCCGAAACGAAGCAGACATCTGAAGGAACAGACGATAGGTTTGATTTTCCTCAAAAAAAAAGATGACTCTCGCTGGCTCCTGGCTGTAAATTTGGGTTTGGAACCATCTTGGATGGTTTTATTCTTGTCAAATGCGTGCTGGCAGCAGCATTGCATCAGTCCTTAGTGCCTGTAGGATGTGTCGCACCTACAATTTAAGAGTTTGCAACGTAAACCGCTGTCAAGAAAACATATTTATAACATAAACATAAGCTATTCTTTTAGATTATAAGAAATGCCTCGACCGTTTTTAAAATTACAAATCCATTAGAGGTGCGGTTAGCAGCCGGCTCCCAATTGAAAGGTTTTAGGACAAAAAATGTAACAACCCTACCAATAATTTACACTTGTTTTTATAATTATATTCGGTATTTTTCCGACCATAACACTCACCGGATTATAAGGCGCATTAAATGGGTCATGTTCTGATATTTTTGTTCATTTAAACCATGTGTGTCAAACTCTGGCCCCCAGGCCAAAACTGGCCCGCCGTGTAATTTCATTTGGCCCTTGAGGCAATATCAAATTAACATTAGAACTGGTCCGCCGGTGTTATACAGAGGTGCCACTGTAACACCGCATTCACCGATTTCCCGGGAGACTCTCGAATTTCAGTGCCCCTCCCGAAAATCTCCCGGTGCAACCATTCTCCCGAATTCCACCCGGACAACAATATTGGGGGTGTGCCTTAAAGGCACTGTCTTTAGCGTCCTTTACAACCTGTCGTCAAGTCTGTTTTCCCTCCTCACAAACAGCGTGCCGACCAGTCACGTAATATATATGTGGCTTCTACACACATGTATGTAAATGCAAGACATACTTGATCAACAGCATACAGGTCACACTGAGGGTGGCCATATAAAGAACTTTAACACTGTTACAAATATGTGCCACACTGTGAACCCATACCAAACAAAAATAACAAACACATTTTGGGAGGACATCCGCACCGTAACACAACAGAACATATACCCAGAACCCCTTGCAGCATTAACTCTTGCGGACCGCTACAATATACACCCCCACTACCAACAAACCCCGCCCGCCCACCTGAGCCCCGACATTAACTGAGCAGTAAAAAGGCCTGAATGGTTGTTTTATTTTTAAATGTATTAGCCTGTGGAAAAAGTTAATGTTGATATTTACCTCAGAAGGCTGCAAATACAAAAGAGGCATTCATTTTTTATTTAAATTTGATTTGATATGCCATTGATATTTTTTAATTATTATTGTTATTATTATTTGAAACTCAATTTTGCATGTCACTATAAAGTTATATAAGCCTTGCTTGTTCAATATTCAATGCAAAACTTGTTTGGGTCCCTATTAAAAGGTTAATTTGTTCAACCTCGGCCCGCGGCTTTGTTCAGTTTTAAATTTTGGCCCACTCTGTATATGAGTTTGACACCCCTGATTTAAACACTTATTTGTGGTCTACATCAGTGGTCCCCAACCACCGGGCCGTGTCCCGGTACCGGTCTGCAGACCGATTAGTACTTGGCCGCACAAGAAATTAAAAAAAATAAATAAATTATATTATTATTTTATTATTATTTGCAGAAAAAATAAAGTTTATGAGTTTGAACATCAAATATCTTGTCTTTGTAGTGCATTCAACTGAATATGGGTTGAAAATAATGTGCAATTTCCCAACTCATATGGAAACGAGGTTTGTATGTTCTCTATATCCAACATGATGTATTATTCTAACTGATCTCTTTGTAACACATTTAGTGAATGAAGCGCACATTTGTAGTTGTTTCCCCATATTTCTGCAGAATAACTGACTCGTGAAAGTGCTCCCTCAACAGTTAAGATGTGCAATATACTGAATGTCCTTTTCAAAATACTGTGTCTAAAAATAAATCTCGATATCATGTCCTAAAATGTCAGCTCTCGCAGTAAAGAATCTAGTAGCATCCCAGAGAGGCATGTAGGTGATCTGGGGTCACCTTGTCAACGACAGATAACATGCTTTTTTTTTATTGCCAGCTTTAATTTCAAGGGTATGCGTCTTTATCCTTGAATTTAAATGACTTCTTGCAAATGTAGCCCCTCATGAATATGCAAATATAATCCTATATAGATAGTAGACCAAGCAGTATGTGGTTTTAGCCCGACTTTTGTGGGGGAGTCGTTTGATTGTTTTTATCTTCTCGCATCAAAACGCACACCGCAGCACCCGAAGTTCTGTCGAACCCGCTGACCTTTTCTTGTAAGTCGAGCCCGTTTCCTGTTTTTTTGCTTTCTCCGCACCCGAGAGCTCATGATTCGGGGTCGCTCCCGTGGCCTTTAAGTTCATTTGGGGACACCGGCAGAGAGTGAACTGCAGCAACTCTTTAACATTTGAAAGAGCTGCTTGGAAGGTATCAAAGTGTCCTGGTTTGCACCCAGAAACTCTGGATGGATAATAATGGACATAAAAAAAAACCTACCGATGAGTTAATAATGAACATGTGGAAAATGTGAAGTGTGATTAAAAAATATATAAACACTATATTGCCAACAGTATTTGGCCACCCATCTGTCCTAATCATTTGGCACAGGTGTATAAAATCAAGCACTAAGGCATGGAGACTGTTTCTACAAACATTTGTGAAAGAATGGGCCGCTCTCAGTGATTTCCAGCGTGGAACTGTCATAGGATGCCACCTGTGCAAACAAACCCAGTCATGAAAAAATATCCTCACTCCTAAATATTCCAAAGTCAACTGTCAGGAGTCAACTGTTGCCAGGAGAACGGTACATTTCGGACTGCATTGAGCCCAGTGTGAAATTTGGTGTAGGAGGAATTATGGTGTGGGGTGGTTTTTTAGGAGTTGGGCTTGGCCCCTTAGTTACAGTGAAATTTATTTTGAATGCGCCAGATTTGAATTTTTCCTAAAGGAATCAATAAAGTACTATCTATCTATCCATCCATCCATCCATCCATCTATCAATCAATCAAAACATTTTGGACAATTCCATGCTCTCAACCTTGTGGGAATAGTTTGGAGCGGGCCCCTTCCTCTTCCAACATGACTGTGCACCGGTGCACAAAGCAAGATCCATAAAGACATGGATGACAGACTCTAGTGTGGATGAACTTGACTGGCCTGCACAGAGTCCTGACCTGAACCCGATCGAACACCTTTGGGATGAATTAGAACGGCGACTGAGAGCCAGACCTTCTCGATCAACATCAGTGTGTGACCTCACCAATGTACTTTTGGAAGAATGGTGGAAAATTCCTATAAACACACGCCGCAACCTTGTGGACAGCCTTCCCAGAAGAGTTGAAGCTGTAATAGCTGCAAAAGTTGGACCCACATCATATTGAACCCTATGGGTTAGGAAGGCTGCGATGAGGTGGCGACTTGTCCAAGGTGTGAATGCCTTCTGCCCGAATGCAGCTTAGATAGGCTCCAGCACCCCCCGTGACCACAAAAAGGGACGGATGGATGGATGGGTTAGGAATGGGATGGCACTTCAAGTTCATATGTGAGTCAAGGCAGGTGGCCAAATACTTTTGGCAATATAGTGTATCAACAATTTAAATATATTTAAAGAAATACATTTGTAAATTATATATTATCAATATAGAATTTAAATTGTATTTGAAAAATAAAGTGCACTTTCGTGCATGATGTCACACAAGATATTGCCGTAACTGTCAAATATAAATTAGCTTTGATTGATTGATTGAAACTTTTATTAGTTGATTGCACAGTACAGTACATAATCCGTACAATTCACCACTAAACGGTAAAACCCCAATACATTTTTCAACTTTTTTTAGTCGGGGTCCAAGTTCATCAATTCCTGGTTATCTCCTTCTGGTGTTGATTTTTTTTTTTTCATACAGTGTTGATGTGGAAATGGTTGATTCGGCATTTTGTTGGTGTGGCACCGAACGGAGATGTTGACAATGCAGTTTCAAGCACTTTTCATTCTCTAGCTGGTGACTTTTCAAATGATGCTACACATTAGCAGTGCTGCTACTTTTAGGAGCAACGCTTTTGCCGCATAAATGTTGAACATATTCCCGCTTGAATTCAAACCACCGCCAGACGATGCTCCCTGTGCTGTTTTTCTTGGGAATTTATTCTTCGTTCATTTGTTACCAGATTCGCACCATCTCCTGAAGGAATCAATAAAGTACTATCTATCTATCTATCCATCTGTCTATCTATCTATCTATCTATCTATCCATCCATCCATCCATCCATCCATCCATCCATCCATCCTCTCTCTCTCTCTCTCTCTCTCTCACTCTCTCTCTCTCTCTCTCTCTCTCTCTCTCTCTCTCTCTCTCTCTCTCTCGTTTTACCACACACACCTCACCGTTAACATCACAGCTAATGTTACCATGACGCTAACCATGTTACACGCGTCACGTATGTAAGAAGGTGCGCTTGTTTTTACGTCTCAGTGAGAAGTAGAGACAAGAAAGAGTGGGAAACGCTTGTAGTTTAATGCCCGCAGCTAAAATCAACTGTGTGAGAACGTATACTCGAATATCATGGCATAGTCATTTTCTATAACGCACAGAGAAAAACCTGTAGTATATCGATATATCGCCCTGTCAGGTGGTATTTTGTCACAATCATGTGGAAAGGGAGAGATACTCAGGTCAGTGACCATGATGTGTGCTTTCTCATCACCACAATCACAGCATGCACTTATATGACCCAATCCAAACAACCTTTCTAATTCATGGTGCGGGAAAAAAAATTAAACCAGCACAGAAAGTCAACACACATGCTTTGATTGATTGATTGATTGAAACTTGTATTAGTAGATTCCACAGTACAGTACATATTCCGTACAATTGACCACTAAGTGGTACCACCGGAATGAGTTTTTCAACTTTTTTAAGTCGGGGTCCACGTAAATCAATTCATGCTCACACATAACACAACCTGCTCACTGAACTTTGGAACAATTACCGTATTTTTCGGACTATAAGTCGCAGTTTTTTTCATAGTTTGGCCGGGGGTGCGACATATACTCAGGAGCGACTTATGTGTGAAATTATTAACACATTACCGTAAAATATCAAATAATATTATTTAGCTCATTCACGTAAGAGACTAGACGTAGAAAATTTCATGGGATTTAGGAGTGAAAGATTGTTTGGTAATCGTCTAGCATGTTCTATATGTTATAGTTATTTGAATGACTCTTACCATAATATGTTACGTTAACATACCAGGCACCTTCTCAGTTGGTTATTTATGCGTCATATAACGTACACTTATTCAGCCTGTTGTTCACTATTCTTTATTTATTTTAGTTGCCTTTCAAATGTCTATTCTTGGTGTTGAGTTTTATCAAATTAATTTCTCCCAAAAATGCGACTTATATTCCAGTGCGACTTATATGTTTTTTTTCCTTCTTTATTATGCATTTTCGACAGGTGCGACTTATACTCCGAAAAATACGGTATAAAAAAATAACATCCCGTCTGAGGAGTGTGAGCAGGATCCTGGGTGTCTGGAGAAGGTGACTATTGGGACATGAAAGGCCTACTGAAATGAGATTTTCTTATTTAAACGGGGATAGCAGGTCCATTCTATGTGTCATACTTGATCATTTTGCGATATTGCCATATTTTTGCTGAAAGTATTTAGTAGAGAACATCGACGATAAAGTTTGCAACTTTTCGTGCTGATAAAAAAGCCTTGCCTTTACCGGAAGTCGCTGACGATGACTTCACAAGGGTGAGGGCTGCTCACGTCCTCACATTGTTTTTAATCGGAGCCTCCAGCAGCAAGAGCTATTCGGACCGAGAAAACAACAAATTCCCCATTAATTTGAGCGAGGATAAAAGATTCCTGGATGATGATATTGATAGCGAAGGACTAGAAGAAAAAAAATAAAGTTAAAAAAAAAGGCGATTGCATTGGGACGGATTCAGATGTTTTTAGACACGTTTACTAGGATAATTCTGGGAAATCCCTTATCTTTCTATTGTGTTGCCAGTGTTTTAGTGAGATTAAATAGTACCTGATAGTCGGAGGGGTGTGTCCACGGGTGTCTTGACGCGGCATAGCTCGGTTGGTAGAGTGGCCGTGCCAGAAACTTTAGGGTTCAAGGTTCGATCCCTGCTTCCGCCATCCTAGTCATTGCCGTTCTGTCCTTGGGCAAGACTGTTTACCCACCTGCTCCCAGTGCCACCCACACTGTTTTAAACGTAACTTAGATATTGGGTTTGACTATGTAAACCGCTTTGAGTCACCAGAGAAAAAGCGCTATATAAATATAATTCACTTCACTTCTCTGAGGGAAGTCACGGCAGCTGCATGGACGGCGCAAGCTCAGTTGATCTCCGGTAAGAGGCGACTTTTTAACCACAATTTTTTCACTGAAACCTGCCGGTTGACAAGTGGTCAGGATCCATGTTCGCTTGACCGCTCTGTTCCATAGTAAAGCTTCACCTCCTGGAATTTTAAACAAGGAAACACTGTGTTTGTGTAGCTAAAGGCTAAAGCTTCCCACCTCCATCTTTCTACTTTGACTTCTCCATTATTAATTGAACAAATTGCAAAAGATTCAGCAACACAGATGTCCAGAATACTGTTTAACTGCGCGATGAAAGGAGCCGACTTATAGCCGCAAATGGTGCCGCGCTAATATGTCCCCTGCAACCCGAGACGTCACACGCACGCTTCATCATTCCGCGACGTTTTCAACTAGAAACTCTGCGGGAAATTTAAAATTGTAATTTAGTAAACTAAAAAGGCCGTATTGGCATGTGTTGCAATGTTAATATTTCATCATTGATATATAAACTATCAGACTGTGTGGTCGGTAAGAGTGGGTTTCAGTAGGCCTTTTGGGACAATGATATCAAAAAAATAAAAACAACATCCCGTCTGAGGAGTGTGAGCAGGAACCTGTGTGCTAGTCAGTGTATGGAATAAGATAGACGCCACCTTCGGAGCCCGCTGTTATTTTCTCATCTGCCGGGCAGCCAATCAGCTTAACGACGAGATTTGGCTGCGAGCGAAGTGTCGCAGGAGCACACAGGAAGACGGCAGGAAGGAGGTGTGTAATTATAGCTTATGCACACCGCCATGAGAGTTGTTTTGCCCAGACAAAATTAAGTGGGGGGGAAATAAAATGTGGACATAAAAAGAGCGCAGCGCACCAAGTGTAGTGCGATATGCAGAATGTCGACAGTGTCTCCGTGTTCGTTTGTTGGGTGAAGAAGTGGTGGCTTGCTCCGTGGGGTAATCCTGCAGACGCCAGCGATCAAACTAACTGCATTCAGGTGTTGAGCTCATATCCCGAGGGACGCATTGTGGTTCCTGTAACAGTACTGCATATGCTTCCCATCAGATGCCCCCCCACACTTAGCTGCGCACACAGGTCTTAGCACCTCTTGCGGCGTCCCCTCTGACTGACCTTTAGCTGCGCAGCCCCCCAACCCCCCAACTCCCGTCTGAGATTAATTTTCCTCCTCCATCTCCTGGCTGTGAATAACCTTACCGTCTGTGAGCGTTTAGCTCCTTACGTCTGACTTCCAGATATCCTTTCCTGACTCCAACGCCCTCCCATTGGCCCCCGCGGGTGCCTTTGTATTGGCCTCGATAGTCCAACAGCCATTTGTCAAACTAACAGAACGTCAGGTGATGAATTTGTCGGAAAGCCTTAACAAGACGCAGGAAACGACTAAAACCAGTGAAGGCGTCATCAAGAACGAGGCACACTAGCAGGCGACAATGGAAGGGAGAATGAGGGTTTATTCGACTAATTTTTGGCGGCTTTTATCCAAAAAGACACTGAGGGCTACAAAATAAGACTGTGTATACAATTAGTAGTCAGTGTCCGCCCTGAGATTGGCCTCGATAGTCCAATAGCTATTTGTCAAACTAACAGAATGTCAGGTGATGAATTTGTCGGAAAGCCTTAACAGGACACCAGGAATGACTAAAACCCTGCATTGAAGGTGTCGTCAAGAACGAGGCACACTAGTAGACGACAATGGAAGGGAGAATGAGGGTCTCCCCGACTTGCTTTTGGCGGCTTTTATCCAAAAGGACACTGAGGGTTACAAGAAAAGACTGTGTATACCATTAGTGGTCAGAGTGTCCGCCCTGAGATTGACCTCGATAGTCCAATAGCCATTTGTCAAACTAACAGAACGTCAGGTGATGAATTTGTCGGAAAACCTTAACAGGACGCCGGGAATGACTAAAACCAGTGCATTGAAGGCGTCGTCAAGAACGAGGCACACTAGTAGACGACAATGGAAGGGAGAATTACGGTCTCTCCGACTTTCTTTTCAGGGCTTTTATCCAAGAGGACACTTAGGGCTGCAAAAAAATGACTGCGTATGCCATTAGTGGCCTTGTGGTTTGAGTGTCCGCCGAGAAATTGGCCTCGATAGTCCAATAGCCATTTGTCAAACTAACAGAACTCTTAGGTGACGAATTTGTCAGAAAGCCTTAACAGGACGCAGGGAACGACTAAAACCTGTGCATTGATAGCGTCTTTAAAAAACAAGGACATGCGAGCAGACAACAATGGAAGGGTGAATAAGGGTCTCTCCGATTTACTTGTTGCGGCTTTTATCCAAGAGGACACTGAGGGCTGCAAAAAAAATGACTGTGTAAACCATTAGTGGCCTTGTGGTTAGAGTGTCCGCCCTGAGATTGGCCTCGATAGTCCAATTGCCATTTGTCAAACTAACAGAACTCTCAGGTGATGAATTTGTCAGAAAGCCTTAACAGGACGCAGGGAACGACTAAAACCAGTGCATTGAAGGCGTCGTCAAGAATGAGGCACACTAGCAGACGACAATGGAAAGCAGAATGAGGGTCTCTCCGACTTACTTTTGGCGTCTTTTATCCAAGAGGACACTGAGGGCTGAAAAAAAATGACTATGTATACCATTAGTGGCCTTGTCCGATTGTCCGCCCTGAAATTGGTAGTATATCAATATAGTCATATCAAAAGACTATAAAAATGGGATCCATTACCTCCCTTCTTGTCACTCAGCATCAAGGGTTGGAATTGGGGGTTAAATCACCAAAAATGATTCCCGGGCGCAGCCACTGCTGCTGCTCACTGCTCCCCTCACCTCCCAGGTGGTGGGATAAGGGGATGGGTCAAATGCAGAGAGTAATTTCACTACACCTAGTGTGTGTGAGACTATCAGTGGTACTTTATCTTTTTTAATATATTTCATACGCTCTATGTACACCAAGGGTGTCAAACGTAAGGCTCATGGGCCGGATCAGGCCCGCAAACAGGTTTTATCCGGCCCGCGGGATGAGTTTGCTAAGTATAAAAATGAGCCGAAATTTTTGAATGAAAGAAACAGCTGTTCTAAATGTGTCCACTAAATGTCGCAATAGCAATTATTTGTATTTATGTAGATTATGCTACATATGTAAAAAAAAGAAAAACATGATGTTAGTACATAAGTCGAGGAAAACGATCAAACAACATAAATAACATACTGTAATTAGATTTTATAGTTTTTTTCTATCTTGATAAATTGAAAATTACCACCAATGAATTCACTGATGACCTTTATCACATACATTATTCAGAAAGTATAAATAACGACAAATAATGGTAGAATACTATTAACTGCAACATGTAAGTGTAAAAAAAAAAACAACAACATGATGATTTGTACATTTTCAGAATGTGTTCTATTTTTGAACAAAGGAAACACTCTGAAGTTGTCTTTATTTCTGAGTTATCGTGCCGTGATTTTTGCAGTACGGCACACTTGGGAGTGGATTTTTTTCCATGTGTCCCCCCATCTAAAATGAGTTTGACACCCCTGATTTACACCCTTCTATACCAAGGGGAGTCCAAACTACGGCCCGCCAACTTCTTCAATTTGGCCTGTGAGATTTCCTGAGGTTAATAGGGAATCTTGCAGACAGGGAGATCACATTCATTTTAAAAGTATGACAACTTTGATGCTGCTTTTTGTCGTTATTGAGTGAACAACATGAGTTTTTCAGGTCAAATACTTTTAAATTATGCTCTAAATAGACGAAGCGCAGCATTGACTTATATGACCTAATGCAAACAAGCTTCCCTAGTCAGGGTGCAAAACGAAAATAAATCTAACCAACTGAACTTTGGATATTATATTCACCCCCAAAAAATTTAAATACACCCATTTAAATCCATTACAAGGCATGATGGGAAAAAGGCCAGAACACTCTTCACACTTACCAGAAACAGAAACAGAAGTTTCCATGGTTGGCGCATTTTCACTGCTGATACTTCCGTTTGATTACAAATTGATGATGTCATCACGGATGGCTTTCACATTAAGTTAAAAATTTAAAGTACCCATGATTGTCACACACACACATGAGGTGTGGCGAAATATTCTCTGCATTTTACTCTTAATATCCAATTATATTAATTATTTATTCATCATATTAATATAATATGTACATATATATATATATATATATATTATATATTATACATTATACTGTCGTGGTCAAAAGTTTACATACACTTGTAAAGAACATAATGTCATGGCTGTCTTGAGTTTCCAATAATTTTTACAACTCTTAGTTTTTTGTGATAGAGTGATTGGAGCACATGTTGATCACAAAAAACTTTCATGAAATTTCAATCAGTCAATGAATCAATGTTTACTTATATAGCCGTAAATCTCCAGTGTCTCAAAGGGCTGCACAAGCCACAACGACATCCCTGGCTCACATTCTACAATTTGGTTCGTTTATGAATTTATTATGGGTCTACTACAAAAGTATACATACAGCAATGTTAATATTTGCTTACCTGTCACTTGGCAAGTTTCATTGCAATTACGCGCTTTTGGTAGCCATCCACAAGCTTCTGGCAAGCTTCTTGTTGAATGTTTGACCACGCCTCTTCACAAAATTGGTGCAGTTCGGCTAAATGTGTTGGTTTTCTGACATGGACTTGTTTCTTCAGCATTGTCCACACGTTTAAGTCAGGACTTTGGTAAAACCATTCTAAAACCTTAATTCTGGCCATTCCTTTAACTACTTTTGACGTGTGTTTGGGGTCATTGTCCTGTTGGAACACCCAACTGCGCCCAAGACCCAACCTCCGGACTGACGATTTTAGGTTGTCCTGAAGAATTTGGAGGTAATCCCCCTTTTTCATTGTCTCATTTTCTCTCTGTAAAGCACCAGTTTCATTGGCAGCAAAACCACCACCACGCTTGACGGTAGGAATGATGTTCCTGGGATTAAAGGCCTCACCTTTTCTCCTCCAAACGTATTGTGGCCAAACAGCTCCATTTTTGTTTTATCTGACATCACATGGACAAAGATAAGACCATCTGGAGTAAAGTTTTGTGGTCAGATGAAACAAATTGAGCTGTTTGGCCACAAAACCCAGCAATATGTTTGGAGGAGAAAAAGATTCACGGACGGAGCCTCGCTAGGCGCGACTCGCCGGTGAGAAGCACCGCAAAGTAACAAAAACTCAGAGGATAAAAGATGATTGCAAAACCGAATTTCTCAAGCCACTATGCCTAATTTGTTGGAAAGGGAGGGCAAAAGTAGTAGTCGCCGACTGTTACACATCGGTTCCCATAACTCCATGGTCAACGTCAGGACACCAGGGACATGGTTTGTTTGGAAGGCATTTTCTAAAAAAAAAATAAAAAGACCGATTTGTCCTCCATTTTTGAGCTGAATCAAAATCAGATCATCGAAACAGTCAGTGGTGTACTTAGAGACTCGTCGGAAACAAATCCAAAGCACCCTCAAATGCTAAAGCGTGCACTTCACGTTTACAATCAAGACTCCAGTTGGTCCTAAAAGTATTCAAATACTGAGGCACGGATTAGATCGTCCCCTGAAAGAAGCATCCTCCACTGATTATGGACTCCTCCAATCACGTTCCTCATGGATGATCTAGGGGCCGACGAAGTTATCTGCTTGGGATAAGTGATTGCCGCCTTGCAAGGAGACCTTACTCTTGAGACAATCAAACAGAAGGTTCCATTCTGTCACTATTCATGTTTGCTTTGGCTTTTGATGAAAATGACTTTCTTCAAGGAGGGTGATTTAAACCAGGGGTGTTGACTGCATTCAAAGTGACCACATATACTTATACATGTGGGTGTGTGTGTGTGTGTGTGTGTGTGTGTGTGTGTGTGTGTGTGTGTGTGTGTGTGTGTGTGTGTGTGTGTGTGTGTGTGTGTGTGTGTGTGTGTGTGTGTGTGTGTGTGTATATATATATATATAAATATGTATGTGTATATATATGTGTGTGTATATCGTATTTCCTTGATTAGCTGCCGGGGCGCTAATAATTTTAAGACCTCTTCTCACCCCTGCACTTACCAAGGGCATGCATTAAAAAATTGAGCGTGATTAAAAAAAAAATTTAATAAATAATTATTCTGCGGCTGCGGCCCGGTGGCTGGGGACCACTGCTCTACAACGTGTCATCGCGCCCACCTTTGCACCATGCTGTTTGCATGCCGATAGGATCTATGCATTTCGCTGCTTCTCATACGAGATTGCAATGCAGACTTGGTCAACAGCCATATCGTTTACACTGATGGTTGTGATATAAACAACTTTAAAACTCTTACTAATATGCGCCACACTCTGTGAACCCTAACCAAACAAGAATAACAAACACATTTTTGGAGAACATTGGCTCTGTAACACATTATAAACGCAACATAAGAATTACCCAGAATTCCAATGCATCCATGACTCTTGGCTATATTATACACGCGCCCCCAACCCCGCCCACGTCAAACGACGCACGGAGAGGAGGGGGCGGGGGGATGTGGGTTTGGTGCTAGCGGGTGTATAATATAGCCAAGAGTCATGGATGCATTGGAATTCCGGGTAATTCTTATGTTGCGTTTATAATGTGTTACAGAGCCAATGTTCTCCAGAAATGTGTTTGTTATTCTTGTTTGGTTAGGCTTCACAGAGTGTGGCACATATTAGTAAGAGTGTTAAAATTGTTTTATATCCCAACCATAAGTGTGATCTGTATGGCTGTGGAACAAGACCCCTGGTTTACACACAGTAAAAGCAAAAAAAAACCTCTTCCGGCGGTAAAAGTAAGCATGCGCTAATAAATTTGGGGAGCGAGTTTTACCCGGCGGTAATTCAAGGGAGGCGCATATTACATGCCCGGCGGCTATTCAAGAAAATATGGTATATTTGTATATATATGGTGTGCATGTGTATATATATATATATATATATATGTGTGTGTGTATATATATAAATGTATCTACATATGTATATATATATGTGTGTATATATATATAAATATACATACACACATATATATATATGTGTGTATGTATGTATGTATATGTACATCTATATATACATATATATTTATGTATGTATATATACGTATATATGTATATATACACAAATATGTATATACATATAGTTGAGTATATATATGTGTATATTATGTATGTATATGTATATATGTGTATACTGTATGTGTATACTGTATATGTATGTATACTTATGTGACTATATATGTGTGTTTACGTATTATAATGAATATATAATAAATCATTAATATAATTTAATATTAAGAGTATGTGTAAGTTCAACTCCTTGTTTGCTTCTATGACAACCTCTTTAAAGTTTTGTAATCAATGAGAAATATCAAGCAGCTAAAAGTCAAACATGGATAAGTGTGCGTGCAGAAAGCGTTTTACATTTTTCCCATCATTCCTTGCAATGGATTTAAATGGGTGTTACTTAAAAAAAAAATGATGGTGAGGGGATAGTTTAAAAAAATATATTTTTCCCAAAGTTCAGTGAGCAGGTTGTGTATGTGAGCACGTGTGTTGACTTTTTGTGCTGGAGGGATATTTTTTTTCTGCACCATGACTAGGAAAGGTTGTTTGGATTGGGTCAAATACGTGAATGCTGGGTTTGTGATGATGAGAAAGCACACATCATGGTCACTGACCTGAGTTTCTCTCACTGTCTACACGATTGTGACAAAACACCACTTGTAAGACCTGTGAGTATTTTAATTCAATATGAAAACACCCAACACGGACATGTTGCTTATTGAAATAGAACTTGTGCCGTCGTCTCACGGGCCAAATTGAAGATGACAGAGGCTTCTATGGACCCCCCTGTTTTAAACATTTTTGCAACCTTTTCTTTGTATTTCATGTTTTTCTTAGTACCTCTGGAAAATTTCCTCAAATGCCACAAATGATTTTGTTTCAGTTATTGTTCAGGGTAACAATGTCAGCTACACCCCCCACCGTCCCCCCTTCCCTTAGTTTGATGTATTACAGAGCCGAGGCGTTCCTTTTTATTATTGAGCCCGATGGAACAGGCATTATTCAAATGTTGGCATTTCAAGCACGTTTTCAATAATTTAACATCTCTCAATTGGCGCCGCGGCTCCCTTCCCTTCATGTAATAGTAAAATGTTGTTATAATGCCTTTCCTCGTGTCTTCCAAAGGAAGACGTCCCAACAGTTTCATCTTCACATGATGTTCTTGCTGCAGCTTAATAATTGATTGGTTTGTTCTGCGGCGAATGGATTTTCCAACTTTTCCGTGCTTCTTTTGAACAGACCTACCACCTCCGGCCACCAGAGACCGCCCTCCGGGCTGTAAGACGGTGTTTGTCGGCGGCCTGCCGGAGAACGCCACCGAGCAGCTCATCATGGAGGTGTTCGGACAGTGTGGCGACATCACCGCCATCCGCAAGAGCAAGAAGAACTTCTGCCACATTCGGTTCGCCGAGGAGTTCAATGTGGACAACGCCCTCTTCCTCTCCGGTTAGTAAAATCTTTGATGTTGATGTTCTTTTATGGCGTGTTCTTACTCACGCACAATCAGTCTGTCACGGAAATGACATCAAGCTGGCCGGTGAGTACATTCCCAAACATTTTGCAGAACAAAGATCTTCTCAAATAGAAAATATTTGACAAGGTTGGTCAAGACAGAAACGTGGTCCCGTCAAACATAGACAATCTTACATTTGCAGGGTAGGTCCTAAAAAATACTGTGAAGTACTCCTATGAAATAGAGGATCTTTGACTAGTATTTTTGCAGTAGGCCCTTCAAGACTGAAAAGTAATCTGGTCACATGTAGAATAGACAATCTTTGACCAACTTTTTCCTATAGCTTTAAAATTGTTCCCTTAGATATCAGGGTTGTCCCAATGCCAATGATTAAGTAGATTTACCGAAATGTATATCGATGCTTTTCAATACTTTTCGAAGTAAAGGGAATGTCGACATCTGGACCGATCATTCCTTTCCATTGAAGTTTTAGCACAGGGGTGCCCATTACGTTGATCGCGGACGGTGTGTTAGTCGATCGCCAGACAGGCATTTAAAAAAAAAGAC